>NC_084666.1:53409062-53718080 GCF_028389875.1 Rhea pennata | reverse complement strand
TCATTGTTTCCAGAAGGCACTGGAAACACTTCTGTAAGTACAGTCTGAATTTACACTTAGTACTGTAATCCTGCAGTCCAGAGCTATATAGCAAAAAGGGCAGATCTGTTGTAAGCTTATTAATGTATGAATATCTGTAAAAAATTCTGTAGATCTACCGTGATCCACACATATTTCCTGATTTATATGTGGCAAACCATGAGTTAAATCATCTAAACTAATGTGGATTTCTCGTGTTTGACACCACCCTGGTTTAGCTGGTCAACAGTTACTTCCTCTCCAAAGACAACATGTTTCAAAAAAGATTTTTCTTTTTATCTTCCTAAAGTAGAACATGGTATAATTTTATTTCGGTACAGTCTTATCTACATTCAGACAGAGCTCTCAAAATTTCTTCATGGTGTTTTAGTGTGTTTCAGTACATTTTAATAGCATCTTAATAAATGTATACCCCAGAATGACTTTCAAGAACCGTAACATTAATGATTGGTAAGCTTAAATCAGAAAAAAAAACTATTCCAGGTAAGGTGTATTTGATTTCTCAACACAGAACTCTGAAAGTATATACGTGTCCTGTGTCACCTGTACATTAAGGCAGAAAAGCACACGGATTTCTTTCCTCAAAAAAGTCACAAAGCAAGTGATAAGACTTTCTAAGCTGTGCACTCTGAGAATGTTGTGGGTAAGTATATTCAGACAGGGCTGACACAGCTGAACGAGTATCTAGCATCAGTTCAGTGGTGTGTGTCAATTCTCAAGAGGTGCAAATGTCAACCTAGCAAACTAGTTTATGGGAAGTTTGCGGTCAGCTGCTATTATTTGCGGTCAGGAGAGCTGACACCAGGGGCCGTTACTACTTAGTCAGATTTCTGCTATAAGGATTTGAAGCCAAATCTTCTATTTTCCTGTGGTTATGGCTGGACATCTTTTGCAGAATATTCTATATTACAAGCTGTGCAGGCCACTTACGAAGAAAAGAAGCCTGACTGAGATTTATGGGTACGTAAATGAATCATCCTGTATTAATGACCTGCTTTTCTTCCATTCTGAAACTACCTCAAGGATCATAAGAGTTAAGTCAGTGTTTGGACATGGTGTATAGTTTCTTGAGCAATTTCTTTGGCTCTGTTATAGTCAATGCAACAGTGAACATATAGACTTTTTTAATTGCTGTTTGGTTCAAGCAATGATCATGCAGTTAGATGAAAGTGCACTTTCACCCATTTAAGGAGCTATAAAGGGTAATGGATACAGTAAGGAACAAGCCTGTTAAGTGCCAGGCGATGCAAACGTCTTGGCTTAGCTGAATGTTCATATCCGAGATGACGATGCACCAGGTTACATGACAGGCTCTGTGCATCAAACTTACATAGCATATCCAGGGTCAGGTGGTCAATATGAAGGACCGTGTAATAACAGAGAAGGAGCTGCCTAGGAGCTGCATAGGTCTGTAGAAGGCAGCTACTTAAATGAAACCAGGGTATTTACCTTCTTTTGTGATTTTACAAACAGGTAAAGCCCAAAGTAAGAGAGGTAACCACAGTTTAAGACCATCCATGCTATGAATGCATTAAAAACTAATATCAAGGGAAGCAGGTCGTAAACTGCATGCTGATTATATGAATTATTTGACTATTCAAATTGACTCACTCCAGTACACCCATCTCAGTTACATTAAGCCTGCAGCGTTTCCGAGAAATTAGCAGACAACACGCATTTTTCACTTTATACCTCCAGATTGCCAGGGCTCAGGTGGCACTCACAAGAGAAGGGATGGAAAGCACCTTGAAACCTACACAGATGATTGAAGAACTGTGTCATGAGCTTCTCTGCTGTTTCTTAAACAGAAAACGTGGGGAGTACAGACTGAACTCACCACAGGGCCTGAAGTGTGACTAGAGGAAATCCAGCAGGCAATGCCCCAGTGAAGGGAGAGAGGGAAGTTTAAGTGTGTTGTATGAGACTGGATTATGTAGGCATGGACTGTGCATATGAACAGAGACAGAGGTGTCAGCACTCTGCAGACCTTCAGTCTACAGGCTTTCACAGATCCAGAGAAACACCTAGAAACCGAACTCATAATTTAACTTCCAGTAAAATAACTCAACTACCACATGGACCAAACATAATGTTGTAGACCACATTCTGTGTCTGTAATGCTGGAATAACGTCCTTGGTTGCAGTGATGTTGTTTTAGATTTATCTTTTGTAAAATAAGCGTAATTTTCCCTTTTAATGTAGAAGAGTATGATTTAACTTTTCTTTCTCTTTCCAAAATAAACAAACAAAGTAAAATAGATCAAATAAAAAAAACCCTAACAGACAAGGACTGATGCAAAATATGTCTACATACAATATGTTTTAAAGCTTGTATTCACTGATGCACTTGGAGAAAGATGCACATAAGACAAAGATGTTTAATAACTGGAAGCTACAACAGGACAAATTCAGTTTATAAATAAAGCTGACTTTTTTAATGCCAGGAATTACATATTGGAACAAACTATGTAGGATATGGTAAATTCCTTGTTGGCTGATATCTTTAAATCAAGTCCAGAGGTTGTTCTAACAGAGGTGCTGATACTCATTCAAAAGCTGTGGATTTAGTGCAAGAATCATTTGGCAAAATTGTGTGGCATTTTTTTTTCACAGAAGGACAGATCTGTGTGTGTGTGAGTGTGTGTGCTTACAAGTGTTTCAAGCACTAATAGAATTAATTTTCTGTATCTTATTGTGCTTAAAATGCAAATACATTTTCCAAGAGAAGGCTTTGCAACATTTCCTGAAGGCATTTATCTTCCAGATTTGACAAGTTACTGTAGAAATTTTGATCTATGCCCAAATGGCACTTGGGAATTTTCTGTCCTAAGTTCAACATGCAGCACAGAATCACAGAATTGGTAACTGGCAGCGGTAACTGGCTGACCAGCTGTGGGAAGGTGTTTTGTACAATAAGCTGCTTTTTTTTTCCATTTGGAAGTTTGAGTGCTTGAGTTTAGTGTAAGTGAACACATCTATTACCAGTATATATACACAATAACAGAATAACTAGAGTATATCAATATTTATTTTAAAAATGAAAATCAGAGGAGACACAGTCTACTTTGTCGATCCATGCCTTTGAGTTATGTTGATTAATTGTTTCCATTAGAAGCACATTAGAACTGGCTGGATTTCCGGAGGAAACTTTGTCTTTTGCTTTACTGTGAGTTGCTAACAGAGCAGTGTCTGTGTGCAATGTGAGCAGTGTGTGGACAAGGTAGGTACTTGATCTATCAACATTTGTTTTATAGCCCTCCATCTCCTTCCTCTTTTTTCTTATGGGAGATGTTGCTTTGATAGCCAGCAAATTGGTATTCTAAGACCATAAGACATCTCATGCAATTTTTGATAGTTGCCTAATAAAATCAATGCTTTTTTGAAAAGTGTAGGTAGAAAAAAAAAAAAAGACAAGCTTTGCCTACTTTGTTGTTAGGCAGGTGCTGCTGGTTAGGATGGTGTCTAAAATACTGGCCTTATCCCATTTATTTTAAAGTAGTTCTAAAAGGAATGAGGCTGGTGCTGTGTTTGTAGTATAACTGTTTCCCTGGAGACGGTCTGCGCAAGGTGGCTAACTTCTCAAGAACACACATTAATAAATTATTAAATAAATAAATAAATGCATAATTAAAAACTGGTTTTGGCCTGGCTGCCTGAAATACATTTCCTCTAAAATGATGATTTACAGTCCTGACAGATGATGGGTCTTTGGTTTGGGTCTCTGCAAGTGAGACTATATACTCTAAACAATTTATAATGCTGTGGCCGAGATTATTTACTGAGAATCAGAATGCACTAAGTAGGGCTTGCCCTAAGCTAGTATTATACAGACAATGATAAGTTTTAAAAGGAGAGGTTGTTTTAGGATAAATATTATAAACTTTTGTTGTTGTTTCTATCTGCTTGATTGCTGATACTACATTATTAACATTACGATTATTACTGTGTTGCAATAAAAATGCAGTAATGATTTAGAACTTAGTTCTCTTGTGGTCTGCAACATCTGGTTATTTACACTGGCAAATGACAATAGAAGCTGTGATTCTGATTCTACTTCCATGCGTAACTTCGTAAATCAGGCGCCCACCAGAGAAAGCACAGCTACAGTGGTGTGGAGCTGGCGCATGTGGAAGGAACATAGGAAGGAAAACAACATCTGAACAGGCTTAACATCTACTTGCAGTCTTGCAGGTCGTCCAATATCATACAAAAGAAAATAAAACTAGACAAGCTTTCATCTTTTGTGACCACAATATATGTTATGTAGTACTTAAAATTTTGCAAGTGGAAATCAGCTCAGCTAATACAATGATATTTTAACTAATTTAAAACACCACATTGCTAATCGTTCCCTTCCTTTTTAGAATTACAGAGCAAACAGTTTATGGAAGGGCTGTGGTGTTGAGTTTGAGGAACTGGAAGAAGATTCCATGAATTCAGCTCCTAGATGTGCCAAATTTTTCATTTCCGAAAACATGTAAATCATTTGCTTGGAAGTTTTTGCTTCCTTTGCTTGCTTCCATCTTTTGCATTTATTAATTTTAGGATTAAATAAAGAAATGATCTCTCCCAGAAGAACATCTCAACCTGTAGCTTAGAAAATCTTCCTTTAGAATATTTACATCTTTAGAAATGCATAACCTGGGCCTTCATTGCCAGTGTTTAGATTAGAAATACCCCAATGTTGATGAAGCCTACTGCCCGATGGTTAAAACATACTTCTGGAAAATAGAAAATACTATACTGAACGAGGTTTCTGTTAGGTTGCTTTCTCACAGGCCTAATGATGTACACATTAACATTTAGAAAAGCTTAGCTCCATGTAAAAGAAAGATTTGTGGCAAGTGGAATTCTCAATGATTAAGCTATTCACAACGACTAGCTTTAGTAACAATAGCCTAATCTAAAAATATTCTAAAAATATCCTTTTTATAATTGAGAGAGAGAGGGAGAGAGCAAGCATTCAAATCTGAATTTAACTTCAAGCATTTGAAATTGCTATTAGGAAAAAGCCCCTCATTCTCTTTGTTGATTATAAACAGTAAAAAAGGGATACTATTTTCATTCATTTTTTATTAGTAACCCTTGTGTGTGCCACAGTTCCACACACACATAGAATGGAGGTACTGTATCCATATCACAAATTAAAACACATACAATGTTTTGAATGTGATGAAATGAATGAACGACAAGTGATACCCATAATATAAATTTTAACTGTGTTGTTATGAAAACAAGGAAAACTATTGTTAGTGGTTTCTTTGACAGTTTTATTTGAATTGAAGACTGTGCCTTAGGACATGATTACAGATTTCCATTCCACATGCCAGTTTTATGAATTAAACAAAGCAGAGCAAAGCAAAACAAAACAAACAAAAAACCTTGACAGACTGATAGAGCAAGTTTGTAGAACTGTAAATCATTGAGGATGGTAACTCTTTAACTTAGTGTGCACAATCTATTATATTTACATTTAAAGTGATTTTTTAACTCCCCACTTCTTTTCTATAATGCACATTTATCACAATGTAGAAGAAAAAGCAATCAAGCTTTATTTTATAGTGTTTGTTGGAAACTCATATTAATTTATATTGGAAGCACAGATTCTATTCTATCTAGAATGGCTGCCTATTCATTAAATCTATATCACCAGGCAGACACCTCACACAACTTTATTCTCCAATTAGAAGTGAATCAATTTTTTTACAACATGATAGCAAGCAGAAAGATTTCTATGGTGGAGCACTTGCTGAGGTTGCAGCCAGATCTACAGCAAATAATATCAATACTGTAGCTAGAAAACTTTTTTAAATGTACCTTTTACAATACCTTTCACGCAGAAATTGATTAATGAATAACAAGGCATAACACACACTCTTTTTTCTTTATATTTTCTAATACAGCATGGGCATAAATCATGACTATTAACCATTTAACTTTTTTCTTCTTTCTACAAAGACATGTTTTACAAATTTTAAAATGAAAGAGGTTTAATTCTTAAGAGACAAATAAAAGGGAACCTAAATATAATAGAATCAATGTTTTAAAAATATCTTCCCTATTACCGCCAAAATGTGAGAGTTTTCCATTGTATATTGCCAAATGAAGGAAGTTTACATGACTTAGAAGAGTGATTTTTTTCAGAATATTTACTTCCATATTTTTTTAATATAAAATCATTAAATAATGAAATATGGAAATACAAATCTGCATATTTACATTTGGATACTTTTGTTCCTCTTTAGAATGTGCTAATCAGATTTCTTGATGTTAAATCTGTGAAGGACCATGATTTTAGACCAGCAAGGATATTGCCAACCTGCCAGATTTGCTGTGAGCTATGTCACATACGTGTGTTTTTCGTCGGGTTGTTTCTCAATACTGTCGTTATTTTTAAGGGCCATAATCAAAATCTTTGTGCTGAGTAGGAAATGTGAAATCACTGCGGAAGCCTCTGCCTGATCTGTGTATCGGACGTGCTTCCCCTGCAGCTGCCGGGGTGTGTGCATGTGTGAGTAAAGGCTCGCTGGACTAAATTGCTGCTAGTAGAGTTTTCTGTGACAATTCTGGTGCTGTGAGTTGGATACTCCAGGAGCTGATATCACGGGGAAGGACCACAGGCTGCCTGCACTCAAATCCCAGGTGCCACCTGAAAGGTAGGAGACCTTTTAAATCTCTGTATTGGGAATTTGAGCAAGGATTGCCTGTAGGCTTCCAGGCAATCACCAGACAAGCAAGGATTCATATTTTTTAATGAGAGATTGAATAAGTGAGTATGAGTGAGGTGTAAAGTAAGCACATTGTAATAAATGTGAGCCAAGGAATTTCTGTCTTTGCAAAGAGTAAGGTAAGGTCTGGAAAATCCTTTACTTTGGCATCATTGCAGGCTAAAAAGGAGGGACCACAGGTAACTTTGGTGTGCACACCTAGTAAGATTTATTAAGGAAAAAAGAAAAAGGTACGCAACAGTATATATCACTACTTATTCCACCAAAATATATGGCTGCTTTTTAAATCTATACTAACTATTCTTCTAAGAGTTGTACCTTTTTAGATAAATGGAATTTTTATACCTAGGATGACCCTTTGAAACAATTTCTGCCAGAAGAGACTTTTGATATGAATAAGATCATACATTTAAGGGGGGCACTGGAAAAATTAGGACCTAGAGTGAGTGCTGCAGAAACAGTGAGATGCTTTCTTTGATTGGCATGAAGAAGCTACAAATACAGTTTGAACATGGAATGATGGACTGCCTTCAGGACAATTCTGAGAGTGCATGCAGCTACGTAGAGCCACTCATGAGCCACACTGGCAATGACTGGCATAACTGGAATTCAAGGACATGTGGTGGAGGTTTGGTCCTCGACTGCCAGTTACCTCCTTCCCTCCCCTTTCTTCAGTTCTAGCAGAGCCTCCTTGGTTTCTGCTGTTGAAGACAGCAGGCATGATGGGCTTGGGCTAGACATCATGATCAGGAGGACCCCTTGTGTGTCTTGTCTCTTTTCTCTTAATTCTCTGGTTTTATTGTTGGGCTGGATGCTCACCTCGGTGGTGGAGACTGATGCCTGATGTTCAGGTTTTTCTGACTTTCCTTTGTCTCCCTAAATGAGTGAAAATGGGATCCAGATGGTCAAAGGAAATGCCAGTACCCCAAGAAGACTCCAGCATATGATAGATACATGTGGAATTTTCTCAAACTCTGGAGGTATTTAAATAAATGACATTTCTGGGCCAGCTCCGTGTGCCACAACCTTGTCAAACTAATCCAATACCATACTTGATCCAGTGGCTGCTGGTTTGCCTCCCTGTCTATGCTCAGTTGCTGCATCTGAAGCAAGGCTGTAAGCTGGCAAGGCTGAAAGGATTTTTTTTTGTCCCGACCCTTTATTGTCTCCGTTCCACATTCGGCTGCTGCTTTGCTACTGCAAAGTAAAACTCAACATCTTTATCTAATGCACAACTAACGAAACATGAATGCGCACTTCTAACTCCTGATAATACCACTCTGAAATGATGTTACCACTCTGAAATGATGTTCAGCTCTTAATCCTGCTTCTCTTCTACCTGTTGTGTCTGATGGCAAACCTTAGCTAACTGTTGCAGGACTGTTCTGAAAATAAACTCAAGCTATTTTTTTTAAAGATTAAAATACCCCAGCTTTTCCTGAAGTGCATTTTACCCTTACTGATTATTCAAAAATGTTAGTTGTAATTTTCATTGTCTTAAAAATTTATTATGCAGACATTTATTTACATGCTTGTGAAAGCTGGCATTTTCAAGTGGCAATTTTGCTTTCAGATCCAGTGATTTGAGCATTTGGTGAAGCTTTATGTTTGAACCAGCTTCAGATAAAATGCTGAACTGAACAAGATTGTATTTCATCTCTTTTTTTTGCCAACCTGTGGAAAATTTTGATTTCTTATTCTTTAAAATGAAAATAATAAATCAGTCAAACAAAATGTATAGGTGGGTCCAAGTTTACACATAAAAGTTCACAACATAACTTTACTAGACACTAAAAATCATAGATTCAAGATATCCATTTTATGACATGTAATAATTTCCTGTCTCCTTCCCAAACTATCCTGTCATGTGCCACTGGCAATAAATTCTCTCTCTTGCTCATCCTTTATCATAGGAGATAACCGTCTTATCACCTTTTTTCCTGATAATGTTTCCCTTCTATTCCACCAGTCCTAACTACTGTTTCTCTTGGATGTATCTCAATTAATATATCTAGTTAACCTTAGAGCTACTGTTCTCCACTTTTATTAGCTTTGAAAACTTTTTTTTCTTTTTCATCATTTCAAAGCTGGAGAAGAATACCTATTCCTGAAAGCCTGGCTATATCACTTTGTCTAGTAAAAGGTGTTGCCTTTTTGAGGGACTATCATATCTACAAAAGTCCTGTTACTAGACTATTAACTAGTTCTTCAGTACTGCAAACTTTTCACAGCAAAGTAATGTTTCATTTAGTTCAGGGTTTCCTCGTGGAGACGAGTCTTGTAGTTGATAATTCACTGACAATAAGGAATAATTACATATTCTTACATTAAAGGTGAAAATAAGATACTGTTTGGAAGATTATTGTCCATATTAGCGTTCAGCCCCTGTAAACTGATTTGATGCCATTTCCTGTTCTCGTCTTCATTTTTGGCTGTTAAATTGCATTAATCTAAAAATCAAATTCTGCTTATCCAGGTAAGGAATTTCCTATTACAGACATTTTGTTCAGAGGATCATGTTAGAGCAAATAGAGGAACACGCTGTGAACATGAGAAAGTGTTTCATGACACATCGACTATATTAAAATAAGGTCCATACAACATAAATCGTGTCTAATTTTAGATGAAATTCAAGCTTAGAAAGCCTGTTAGGTATAATCGTACATTCCTGCTAAAAATATAAATGTGATAGAGTTCTAAGAGTTCTTAGAAATCTGTGAGAGCTCTTTGAAACTCTTTGAAGAGTTATTGACCATGTAGGTAAGCATGATCTGGTTGATACGGTTTTCTTCTGCTTTCATAACCTGTTTGGCAATGTTCATCACCAAGTGCTCTTCAAAGAAAAGCCCTGAACTTTCAGAGAAGTAAGGATAAATATCATTACATGGATTATTTCAGGCAACTGGTGTGATAACAAAAAAAGGCAGGAGAAAATAATGAGTTATCATGATGGAGGGGAGTTACTACTGTGGGCAAACAATAACCTGATCTGAGATCTGAGCTGTACAATATATGTGCAAAAGGGAGTTACCAGCAAAGCAACAGATTATGCTTTGCAAATTGAAGTTAATTATTTAAGATTCTAAACACAAAATGTTGTTTTATTGTAAAGAATCCCATTACTGAGTAATAGGGCAATAAAATGGCAGATGAAATTCAAATTTGATAAAGGCAAAGTAATATGTATGTAGAAAAGTAGTTTTAAGTTTATAAACAGTGGGGAGCTCTAAACTGTCTATTCCTAGCCAAGATGAAATGCCATTATGTTTGACGGTTCTATAAGAGCATGAGTTCTGTGCAAAGAAATAAATAGCATTTTGGGAACGTTAGGTAAAGAACAGATACTGAAACTGAAAATATCAAAATTCTACTATATATACCCAAGAGAGAACAACACGACTTCTTCTGGCATTGCTTTGGACCCTACATTTCAAAAAGTGAAAATTAGGAGTGTGCAGAAATAATGATGAGAGTTGTGGAAGTATGGAGTGGCTTTCACTCAAGGAACGCTTATATAGACTAACATTCTTCAGCCTGGAAAAAAAGAAAAAGTCAAGCAAGGTAGGGCATGATAAATGTATATAAAATGTGAGTGTATATAGAAAGAGAGTGACAAAGGAATAATTTAAGTGATCACAATGCAGGTACTAAAGACATCGAATGAAGCAAACAAGTAACATTTAAAACAACATCTTAATAAAACAACTAGTATATTTAAAACAAACAAACGATGCATTTCTTCCCAATTGCACTCCACAGTATGTTTTGAATGCCAGAATTTTAGATGGGTTCAAAAAGTGACTAAGTAAGTTCACAGTGGAAATCATCAACAGCATGTACATGCACACTGTGCCACCACACAAGTTTCTGAAAAATCAGAAGGCTTCCCGAAACCTCTTTCATATCTTCACTCTTCTTCCTTCTTCTTTACATCTTCTTTAAATATTGACTCTGGCTGGTCAGAGACAGAATACAAGGCTATATAGACCTTTATTCTAACCCAGTTTTATTGTTTCTGTGTGACAAAGTACAAATAAATAAATATTTTTTTGCCATTAGACTTTGAAAGCCTATCACAAAAAAGAAAGATGGTGAAATGGTGATCCCAGACCTCAGATGAGACTTACGGCTAAGAAAATATATAAAAATATTTGACGGTTTCCTGGTAAATACAGCTGATGAATCTTAGTATTTCTGCATTGCTAAACTTCTTCAAAGTACTGCTCAGTGTTCAGCTTCTTTTAGAATATAAATAATAGATCCTATATCATATGTTTCTGAATATAAATATATTGTACTACTATTAGTGCCTGAAGTAGGACTTGGAAGTAAGTCTTGAAGTTGAAGTAAGGCTTGGAAGCCGTTAGGTGTCAACTTCCAAAACAAAATTAGCAGGTAAAGAAATAGAGGTAATTATAACTGCGAATACTGTTGTCACTGATACTTCTGACTTTCTGTGGTCCTAGCACAACTGTCTATAATTTGATTCAGAAGAGACACAAAATGGAAAACCATTTTCTGCTGATAGAAATGAGCACAGCTACTTTTAGAGTGTGAAACTAGCTAACAGGAGAACAAATATGAAATGATTTCATTGACCGTCTCTTACCTAATTTTGGCGGATGATTGATGATTGATTTTTTTCTTCCTCTACTTCGCTTTAGCTTTCACTGACTTTTATTATTATTTTCTAAAAATTGGTGACTTGTGTCTTAATACTTCATTGTACCGTACTCTCTCAGGAGTCAAAAGAGTCAAATGACTACTGGAGGCATTCAGAGCTTCTTAAAAGTTACCCAGAAAATGGTAAGATTAAATCCACAGAGAGAAATAGAGATCAATTTTACCTTAAGAGATTTTTTAAGCTTTCACTACTTCAGTCTATGATTTATTTCATTATCTCCTGTGTTCAGATTTGTGGATTATGAATTTTTGAGGCCTGCACAACAAAATAGGTTCTTTTTTAAAAGTCAGAACTTGTTCAGATGCATTTCTTTGGACTAAGCAACTGAATTAGAACTTAAGCATTGACATCTTTTTCATTAGGTGAAACTGTCACTGCTCAATTCTTAGATAAGAAGCACATTTCCTAGCAAATGTTAATAGGCAGGAAGTGGGTCTTGGATTTTGTAGTCTACTGCTTTTTTCCACATCAAAAGGTTATGGAGTTCAGAGATACTGCCTGCCAAAACTCCTGGAGTTAGTATTCTTTAGTTCTCCTTTACTGTGATTGACATATGTTGGAGAGTCTGTAAATAAATAATTGATGTTCTTTGCAAGGTTCATTTGCTGTTAAGAGGAATATGTGCCTTGGCAGAGTGTCTGAATGGTAGGTTCCTTTCGCTTTGAGTTATTCTGTGCTATTTAAATACAGTGATAGAATTTTCTCTCCATTACTGTCCACAGACAGCAGAGCTGTTCTAGTTGGCCCCCCAAAGACTAATAAATGGGAGAGGTGTCTTCTGTGCAAAATACATAAAGTATTTTTGATGCATTATTTATGTAACCTTTCTAAATCAAAATTATGAAGCATTTTTGGGTGCTCCTAAAGGTGTATCAACTGTTGTTGCCTTTGCTTTTCCTTTCTTAGCTTAAGACAGTTGCGAACACAGATACTATTTATGAGGCAAAGTTTGAGGTGTTTGTTCTTTAAGATGCATAAATTGCTTACAATCCATATTTTTAATTATGATACTAAGGGTCACACTTAGAAAGATGCAAACATGATTTATATAGAGATGAGCAACCATGTAAATTTGTGTATTTAAAATATGTTCAACAAAGAGAGATGAAACAGGAGAAATATATACCATGAGGCTAATTGCTATCAGTTTCTTAACCCTTTCGGTACAATAACTAATGGGAGTGCTCAGTAGATTTCGGTGAATTTTATTATCCAGGTTTTCTGATAGAATGAATTTAAATGATTAATCGTGGTGATCAATCATTGTGCTTGGCAGGGGCTGGACAGAGCTGAATGTGTTTCTTCATCTATCTCCTTTTATTAGTGTTGTGTGTGCTCCCTTTTGCTGATCGAGTCTTTCTATGACACAGAAACCTACATACTGCCTAATGGATCTGCGTTTTAAGAGTAATATGTGAATATAGTTAACGTGTTGTTTTTGATTTCTATTTTGTTATTTTACCTTTAATCTTTCTGGGGTACAATGAGGGATGCTACATGAACACAAGCTACATGTACAACATAACTTTCGTTTTCCCATTACATCCTTCACACCAGCCACACATCTTTCATGCGCTCCTAAAACAATTTATATCGGCATAGCTCTACCTTACCTATTACTGAAGCAGAAGCTGAAATGAGCTTTGTTTTAAAACTTACTCTTTTAGGGCTATAAAAGGATACATGTTTTACAAAGAGGGAATAATGTAAAGGAGAGCTTTGCTGGGGTCTGTTGACTTCTCTGGGTGTGCAATAGCTTACCTAGATGAGCCCCTGTGGGTCCGTGGTGCAGAGTTTCCTCTGTTCCCTTTCGCCCCTCTTCGAATGTGTAGCCGGTGAGGCTGACTGATGCGCAGAGGAGGAGGAGAGCAGCAAAGCGATTCTGTCGGCTCCTCAGCTGTTATCTCTTTGCCTGGAGTGGAAAGAGAACAGAAGAGATTCTGAAACCCTCGCAATAATAAGCGTGCATTTTGGGGCAACTGTGAAAGCAAGATATGGTTCTCTGTTCTCCTTTTGTTGCCTTATTTAGGAAGATAGGACTGCTGATGTAATCCTGTCAGCTTTCATTCGCTATTTTAGGGTTGTAGCTCTTTGCGTACATATATATATTTAAATAAGCCATTAATTTTTTATCTTTCAGCTCTTCTTCCCAGGTACAATTCTTATTATCTTTTTATATTGTAAAATCTGTGCTTTAATTAAAACTGCTAAAGGAACTTCTACACTGTCTCATAGATGAAGAAGGAATTATTCATAGGGACAAATTCATTTCCCAGCTACTGAAGCTGAATAGCCCCTATCTGTGAGTACTTTCGCTGTTTAAATATTTCTCATTTTGGATGAATTCTATGATTGTAAGTGGTTAAGAATGTGCCAAAGTTGTTAAAATCCATTTTCACTTCACTGTGAAATTTCCAAGTGTAATCACTGTTGAAGAAAGAAAATATGAGAAGTGGAAATCACAAGAAGAGTATAAAATGACAGTAAATATATGTATCCTATGTTTTCCTCATTTATGACTCCAGTTAGTCAGCTTTATTTTATGGTAGAAAATGATTTGCTGTCATGTAATCTTGTTACCATATCCATAGCTGAACAAATAATCTGAATAGAGCAGAAAGCAAAGTAACTTCTGTAACCTGTATTCAGCACCTCATATGCTGGAGTTTCTTCACCTGGAGCACACTTTAAACCAGCTGACTGCTGCACTTGGCCTGTGCTCTTCTGTGTGTTTCCATCCTTCTGGGGACTTTGTACATTTTTTTTTAAATGGTTAAAACATTTGTTTTATCAGGTTTTGAGATTAAACAGCGCATGATACAGAGATGACCTATATTTTTGACATTTTTGCCAACATTTTAAGACTATGAACTACTGTAGAGTACAGAAATGCCCTTTTTGTCCCTAACATCTAGTTTTCTAAAGAGCACAATGCTGTCCTGTAACTTAGCAGGTTGAGTGAGTTTATCAGAAAACTCTGAATCATTCTTGTTAACATTCTCCATGAACAAAAGAGCAGCCTTGATAGTGTCTGTGCTCATTTGACTTTGCACACAAGTGTTCTTCAAACCGAAAACTCATTTGTCTAGACTGTGTGTTCCTGATAAAACAAATTTGAGCATGGTACCATGTCATGAGCAAATATTCTGTAGCTAAAAACAAGCAAATGATTAAATAAAATCCGTCCAAATTCTTCCATCCACAAGCTCAGCTGTGACAAGAGCAAATACTTTGAAAAACACAAGTTGATAATTTCTCCAGCCTTCTCTCTAGAAGTAAAAAATGAGTACAAAATAATAAATGCAGACATTTAGTGATGGTCATGAAAGAATGGCACATAACATGGAAGACAGACTTATCTCCAAGAAGTCCAAATGAATAAAAAATCTATATTCGCTTATTTTTTCCTATGACTAAAATTCATTTTATTAGTATAAATACCAAGTTTAGTGTTTAGTTTAAAAAAAAAATAGTGTGTTTATGGCTCTTCTCCGCCTGCAACCAAATTAGACCATGGAGCTTCCCCTCGTTCCCACGCAGGCATTGCAATGCTGTGTGGCTTACTCTTTGGGCATTGACTCTTTCTACAGGCCATGACCAACAGGTACAGCCCTGAACGTTTTTATGACATACATGACAAGTATACGAGTGAAGAAGAGCGGGAGATGTGTAACTGTTGAGGAGAAAGGAGCTTCCTTAAATCTGTTTTCAGCATCAAGAAACTTTCTTCTAGATTCTGGCATAAATTACACCTTTATTACTAACATAGCCATGAAACCATGATGATTAGTATATTTAATCACTTTTTATTATCTACTTAAAGCATGATGTTTTATTTGATCCTCTATTAAGACTTTATGCAATATAATGTAGGAAAAGGATATACTATTAGCTAGTTGACTATTAGTCAACTATTAGCTAGAATGCATGCTTTGCTCTAATAAATCAGATAAAAACTGATTGGTGAAATTTTGGAAATAGCAAAATACTGAATACTGAAGTAATTATTCTACTCGCATAAAACTCTTTCATTTAGTTTTTTATTGTCGAAGATCTTCAGTTTAAAAGAGGAAGATTCTTAACATTTGTGGAAGAGAAGGTCTGCTACATATGTGAAAAAATAAAAAGCAAAAGGATCGATAGAAAAATAGTTATTATTAAGCTCTTATATGAAGTTCTGAACACGTGTGTTAATCTCTGCAGGTATTTTAATCATTATTTTAAGATGAACTATGACAAAAAGAAAGTGAGTGAGAATTAGAGTTTGGTGTTCGGTCTTCCAGCCCCTGCAGATCCGAGAAACGCTACAACCAATCCCCATATCCCCATTTATTTTCAGATTTGGTCTACAGAAAAAAAAAAAAAAAAAAAAAAAAAAACCTCATTTACTCACTGAATGTCTAGTAGATTAGGTCTGTTATACCAGATACTTTGTTGCAGAAAAGTGTAAATAAATTAATAAATATGGCACTTTATCAAAGTCATTAGTTACAAATAAGGGAAAAGTAGATGTCAAAGACACATTTTGTAATTATTCCTTACAAGTCATTACAGAGGAGCACAGTTACATGGCTTCGTACTTAGGCCTCCTATGAAATTGGGAATATTTGCATAGCTGCAAATGGATTTTCTCACACAGTAAGAAATCAACAACAACAACATTATCTTGAATTAAAGTGCAAGAAGAGCATTCTACTGAGAGCAGTATGGTAGCTATAGGAAGGAAGGGATTCATGAGTGCTCTTCATAAAATTAGCTTTATTCCTCAGTTCTAGAATAAATGATAAAATAGTCTAAAGAATGTGTCCTAAATCAGTAGAAGGCTGCCTGTCTAAATCTCAGTAACTATCTACAGTAATCTTCAACAGCTGGGTGCTATTAGAATTTGTACTAATGGTTATAATGTTGAGTCCTCTAACCCAGAGCTTATTCCTGCTTATCTAACATGGGCCTGAAACGAGGTGACATAGTAATGAGTTGATACAAATTAGTCTTACAACTTTTGCACTGCTACTAGGCTAAGGCAAGCAATCATAGGAAAGCTATTGTCTCCTTTTTGAGATAATTTTAATGTGTTCCGTTTGATTGAATACTGCTTTTTGTTAAAATATCAGAACAAAGTGTGTCAGTGGTTTTCATTCTCCACCTCCCTTACTCTCCCTGGTTAGACAAAATTACTTACCTGGCTTTACCAAAATAATGATATTTACTTTGCTGATAAAAGCAAAACAGACTTTGTGCTATTCTGGCTGCTTTATGAATACCTTCTGTTATAACACAGCCTAACTATTAGAATAATTTGCAGCTCTGTGTGTTAGCTAGTGCCAATTGGTGTGACTTTATTTACAGCACATAAATTCATAATTAAAAGAGTATACCTGCAGACACTTTGTACTTACTGACACAGCAGAGCACTGTCATAAGCACAGTGATGGCTACACGCTTGATTCCTTCCTCGTTTAAATCAGTGGGGAAAATGATTGGAATGTTACAGCTGCATTATCTGAAAGCAGATGCTGTACATGACAAGCCCTTTTTGCTGTCATTTTTTGAGAAAGAATCTGACAGACAAGCAAGTTTTACATATGCGAGGAGTCTCTGTGAAAGAAGCACAAGATGCTTTTTCAAATTTGTGGGCATGTAAAATTTACTATTTGTGCCAGATTTGAGTGCATAATTTTCCCAGAATGATTTATTCAGTGTATTTAGCCTCATCTTCTTGTAGAGCAGACTTTACTTTCCCCCAAATTACTTTTTATTGATGATACTTTTTCTCTGAATTTTGTTTTTAACTTGTATGAGTTGATCCCAGGAAGATTTCTTCTGCTACATGACACATACTTTTCAGACTGTGTTAAGTATTTGATCAGATAAAACACAGGAGACTCTGTTGAACATAAGCCTGACTGCACATACAAGCACTTTCTATTGTGGAAATTCTGACTATCTGTTAATACTGTCACATCTATGAAGAATCATTCTTATAAAGCTTAATCACACAGTCTTTTTACTGTTATCCTACAGATAACACCCCGAAAATGAGCAGTAACAAATTGCTGTAGGTAAAAGTGTATCACTGAAAGGTGATCAGCACCTTAAACAACAAAAGATTCTGTAAATAGAGAAGGGACAGTTGTGTGGTTTTTTCATGGTGTAAGCATCTCTAACTGCTTTTCATCTTTTGTATTCATATATAGAGATATTCACCCTGGGGACTGTTCTCTTGTTAGGAATTACGGACCCAGGAGCAGATTGATCTCTAATTTGGAAGAGGCAACAGCACAGATTGAAAAGGGGTGTACTTTGTAATATATTTGATCAAAGTTGAAAGAATTAATGCAGTCTAGTTTTGTCCACACACTGTGGGCTTTTACAGGGCTCTGAAGGATACCTCTGTGACTGTTTGCTTCAGGTTAATATCCCAATTTCATGTGCTTGAGTCTGTCATTCAGTTAGGTAGCTTGGTGATAAGCATTTGTGGCAGAGCACTGAACGGGCCCCTCCCAGCCCGCAGAGCACGTGGAGCAATGCGAACCTCACGCCTCTGCAGATTTCCTCCCATCACTCTTTGTGGACACACTATAAAGGAGAATTTGCACATTCTAAGTGTGCCCAAAGTTGGGAAATTTAACAAGGCCCTTTGCAATTTGGAAGTAGAGCTTTCTGGCAGGGATGGGTAGCGGGCTTGGCAGGAGGCCTTGGACTTCATCAGGCTATGGTAAAATTAACAGTGAAGATGTGCCCTCCTGTATCCTTGAGGAGCTTTCTTCCGGAATATCAGAGTTGCAGGAAAACACATGCAAATTCTGGACTCTTTTCTAGTTCTTAGCACGTGATACATTCAGAATGTTAATCAATTGCTTAGCGTTTCTGAATGTTCATTCAGCACTGCTATCTTGGCTTTAGCTGTGTTGTTTATTTAATCCACTTATGTGTGTAGTTTATCACCTGCTTAAACTCTTCTGTCCTAGTCAGTAAGATTTGTTAAAGCAGTTTTGCAAAGAGTCTACATTAAGTTTTTTCCAGACTCCTGTAAAGGACTTTAGCACATTGAAATCACTGCAGTTTTGCTATGTGGAAGGTAGTGTTTCAGAGGAGGCAGGAATCTTTCAGCTTATGGTTAAAATTTGCTTTTGTGCCACTGGCTAGTATTGCTATTAATAGAATAAATATCTAAGTAACCTACTATGATAACCTACATGATCAGTATCTATGATGTTGAATTACAGCTTTGACTTTTGAAGAGTATTAATTATATGTGTAACTTTCTCACCCTTCAGAATATGGCATTTTCCTGTCTGGCACAGAAGCTACATCAGTGCAATACTTTATGATGTAATTTCCAGCTTCACTAGGAGGTGGGGGAAAAAAAAAGAAAGAAAAAAATACTACCTTTTTATGTATGAATTCCAAACTACAAGATTCCTGCATATTCTTCTCAAACGAAGTTCAGGAGTCAGAATCACACTTTCCAGAATATACATATAAAAGGAAATTATTAAAACTACCTATCTTGAGGGGTGTGGTTCAATGATCTAAATGAGCAAAGATAGCACAAAATATTGTTTCCATTATTTAGTAAGCCAGTTCTGTGGGAACTCTGAATTTATTAGATTTATTAATTTTATGCTTGAATTTTTTCCCTTCAACAATGTGCTTTCCAGTGGAGTTTTAGCAGCAGAGTGGTAGGTGAGTCACTGCTTATTAATCTGATTTTATTTATATGGAAAGTGAATTAAGCATTAGGATTTTTTTTTTTTTTTTTTTTTTTTTTTACTGTGCTGTACTTAGAAGGTGGAGTCTTTTCCTGTTTAATGTCTATTGCTAGATATTTGAAAATCTTAGTTGCACAGTGTCCTTCCTAAAACTTGACTTGAAATAGAGTCCTAAATTCTAGGACTCTGCAACTTTGGATTAATGTGTGAAAAGTAAATTATGTAGACAGAAGTGAATCTTATACACTGTCTGACACTTTTGAGTGTCTCATGGAGTGAAACCAACCCAAAGGTGCTTCTCAGATAAATTAAGGCCTTGGCCACATCTAGTGAGCTCTGACTGACGAGATTAATCCAGCGTGAGCAGGAAAAACAAAGAAGCAAATAAAGTAATAGTGAGCAATAGCCCCTTGGAAGGGTGGGGACACGTCCACAGGGGTCTGTCGTGCATAGAAAGCTGAGAGGTCCACCCAGGTGGATCACCGATCAGAACCGGACGTGTGGATGGGATGGGTTGCAGTGAGTGTCTCGTTCTCCTGCATCTGTGGTTCCAGCCAGAACTGGACAGGAGGTGCAGGAGCCTTGATTTGTGTGAGAGCGAAGTGCTGCAGAGCAGCAAATTTAGGATGGACATTGCTACCATCCACTATATCTTTCCAGCTTAGTAAATAAATTTAGGGTTTTGTGTCACTGAGTGATGTGAGCAGATCCAGCGTATATCAGGACAACTTTACAGAACCTGGGGAACCTATACTGTTCTATGCCAGCTTTACATCTATAGTCAATTTTAAGGAGAACTAATAAGTGATACTGGGTTTATATTGACTCATTTCTTTGATGGAACAGAAGATTGTAACTTAATAATCATAGCTTGAAATACTATAGTTAATTTTAGTTCAAAGACTCTTTTTTTTGGTCTGGTAGTTAATAGTCTTTTCTTCCTTTTCAAAGAAGGAGAAAATACACAACTGTTTCTTTGAGAATAAAATAATGAAACAAGAAAATGGCTCACAGGAAGACAGCATAAGACACTTTCATCTGAACTGATACTGACTCGCACAAAACCCTTTGCAAAACTGTCCTTTAGAAAACAAAACAAAACAAAACAAAACAAAACAAAACAAAACAAAAAAACCTCTCAAAACATTAAAACACTTCTCATTCAACATGTGTTGCTTTAATCGTTCACAGGGAGATGCAAAAATATTTTCCCCAGTTCTGTTTGTGCTCTATGTGGCATATGCGCCTTTTAGCTCTTTAATTTTCTTCCACAACATCTTTTTCCCTCTCTGCAATTTAATGACTCCCAATTTCCTTTGTCATACCATCTGGTTCACTCCATGACTGTCAGACATCATTCTTTGCAGACACGTCGGAAGAAACAACACCAGGCCTCACTTTTGAGCTGTACGTAACATTTTATGGAATCAGTTGTGCAATGTTTTTATCAGCAGAAGGTGGGGTAACTCTCCCCCAAAGAGGAAATAGGGTAACTTTGTGAATTTTACTGCTATTTGAAGTGTTTTCTAAAGTTTGGGCTCTGTGTGTCAGTGTTCTCAGCAGAAAATGTTAGAATCAAGTGTTGGTTGATTCTGAAATTTTTTACAATTTATGTATAAGCTGCATCCCAGATCCTGTATCCCTGACTTGGAGAATATTCAGAAACCAGGATATTCTTTGTTTATGGCCTCCAAGACCTGTGACCGTCACACAGCCCAAAAGTCAGAACTTTCCTGTAATGCTTTCTCAGGTATATGTTGTTGGTACCTGTTCAGACTGTTTAGTGCTTCTTTGCTCCTTTTCACCTTTCTGCTTTATACTCTAGAATAAGTTACTGACTTTGCCAAAACAGTAGTTAGTTGGACTCATTGCATACTTGGGCTAGGTAGCTCCCAAAATGACGGTTTATGGGAAAGTGGAGAAAGTATCTTGTTTGTGCATTGTCCAATAGTTGTTACTTCAGCTGCCTAATTACATGAAGGTTTAATGGTTCTTTTTATCTGTCATAAATGACAAGTGGCTGTTACACCCACCACGGTCAGCAATTCATAACAATTTCCATAACCTGTCTGTAGCATTAAATATTTAATCAGGATTGTAATAAATAAGTTATACACGTAAGTCAGAGTTCAGTCACTCACACCTATACTGCAGAATAAAGAGAGCAAACAGACTTTTAATATAATGTTATATTAAAGGGAAACCTAGTAAAAGTGGGAAAATTAAATAATCCCCGTATAACTATAAAGCAACTGGAAAAGATCTGAAATGCGATCATAAAGAATCATAATAAGAGACTTAATAGAAAACTGATTTTTTTTTCAGAATTTCATTACACCTAAAAACTTTGCATTATTTCTAAAATGTTATTTTTCTGCTTCAGTCACTAGGCATTAGACAACACGTTTACTTGCAGTATCCAGACAGCATTTTAATTATCACCTGAGACCATTCCTCATCATAGTCTATTTTTCATTTATTATTATTCACTTCTGTTTTTTTATACTGATTTTTAAAAATGTATTTCATTCCTTCCAACCTGCAGACATTAAAAAAAAAAAAAAAAAGTTTTAATTGAATATGACATCCTTGGATGTAGGATTTCTACACATTTTTGCATGTGGCATTAAGTTGTATCTACCTCAAGGAAGGGAGGAAAGCTGGGGAGGAGGTGAGCACAGCCAATACGACTGACCTGGAAGAAAGCAAGTCAGGGCTGAACTGGGAACACTGGCCAGAAGTGCATTCAAAATGGATTTGTTTGAGTCAGATTGTGCCAGCGTAGTGTTATGAATACGGAATCCTATCCAAGTTAATACATCCCACAGATTTATATCTGAAGCCAGTAAGCCTCCGTGGTGCCAACAGCAGGCTATCTGGATTTATCAGCCTGCTTCAGTTGCACATCCACCTGCTGTCTTTATTATGATTTCCCTTAAGTTCACCATCTAAAGTTATTACGTTGTGATACAGATAGCTATAAAGAAATTGCACTTCTTCGCAGGCCAAGTGGTCAGTGTGAGGTATTGGGCTTTTCTTGCAACATGTGGTGGACGATTTGGTCATCTTTCTGTGACATAGCTCATGTGGCATCTAATTTGACAAAAAGTGTTTATTGACATGGTTGAATGAAATGTTCATCAGAGCATTTAAACATTTGTTTAAACTATGTAATTGATTTTAAACTATGGATGACTGCTTAAGCATACATTTAGCTTTGAGACATAGCATGGCAATTCCATGTGACCTTACAGCCCTGTGAGTCCTGTTCTGCTATGTTTTTAGATGATTGGAGAATATGTAAACAAGCTGTGCAAGATAAGGGAATGAGCAGATTCCTAGTCTCTGGCTTTTGCTGAGCAACAGTAGTCAAGAAACTTTTGAACATCTAGTGCTCGTATCTAACTTAATAATAAATTAATAATTAATCATATCAATGTTTCTAAATGACAGAGTAAAAATTATCACATTATAAGGATATGCAGTCCTTAGGCTGTCTTTTAACAGGAAGGAATTTATTTGCCTTTCTTTTTAAACAAACAAAAAAAATATATCAAAGTGGGAGGTCATGTAGTTATTCCATTCCTCTCATTGTGTCCATGGAATTTAGGAATAAATATTTTTTTTCTGAATCAATGGTTCATGACATTATTCAGTACATAAAAATAAATCCTTTAGTATGTCGTGTATTTGCAAAAATTAGTATCTAGTAGTAAGGTATCATTGTGAAATTTATGTGAATTCCTAAAGTTTGGATTTATACATAAAAGATAGTGTATTGCAAGAAATATTGGCTACTGCTTCATTTTGAAGCATACTTTGAGATAGTCACATCAAAACAGGATAAGCATCTCTGTTTCATATGTTGCTGAGTAACTGTAGTATTGCCACTTGGCACGATCATCTATGCCATTTATAAAAAACTGTTTACTGATGCTTCCAGAAAAAACATTAGGAAAAGGTCAGTTTTTAAATTTTGCCATTTCTCAGTTCCTTCAATTACAGCCCACACATACTATAGACCCCTGTAGACAACTATGTTTGTATCCATTCTGGCAACTATTCAGAGACTGTTAATAAATGTTAAAAAAAAGAAAGAAAAAAAACCCCAAAACAGAAGAAACTTTATTTTGAAACTGTGTCTCCTTGGCTCACCAGGGGTGCTTCAGGCAAACCTGCAGTAAAGGAATAAGCATGGGAAAAATACACAGTAGTGTTAGATGTTGCAGAGCAAATTAAAACAAATGGTTTAGTAACTTTGTCTAGAGTGTGGAAGACCTCTAAGTATAAGGACAGGTGAGAGGAAACCACAGAGGAAGCAACACAGCTTTTTTCCTGAGGTACTGTAATAAAATACAATATTTATTATAATGTAGTGTACTGTAATATGTTAAAGTGGAAGCTCTCAGCCTGTGTTGTGCACTGCAGCCTCTTACAATTCAAGTCTCATGTGTATCTCCTTGGGGCCAACTGTCAGTAACAGGGGGTCCTCAAAACATATTTGAAAGTTGAAGTGAGAAAAAGTAATAGAATAGATAGTTGGATTTCTTCTTGTTTGCATAATGGACTTGTAAGAAAGGAGGCTAAATGAGTTCAAAACTGTAGTTATCTAAAGCTAGTGAGTGGATCTTAAAGTAGATATAAAGTAGATATAAAGGATATAAAGTAGATATATTTTAGGGAAAGTTGAAAGGCCGCTATGAAAATACTACCATCTTTTTCTCTGTGGTATAATTGTTTTTATTATTGCGTTATTGAATTCCCTATCTCAGCTTCCTAGTCTTTGATCAAACTTATAAATTAATCTTTATCTTTGCAATTGTATCAAACTCATTTCCAGGGACCCAGTAAGAGGCTTATTTTGACCTTTTTTTAGAGACCTAGAAGATGAAGCTTCCTCAAAAATCTTGCTTTTTTATCATTAAATATTTAGAAGACAAAGAGACTATCTAAGTCTTCAACAAACTAACGTCACAGCTTTCCTTTTATTCAGATTTCTATGATCAAAAGCATTAAAGGGTATTTGTAGCTCCTTAGAGTTGTAGGTCTAATTAGCCAAGTTAAATTAAAATATGAATCTCTGTGGAATAATAGATTATTAGATTATCTTTTCAATATTGACAACTAGACTTACTCTTAGAAAGATTTTTCCCCGAGCAACCCACTTAACTCTTGTTATTCTGTACCCTCAGGGTTTCAGAACTAAAGATGATTAGAGCCAATGAATACTGATAATGAAAGAATACTAGAGGTTATGATTTTTGATTAAATAAAAGATTTGTCTTAGATCAACTGTTTTCAGTTGTCCACGTTATTAGCAGGAAAAGGAGATGAAAAAAGCTTACATATATTTTAACTTGGTTGGAAAACTTTTGTCATTGCAGATACTTTTTTTTTTTTTTTTTTTTTTTTTCCCCAAGAGAATGAGTTCTAGGTAGATAATCATCAGGAAAAAAGAGGTAAAAAGAGAATACATTAAAGCTTATTTCTGTGATCAAATAATATACCTTGCTCAACAGAAAGAAGAAACAGTTGCTGGGGTTGCTGTAGCATTGTATTTGTTGGATTTTTTTCATTGCAGCCTAACTGAAACCCTCAAAAAGGAAAGAGAATCCCATCATTTTGTTAAGATTAGTATATATCACAAGGAAGATCAGAGATGCTGAATGATTTTCTCTAAGTAGGTTGAAATGATTTATCTATGTGTTACAAAAATTATTTTCAATATTAATAATACTTAGAGTTCACACACTTGTCTTCATGTGACCACGAAAGTTTGTTTAATAGACTCCCTAATAATATGATCCCGTGCATAGTTTAAAATGTATTTACCTTGCTTTGGCTTTTGCATTGGAGTATATCAGAATCAAGTTCTGGCTTCCATGAATTGCCTATGGAAGTATTTTTTGACGTCATAATTTCTACATCATCTTAATTCCTTTACATTGTCTTCAGATTTTAAGAAAAGTTCTTATGTGTAAGTTAAAACATGCTTATATTTTGATTTGACCAAAGGATTAGAGATACCTTAGGGACAATTAGATCTCCAGGAGAAAAAGTCATTGCATTATTGCTCCATGAGTAGTTTGTTCCATATAACACTGAATTGAGTAATACAACTATAATGTTTATGGTAGAATAGTGGGAAATGTAATTTTTTGGTTCACAGTATTGTGTTTGTGTATTTTGAAGCAGCTGCACAACTGATACTATTCTCCTGTTCTTTGTCTTGAAGTTATTATGATGCCATGTTTAGTGTATTATATTTAACATATATCAAGGTGGAGATCAAGCAGTAAGTTATGGAATTTGATATGCTTCCTTCTGTGTGTTTGAAATGCTATAAAGTTGAAACAATTCAAATGAGTAAGATTTCACAACATTAAAACTGAGATTTTAAATGTTTCACCAAAACTCTTCACAAATTCTTTCATTGCCTGAGGGAGATACTTAGAAGAATGCTTTAAAAATAGGACTAAAATGAATCAGACTTACTTTATTCATTCTGAGATAATGGAGAGAGTATTACTTTTTCTGCAGGGCGTTTGCATTTGAAAATTTGATTAGTACAATGCACAACAATGCTAGTATAGAATATTTTTCAGGGGCTTCGTTCTATAATGACCTATCCATGCTTAAGGTAATGCACTAAGAACATTCCCATTGAAATTAGTAGACATATCCACAGAATTTAAAATTATGTGTATGTGCTAAAACCTGAGAGTTACGTAACTATTTAACTTGTGAACACTGTTGGTAGTTTTCCATTTTTCTGATTTTTTTTTTTGATAGCTAATTGCTGTTTTTTTCAAGTTTTATTTTATGGGAAATATCTATGGGGTCTCATTTATTCTTCTCAATAGAAGTACAACCAGAAATGGAAAGTTGGCTGAACCTCAGTATTTGTGAGTGGACAATGCACAGTGTATTCTCACCACAGCAACATTATATATCACAGATATAAAAGAAATGTTCTAAGCAGACTCGAATTTATATGACCTAGAGCATAGTGTGCCTTCACTGATGAGAGCGAATGCAAGGATTTCTTAGAGAATATCGTAGGTCTTCATAGAAGTTTGACATTGCGTTAAGTAGTAGCCCCTAAGAACTTTTGAAGTTGTAGGAAGACTCATGGATTTTAAGGAAGAGCTGCTCATGCCTGTTTTCTTTTCACACACACTTTTTTGTTGTGTCTATGGCTACTTCAAAGCCTGGTTCCCACCAGTTCCTGTACCTAATCCATTCCTTTGTCAGGTTAATGACACGACTCTCTCTTGCCGGCCCCTGTGCATGTCTGTGGGGTGTGAGTGGGGTGTGGGTCTGCACGTGCACACACTTTCCCTTGTAGCAGCAGCTCTCCCTTATTCTTCAGGGCTTGGTCCACATGTTAAAATCCTCTTCTGGGAGCTGTTCGGAACTTATTTTCTTTTTTATACTAGAGACCTCCTGGTAAAACTGCCTTCTCTCATTTGGGTACATTCTCAAAAGTCTTCCTTTACCCTCAGGTCATAGTTAACATATATTCTAGAAAGTATTAATATTCTGTAGAAGGAGGAAAAAAAGACATGCTGCAGTCATATAGCTCTGTTGTTTGGTGGAAAAAAACATTTTTTCTTTGTTTCCTGTTTCTTGGTATAAGAGAGTAGAGGGAGTTTCTTAGTCATTTTTGGAGCATTATTTTTTTGTTTGTTTCCATGGCACAGAATTTTGAAATGCCATTTTTAGAGTCTGTTCCCTGAAGACAGAAAATGCTTTTTCACTTTTCATCCTGTTTACCCAGAGCTGATAGATGTGATCTTTATACCATTTTGCTGCTGCACTGCATTACATTTATCATTAAGGAGGCTGCATGAGGCCAAATATCTAATTAATGACATTAGAAGGGCACAGGTTGAGGGAGAAAGGGAATACTGCTTCTGATGAGGTCAGGTTGGTGATTACATCTAATGTTCTTCAGGCAGCCTTATACTAATCCATGTAAGCAAATCACAAATACCTACAGCACAAAGCCAAGTCTTGCAAGGGACATATTCATGATGTTCACTGAAATAACACTGCTTCTTTTGTCTTAAATGTGTAGAAGAGGACACCCACTCAGGAAGGAGCAAAATGCCAGTCCTTTCATGTAATAGTATGAGCATTGCGCTTTTGGTCTCTGAAGTTCCACACCTGTCGCCAGCAGCGTGTTCAGATGTTTTTGTGTTGTGTTGTGTAGAACATTTCAGGCTTTCAAGGGAAAGCAAGGGTGATGGTTTCCTGGTAATCTGCATTTGTGGCTTGCTCCCTGTTCATGCTTTCCCACAGACAAGTGGGGAAGAAGCGTTCCTCTTTCCTTCAGGTAAAATACTCAAGGTACTACCAAAGTGATATAGATTGTTGCAGTGAAAAAGCAAGACACACATAAGGCAAAAGGGCATCATGTCCAGTCCACAGTAGAGACTACAGGAATTGCTTAGTAAAATAGGGTGAGGGGCTACAAAAATTGCCAGATAGACCCCCCAGTAATCTTCAGATTGGAAAGGCAGAGACAAGAATACAGCTGCAGTATAATTTTCTCAAATGAAAAATGATTTATAGGTAAGGCAGGTAAAACATCTGGATTTCATCCAATTAATGTGGCTGCATTGTGTTCATGCAGATGTTTTTATGCAACTGGTTTTCTCCAGGATTAATTGTGTGTGTAGACTAAGTCTTTGGAAAATTCATGTGGTGATTTACACAGGACTATAGTCAGTCTCTGGCTAACATATGTTTTGGAAAATTATATGAGTACCTGCGACAACTTGCAGTACCTAAACTAAAAGCTTATAAATTGAATTTAACAAGCATTCATGAAAAATATATCTTATCTCTCTTACGTTAAGTTGAATTTACTTTTCCAAATTATAACACACACATCTGAAACCAAATGAGTTCTAAGCATTATGAAGAACAATAATACTATTATTTTTATGCAGTTAAACTTACTAAGCTTAGAACTTTTAGGATTTTCACTGTATTTTTCTCATAGGTTGTTCAGATTGTATAAAATCAAAAGGAGAAGATTTTAGTACAGAAAGCAGAGGGTGCTAGTGGGATGGTTACCTAAACAAAATGACAATGTTTGAACAATAATTATAGAAAAACTATCAGCTGTAAATTCTGGGTTTAATTTTGAGGAAAATAAGAAGAAACAGGAATGGTGGAAAGAATGAGATTGCAGACACAAGATACGAATAAAGATATTCTCATTTAGAAGTAGAAGCGTAGAAAGGTAGAACAGATGGAAGCGAAAGACGACTCAGCTTTTGCATTAGGAGAAAAGATTTTAATGGGTTCTGTTTCACAACCTTTATACAGTCGAGTTAGGACAATTTAAGAGGTTGTCACCTCCAGCTGTCCATCACATTCATTGAGTGGCGGTTGCAAGTCCCAAAACTGGCTGAAGAGCAGTGGGTCTGGTCCTAAGGTGCTACAATTCAAAATCTAGCATATTAATGCAAAACATCATTGATTTTAGTCTGTGTTTATATATCGATCTATGAACAGCAGTGGTTGAGAGCTCTGATTCCTGTTGGATTTTGCAGCATATAGGGGCAGAAGCAAATTCAGCCACCTTGGCCGAATGCAACAGAGGCAATGCGAGACTTGAGAGCGCTGCTGAGCGGTAGAATTGGCTTATCCAAGCAGTCAGAGTTGTGTCAGCGGTAGTCTGTGGATGTGTATTGAAGTGCTTTGCTTATGCTCTTGAGAGGTTTTGCAATGACAGTTTATCTAACAAATGCAGAAAAATAAAAATGAGTCCTTGACTTACCTCCAAACAGCTCACTAGTTTAAAGCCAGCGTGACCTCAGCTTTCAATAGCTCGCTGTGTTAGCCCTGTGTGTGCCAGTGCTTTGAAAATCTCCTTTTCCTTATTTGTTCTTTCCAATTAAATTTAATTATCTTATGGATATATTGATGACACTTTGGAGGGTATTGCAATGATGGGCTTGCATTTTGAGCTGAGCACCAACAAAGTCAAAAACTACCTTTGGTTAATAAAACAATGATGTTCCTTGAACGGACAGTTGCTGAGCTGCTGGTTTCAGACTCAGGCTGGTACAGCAGTCTTTATGATAACCCATACTATATGAAAGGCACAATAATGTCTCAAAATCGGGATCTGTCCATCTTATTCCAGGCTTAGATGTTCTGAACATGTCTCATATAGTATATACAGATAAAACTTCAGTACTTACAGGCCTTCTTGTTTTGTGTCTGTTTATGGGCTTTAGTAAAACCTGGATGTATAAAATGTATGTATGCATTTAATTTAATTATATAAATATAATGTATTGCACTTTAACTGTGACAAAGTCAAGAAATCCAGAAGTTTTTATTCAAACAGTAGTGATAACTTACTTCCTCTGTATAATTAATAGACATTCATAAGTGGGTGGTGGTTTTGTAATGATTAATTTTAAGTAGATTTTAAGGATTTACAATTAATAATTTTAAGTAGAAAAAACCCTTGAAAATTTAGCAAATTCATATTGTATTTCTTGATTTGTTTTCTAAAGTATAAAATTAAGTAGGTAACTATGAACTGAAAATAGTTTACATCATTACTGTAATACTGACACTGAAAGAATTTTTTTGTACTTGAAGACATACCTATTTTGATACAAAGTTGCACTACAGTTGACCTGAAAATGGGAGGAGAAAAAACACTTGGAAAATTTTATTATTTTTAAGTATGGACTAAAAATACTGTTAGTTTATTACTATGTCTCTACCATGTAGAACTAAATATATTGTCTCATCCACATGAAGTATCCAGAGAATTTGAGGTTTATTATTCCTGATACCTTCAGAAATATTGAGGAAGAGGATGTGAGAGCAGACAAGCCTTCAGGTTGAGGTAAATTAAATAATTCTGTAAGAATGTACTCTTTATCCTCTATATGCCACTGGGGGTCCTTTGTGAGGCTTGAACTCCTGCCATGCATTACCATCATGAAGCTGTCATAATCTTCAAAGGAAAACCATGAGTAAACCAGGTGTAATCTAACAAGAAACTTTGGCACAAAGAAGGGAATAGAAGTATTGAGAAATATAATTGCAGTTTATGTGAGTTATCCCACTATCAATTTAAGACCAAAATATTTTATTTTTTAGCCAATACAGCAGAGGTCAAAGGGAGTTGTTGATCTTTTTTTTATTATTATTATTTTCCAGAAATCTCTTAACTTTGTGGAGAAAATATTCATTGAAATAACTTGCCTTTCATTTTCATATAAACTTTTGGTATATCATTATTCTCTAGCTTTCCTGTTCATCTCAGTAACCAAACTGCAGTGACAAACGATGAGCTGTTTCACACCTTTGCTCTTATTATTGATTTTTCCAGATACACTTTCCTGTTGCTATTTATCACTGCAGGTATGCCTTTGCAATAATAATAAAAAAAAGAATTCTACTTAGCACAGGTTAGATATTTCATAATGTGAAAAAAAAAACCCACTGGAGTAATAGGATCATATTCAGTGAGAAAGGCACTCTCAGGTCACTGAGTTTTCTTCTTGAAAATGTTCCTGATGTGCGTTGAAACACTTACAGTTTTAGCCCTGCTTAGCATGTAATTTTATTGCACATATCTCTATGGCTGCAAATAAATTGGAGCTAAATGAGCACTTCCTAATTTCAGAATTCATATAGTGAAAAATTTCATGTCTGTCTTGAGAAAGAAAGATGATCATGAAAAGCCTTGCAAGGCTCAGAACTCAGAGGCAAAAAGTAAAAAGAAACTTCTAAAATCTTAGCTTTTAATTTTTGATTATGTGATTTTTGATGAAGAAAGTACTTTTAAAAGGGATTGTTTTTTCTCATGAGATGTTTCTCCTGGAGATTATAGAAGGAATGGTCTTTTTTTCTTGTCTAGTGTCAGAAAGAAACTATCAATAATATCACAAGTAGGACTTCATTAAGGACTGCATAATACTTTACAATTCCATTTTCCAAGTCAGGCCTATAGCCAAAAAAATCCAGGATCTGATAACATAAGTGGTAATGCATGTTTGAATGTAAAAAAACAGGGATTAGAAAAAGAAAGATTGTAGATCTTACTGCAGGATTATATTCTTATTCCTTGGTATATGAAGTTCTTTTTCACTTTCTCTGATCTCTAGAAGAAGAGATTTTGTTCTAACATAAATTCTTTACTTTTCTAGGGAAAAAATTAGAAACAGTATTTGTCAGTCATAAGATGTTCTCATTACAAGGTGTATATTATAGAAACAGAAATATGTCAAAACAGTTTTAGTTATGCAAAATATTAGATGTAAAGAAATATCAAATTAGATTTTGTCATGACTGTGCCTGAAGAATTAAAGATGACAACTTCTAATGACTTTCAGAAGAAAGTTATTACCAGTAAATGAAAAAAAAAAGGTAAACTGAAGTCAAAGGGAAGAATGTTTCTCAGTATGTGTGAGGGGGTTTCTCCAGGCAAATGTGATGCTATGTATTTGAAAGACCGTAAGGTGTGGAGCAGGAACCCAGAGAAATGCTAAGAATGACAGAAGAGACAGTTAGATCTGAGGGAGAAGTATTTCTTACTACTGCGGGTCATCTAGAGGAGGTATTGCAACTGAGAGAAGAGGCTGGAGACTTTCTTACAAAAACGTTTAAAACCCGAAGCAGAGGTGTCTCCAGTGATTATGGGCAGCCTTCTCGTACTTCCCCTGAGTAGGTCAGGCTGAGGACTGCGTGGATGGGTATGTCTCCTTCTGAATGTAAAGTAAAATACCTTCCAGTTACCTCAGAGTAAAAGCATGTATATAGGCTTTTAACAGAATGGCCAAAATACTATAAATCTACCTCTTAATAATTCATTTATGTAATTATATCCTCAGGATGCTTAAATTATGCTAGGGAGTATTAGCTTAGAATGTTCCCCTGAGGAATTCGCATTTATTATCCGGAGAGCAGGATGAAGAAATTGCTTAGAGAATTTTGAAAACATAGAGGGAATTTGCTAAATTTGCGAAATGTAAAACTAGCTAAGGGTAACATGAATGGCTGTGGGAACACACTGATAATATGCTAGTTATGCAACTCTATGTATATTGCATATTTACTTCTAAAAGAAATTTTAGATTTCTGCAGGTAACTTGGAGTCCAATATTAATAAAATATGTATCAGGGAACACACATCTCCCGTCTTCTGATGTGAAATAACTATTTCTTTTTCAATTCAATTTAAGGAAGTCTTTGTATACGAAAGATAAGAAAATATATATTTTCTTTTGAGAAATAGGAAAATAACACAGGGATTTTTAGGGTGAGTAGAGATTTCAGAAGGTCTGCTGGGGAACATGCAGAAGCATATCTACAATATTTTATGTTGTCAGCAGCAAGTGTAAAATAATTTGCTGTAGTAGCAATAATTTAGCTCCTCAGATGTAGTGCAAGTATTCCTTTCAAGCTCTTGTATGTAACTTAGGCTTTTGTTCATTGTTTTACTTTCTAATATTGTGGTAATCACCTAAATAAATACAAAAAGTAGGTTTATATAAAGAGATCAAAAGACTTGGCGAAAGCCTAATGTGGTTCAGCAGGTCAGGTATTTTCCTTCTGCGGTCTCTTTAATAAGCTCTTCTATTTCACTATTTGACTGTTTATCTGAATATTTTGGTTTACATATAGCTAATATGAACATGATATAGTAACATTACTCTGGCTGCAATGCATGCAGCTTCCACGGTGTTGAATGGAACGTGAGCCAGTTTGCCCTGGGGCTAAATTTGTCTGGATGTCTCCAGATAGCCACTGCTGGACTGTGAAAGATTTGAACATTGGTGCATACATTCACATTCTTGTTTTAGAATTATGCACGAACTATAAAGGGAAAAGGCTATTTCGCTATTCTGTTTCTTTTCTAATTCATCCAGCAGAACAGTTTACTTTATTAATAATTCATTACAGGGAAATCAACCATGATTTTGAAGCTTAAAAAGAAAGAGCAGGAAAAATACAATGTTAACTAACTTCTGAGCAGAAGGTTCAGGGCCTATCAAATCAAACTTTATACAGTAAATTAACTCTCAAAACATAAAACTTCTTCAGATGGAAAGGGCAATGATGAATTGTTTTAAGCAAGAACATAAGACCTGAGTCTCCTAATAAAAAATCCTGACCCATGAATGTTCAACAATCTGCTGATCTCAATTGAGCAGAAAGATTGCCAAATTTGAAATGCACTGGCCAGATGATTGAGTCTTATTTCCAGCATATACACATAGTGGAAATAACTCTATCAGCATTCATATATATCAATACTTCTGTATTCCACAAAGCTCTTGTCAAGGATTTGGAGAAAAACTGTTACTGTGAGATGCCAGTAAGAAGCACGTTAACACAATGGCTCTGGGTGCAGCAGAAGTGTCAAGGGTCAATGAGGAGGAAAGAAGGTGTTTAATTATAATGCAGCAAATACATATTACAACAATTTGGCTGAAAAGATGATGTGTAACTGACTGATTTTGCTAATACACAATAATGCTGTTGAAAATGTGGACTAGATTCCAGAAGTTTTTTGAAGGAAGGAACTCACTGAAAAGTAATACACAATTCAGCTGGTATTTAATCAGTAATATAAAGATGCTTTTTACGTGTGAAAACTAAATTTGTATTTTTGGTGGCATTGAGTGAAGTTTGATGAAATGAAATGGAATCAGCCCAGACTCAGTGGGTTTTTTAATACCCTAAAGCTACTCTTAACATTTATGTTGACATTTAGAATAGGTTTAGACTTTTGCAAGATGCATCAGAATAACCTGTAAAGACACTGTGCTCATGTATTTTCAGTTAACCACTGAAATGCAGCTGGATGTTTATGAAGAGCTGGTTTCCTTCAAAATCAGAGCATGCTGAACCTTCAGTGATCTTAGTTTTAAAACAATTAGTTGCCATCTGCGTTTCTTTATCTGAGCAAACGGAGGATGCTGCAGTAGACGGTACAATCGAGGCTGATCAGCATGCAGAAGTATTGTCATACATATCCTGTTCTGCCTCCTCAAAAATAACATTAAAGCCTATTTTCCTTTTGCTGCTCTCTTCATAATTAAAAGAAATAGAACTAGTAGAGCACTGCATAGAAACAAACTATCGTAGAACTAGAACAGTACAATCATATGTGGAGAAAGAGCCAAAGTGACATGTAGATTATTGCACTTAGAGTAACATGTTAAGAAGAGCAACTTTGAGACAACAGGAGCGGAGAATTCTGAACTCCACTTCCAGGAGAATTCCACTAAAGCATCACTCATCTGACACGGTATGAGGGAAATGAGTGCCTTAGTATGAAAGCAAAGAGGATGAAGGGCAGATTCTGGCTTTCTAGCATGACGCTCTGCTCAGTGTTCCCCTCCCACTCTCCATGGCAGGAATGGTGCAGTCAGGGTAGCTTTCCGTGGAGCACCAACCACTCCTTAGCCCCATCTTCAGTGTGAAGTCAGCCTTTGGTCAGAGTGACACTCTAGGACATCACGCTCTGCAATAAATATTATGGTTTCCACAGACAAGCGCAAACGTGCATATACATGGTTAATTTTTGCCACTGACAAAGGGAAGATAAATCTGAATTGCTTCTGAAGTGCAAGTGTCCATGGTTAACGGGATGAAAAAGTCATAAATTCCTATGAAGCATATAGGGTTTGTGGTATACATTTTCTGTTTTTTCTTTGACTGAGTCAGACTCTGAATACTAGAAAAAAAACATCCCATAAATATTTGATAGTATACTAATTTACATGGTTACCTTTTTTTGTTTGTTTGTTTGTTTGTTTGTTTTTTTTTTTTTTTTTGATTTCCTCACAGAAAATGTTACTTTGGGGATATATGCTTTACTTGATGTTGATAGCAAGAACACTGTCAATTTGATCGGAATACATCTGTTTTTTTAACATGAAACAAGCTTTACTTTCAGAAAATGGAAAGGTGTGGCCATTACAAAAGTTATTAAAATAAATTCTATAGAAGCATGATAGGAAATGTTTGTTTTGCGTAAAAGTTAGTAATACATAATTTGTATTTTATATTAATGAACTGTAAGTTAGTTCTTCAGGACTACCCGGTTTCTATTGGCCTTGGATATAAGCATGAAAACTGGGGCTGCTCACTGAATCTGTTATTTGCATCTGAGAAATTAAAGGTTTTTCCTTCATTTTAAAATCATTTATTAATTTTTCTTGGCTGGTAGAAAACCATTAATAATAAAGGAAAGGAAATGCTGAGTGCTTTTTAAACATCTACAATGGATCAACAGCATACTAGCATGTAATATGATCTTTTTCCCTTGTGAGCTGGAAATTCTTTGAGTATTTTAATTTAAAACATGAAGGTATGCAGACTGACTAATGAAAAACCCTAATACAATGCCTTAAAAAGATTTAAGTTATCACAATAATATTCATAGTATGACATCTGTGGCACTTTGGATGCTATTGAATAGAATTAGAGTAGAAACAAAAATACTTTCTGAAATAGTGAAAATTAATGAAGTAGTGGACCATAAAATTAGAACAGCCCAGTAACAGTGTGTTCCTTCTTGTTATTTGTCTAAGTATGGTACAGTAGAAATACAGGAATACAGTAGAAAAACCTTCAGAATGTCTCTCAGGTGAGATGGTTTCACTGCGCCTTCTTAATGCAAAGCCATTCCTTGACTTCATATCCACCTCACACTTCCTCCATGGTATGCTGCTTTCTCTAATATATTCCATTAACCTTTTGGATTTTATTATGGTATTTCCTAAAATGCCTAGGGTGGGGTGAAGAAAATGTCATATTCCTATTTTTAATGGTAGTAATACCTATTTGTCCTTGACAACAAGTGGCATTTTCTCATGGTCCAAAGGTCCAAAGCAGAGTGGGGCTACATCTATCATTCAGCTCCTTCTTATTGAGGCAATCACACATGATAAGTAATGTGTAGCTATGTAGCTACCTAGCATAACTTGTTAGCTTGTTCAGAGCATTTATTGGGTTGTTATGGCTATTTTCTTCTTGCCTTTTAGTTTTTTTTTTAAACACTTCTCTCTCCCCTAGTTGTTTCCATTGATCTTTTGGCTAGAGATGGAGGATTGAAAGCTATCAGGCCTCTAAATATTCCTTGTCCTTTAGTGAACATTTTGCAGTATTTTATGCCTTTTCACCTTGATAAGAAAATCGAGTGATGCTGAACTAAAATGGTGTCTTCTGCAGTGTTCTTAGCTACCTTATGGATGACAACTCCTGCGTAAAACTACGTGAGGTTCTCACAATAACAAGAAAATTAAAAGCACTGGTGAAAAGAATTAGTTAATACAATATCTGGTTAACTGTCACATGAGAGAGGGGGACATAAATGTAGGAGTTATCAGTATGCCCACCAAAAAGTCCTCCCAGCCACAGTGATTCTGCAGCTATTTTGCTCCCCTTGAAAAGCCAGTTAATTTCCTTTACAAGTCTTTGGACACTTCACACAGTTTAAATCCTGAGGATGGAAAGAGATGCTCATGCATTCTGGTTAGACACTTGGACCCCCCAAAAATGCCATTCTGGTTTAGCTACACCCCTTCTTACCATTTCGTTTTCTAGGGCCTGAATTTGCTGGCCTGTGTGACCAACAGGACATGCTGCAAAACTAACTTGATATGTTTTAGGTTTTTCAGCTTTGGAGGATTAGTGGGATTAAGTCATAGAGTTTGTTCTGGGTTTGGGAAGGCCTTTAGAAAACCTATTGTTAATCAGGGATGAGCAAATGAATTGTCAGTCAAATATTTGTACCGTTCAGTAAATTTAATGTTTTGATTTTATCTAACTCAAACAGCCACTGTATTTGATCATTCTGCAGAAGCTAATATATTGTGTTTGTATTGGAAACTGAATTAGGAGGTAGCAATGTCTCTATAAAAGCCTAAGTAAACCCACCATCATATCTGAAAGCACTTTTTACTAGAAGCATTAAATTCATATATTTAAAACTGACTGAATAATCAAACCCAAGAAGTATTGTATGAACATGAATGTGGAAAATCTATGATGTGCTGCATTTTTTGCATATGCAAAAAGAATAATAAAATGGGCATATAGATCCATAATTTTCCAGCTTGAATATTTATCCTGAAATATTAAGTGCACTGAGAAGTTTACAGAAATACAGTATGACTGAGTTCTGAGGAAATAACTGGAAAAAAACAGAAGTTTGTTCTTTTTTCCTGAAATAAGATCATCTCAAGTATTATTCTAGAGAAAAATCAACAGCTACCTTGGAAAAAGTTGAAGGACACAGCTATAACTTTTTCATTTCCAATTACGCAACTTTTATTTTGGTAGAGCAAGTGTGTTTCACTGATAAGAATGACTTTTAAAATATAATTGAATATCTAACATTTAGTATTTGCATAAATTGTTGGTTTATTATTCCTCTTCAGTCATAATATATAACATTTTATATCAGGATTACATTTTTTCAGACCAGGTCTGTATAATCAAACTTGTGTCACAGTTTAATCTTACAATTATATTACCATCCAACACTCTTAACATTTTTATTGTTAATCAGAAGTTGGCAAGATTCCATATCACGTAGCCTTCCTTGCTTCAAAAATGCAATATCCTGAACCAAAAAATGAAAAAACTCTCAGATTAACAGTAATGCTAAAAAAATAAGACATGATATAGAATAAATCTGGTAATCTGACTCAAAGTTATGAAATTCAGTGATTTGGGGAAATAGTAGTTCATTTTGTAGTTCATTATTTAATAACTAAGGTTGTTTAATAGATTGATGTGAAAAGATAACCTGTTTTGGTTTATATATTCTTTTGCTACATTTGACTTTGTGACTGACCCTTAAAACGAGCAATATTGAAAACTAAACTAACAACACAAATACTTTTGTAAAATGTTTTTATTCTTGTGTAAATATTCTTATTTTTTCTGTCACTGTTTGTACAATGAGGTTTTAATGGGGTTGATGTTTACAGACAAATTTGTATGCAAGAGTTTGTAGCGGGCTTATGGGTTCTTAATGCAAAACGGGCTATATCTGCACATTAAGTATAAAAAAAACTTTTGTCTCTGATGTCTAACATGGCCCTAATGCGGCTCAGACTAGGTAAGGGAGGAGAGGAAGGGGCTCTCCCTCCACTCGCTGCAGAGCAATTCCACAATCCCTTCAGCCCAGCAGAATGAAAGTAGACTTTGGTAATGAGAAGGTTCCTCAGACCTTCAGTCTTTTCTGGGCCCAGCTGTCGTCCATACTGTAAATACTTTGGTCGCTTCCTGTACTACTGCATTGCACCTGGCTGGATTGCGTCTTCCCCATGCGCAGCAGAGCCTCCTCTGCTAACATGACGCTGTCAGCTGCATTAACAAGGGACTCTCCAAGGCGGTGGGTTTGTCTGTAAGGGAACAGAAATAATCTATGCGTCTTACGTAATCAAAAAGTAAGAAGATTTGACTAGTAAATGCATACAGAACTTCATAACAAAATGAAGCAAAAACAAAAGAATTAAATGTTCATGAATAACCTATTAGAGGAACTATCTGCTCTTGGATATTATAAAGTTATCTTCCATTAAGTAAGTTCTTTCACACACACTACTTGTCTTGCTCTGATGGCTAACAACTTTTAAATATATTCGATCCTTCTTGGGCTGAGATGACTATAAGGGAGTAGCTTCATTTTAGCAGTTTTGTTAATGCTTGGATATATGTACAAATAAGAATTAATAGTAATTCTTTTTAGTGTCCCAAATTGCTTTAAAACAGGCCAAAATATAATCATTGTAGATACATTGTAGATGTATAATCATTGTACAGATGTGCAATCCAATGCTGATTTCGGATGCTGATATCAGATCACAAACATGAACATGTTTCTGAAATTGCTGGGTATGAGATTTAAACCTCCAGATCACAATTAAATCTGTTTTGATGGAATTGATGTTTTTTTGATTGAAGTGACGTCATTGCTTAAGGCAGATAAAGAATCAGTACTATTGCACTAAATAAAAACCAGATCACTGCTGCAACCATTTGCAGACTTGTAACACTGGAAATCTCCCCTCAGCTGATGATATGCACTGTTTAAAATAGATAGCGAGAACATATTAATCTACTGCTGTTATATATGTAAAGGCTGTAAGAAGAAGTCTCTGGCCTAACCTTGACAATCTGAGACATGGTAACATTTCTTCGTTGAACCCCACACTGTCAGATATAACACAGGTTAGCAGATCATAAAGATTGTTTTATTTAAGTGTTAGCGAAGTTATCCTGTGTTTTATGTTTACATGCAAAAACAGGTATATTCACTATTATATGGCCATAGCTGTTACACATAGCACCCTACAGAAAACCTCTATAATCAATAGAATGGCTTCTACTACATTAATTCATGAACATCATGGAGCAGCCTAAAATGTCATTTTTATTTTATTTGTGACATTATAGAGGGAAATGGATTCTAACCCTTTCACTGTAAGTTTATATTTTCTGACTTGGAAAAGCAGTATATTGCTTTCTGTATTGCTTTTTGATAAGTCTCTGTAGCATAAGTTTCAGCATAAGCATTTAAAAGGTTCAAAGTCATTAAAAAAACACAGGTATTCCATGGTTGACTGAAGGAATGTTTTTTAAAAAAAGGCTAAAGTTAGACAACTCCAAGTTGGCCCAAACTAAATCCTGTAAAATTTTATAGACTATAAAAGAAACATTTGCTGCTGCAAGAAATCTCACGTCTGGAATATAATTGGTAGTCATAATCTGACTACCCGTTGCATCTTTTGATATGAGAATGTACATTTGCATTTTTTTCAAGTGTAAAATAGAAAGTTGTAAGTTAAAAGGGAATTTAATATGTCATGCTGCAACTGTGCCATCTAATTGTCTTTTTTGTTTCATGTACCCACAGAAGCGGTGTTCCTGAAACACGACTGACTTGCCACATATCAAACTTTTGTACAGGAAACAAGAAAACAAAGTTGGTGGAGAATACATATACATATATGCGTGAAAGCAAACTACACTTACTGATGACGAACAGGTCAGACATTTCTTCTTTCTTAATGATGGTTTAAAGGGGCTCTCTTGATATTAATTAATCCTGTAGGACTCTCTGAACTAGAAATCTGCAGCAACATTACTGCCTTAAAACAACAAGGATTGTTCAGCTCTTCATCCCCTTCATTTTTACCCACCTTCTCAAATTGCGGTAGCTCTGGTGATGCTTTTGCATTTGTTTTTATATATATAAGTTTCTGGGGATTTTTTGGTTACCAGATATTAATTACTAAAAATATTACACACACATTGTAGTGGCCTAGGGAGAGCTGACTAGAGGCTCTGAAACCTGAATTTACCTGAAGCAATGATTTTCTGTTCAAGACTCAGAGCAGAGAGCACTCTGGATACACATATTTACACTGATTTCAGTTCCAGGAGACGGAAATCTTGAGCATGCCAGGACTGGCAGAATCGGAGAAGAATATGCCTGAGATGACCAGACTGAGACGAAACAGTGTGGGTTTTTTTTTGTTTGTTTGTTTGTTTTTTTGTTTGTTTGTTCGTTTTCCTAAGAGGACAGTTTGTGCCTGTAGCAGTACTGAACTGAGGCATCTCCAGGGACGCTGGATTGAAGTGGACACTTAGGAGGTGCCCACGCAGCCGTGTGACCGTGGCCTGTCCTCTTACGGGTAAACGTTCTGCTAGCAGACCGGCAGGCCTGAATTCATTGTGATTAAATTCCTGACGGGAAGGAAAGGAGACCGGTCAGGTCTTTGGATCCAGTGTTTCAGAGGCAGAGTTCCTTTAAACTGGAATTCAAAGGTGCTTTTCCTGCACCCCTTCACTGGACACAGCTTACAGATGGTTTCTGTAAGCCTGTGTAGATGTGCCTGGGACATCTTTCTGCTGCATATCCAAGCCAGTGGTCTGCCGATTTGTGTGTTTAATCGTAGCTTGAAAATATCTGTAGGTTTGAGTCTGTGATCGACAAAGCTTTGAAGTTTAGTTTTCTGACACTACCTGAATCGCATCTGTGCTGTCTAAACCTAAAATAAATAATTTAATCATTAGATAGAAAGTATATACTTAGTAGTAAGTATAGTATCTATTTCTCTATGAACAACTATCTATAATGTATGACATGTATGCATATAAAAGTATCAAATACAGCATTAATTTCATATTCAGTGAAAAATTCTGAGCAATAGAAATATTTTAATAAAAATATGTATTTAGATGCAGAAAGCAGTCATGTATATTATTAACTTATCATTTAAAGTGAATTAGCAAAACAGGATCTATTTATACTACTTCAAAAATAATAATATTATTCTGATGAGTTGAACTGAATACCTTTATTTATCACACATGAATGGTACTATATCTCGTCAGTTACAAAAATCAATAAGATCAAATATCTTTCATTTAAATGAGTCAGATTGCAAGCTGACCTCTATTGTGCTGAATAAATGTGGAGCACGCTGATATTTTATGAGTGATGAGAATGTTCTACCAGACCTCATTATTCACCAAATTTCAATTAAAAGAAAACATTCAGTTCAGCAAATCAGAAAGAAAACTGAACTGTGAAATGGAATGATATGAAAATAAAAGGATATGAAGATAAAATGGTATAAAATAGTGTACAAATAACTGTAAATAATCAAGAAGAATAATCTCTGCTTTTTTCCTTTAAACATATGCTAACTTAAAGTTATATTGAATTCCTATTGATTTAAATATTACTCAAGTATATGAAGTTAGACATGCTCCGGATTCAGCAGGGGTTCGCAACTCCTATTTACATTCCTAACCTCCTGCTGAAAACATGTGATCAGTCATTTGCAGTATCAGACTGTTCCACATGGATTTCAAAACACATCATTTGTTTACCCTTTTGATTTTAGACATAAAATTGGCTTATTATCAACACCAGGTTTTCAGAAACAGCAATGTATTTAGAAGCACTGGTCCTATACTGAAAGTTTAAAATACCAGTTTTACAATTTTGTGCAGTTCCTTTTTATTACAATCACGTATCCCTACATTAGCAAGAGGGTCCTTAAGAAATCATATTTGTCTCAAAGAAATATTATTATTTATCATCTCCCTTGTCTGACAACCACTGCGCAATATTACATACTGACTTACATACGCACCGAAAGTCCCTGAAAATATTAATTTGAAAAAAAAAATCCTGATGGAAGAAATTATTGTTTACCCTCCAATAACTGATTTCTTTCTTATTTTTTTAATCCTCTAAAGTTAAGACCTCAGGGTGTTGACACATACACTTTAAAAAAACTGCATGGAACTGATGTTTATCGATTTCTCCTTCCTCCCTCCTGAATTATATTTTCAATACGTAAAAAGGGGGAAAGAACCACAAGGCTTGAGTGTTGACCCTGAGAATTGAGTTTGATGAAACTTCTGATCTTCCCCTTCTCTAGATGCTTCTGATCTGTTTGCATTTCAATGACACATAATAATACTTATATTTCCCACAATTGCTGGTTCAGCCCACTTCGTTTTCTCTGTCTAAATCTTACCCTCTTAAGTAATAACACTAATAAAGCTCTTCATCTTTGATGCTATAGTTACATCTTCTAAAAGCACGATCTTCAAATGCATTTCAGTCTGATGACAAGTGGCCTGCTTGCTGGTTTCGAAAAATGAAAGGTCCTTTAACTAGCAATAGAAAGAGAAATAAAAAACTATTTGGACAAATGTTTCTTTTCAAACCTACAGACTAAAAGTTACCTCAATTAAATTTTGCTAATGTTATCTTTTACCAATATTGCCAAACCTTACATCATTTACTAGATATTTCTGTTTGTACATACATATAACAAGCTGTTTTGGTTTCGCAATTTTAGTTTGACCTAGTCTGACTATAGCTTAGGAAAAGAAGACATCAGGTTCCTCTTATCCTTAAAATTAATTTTTCTAATTTTCTTCATACTTAAGCTGGGGATTGAAAATCTGTTTTCATCCATTCACACTTAATTACATTTTATGGCTCTAGTCACCTATTTCTATAAAGCCGTTTTTCCAAGTATTAAGGATATGAATCATCTTCTTTAAGAAACCCCAAAAGAACAAGAAATCGTTTAATAATAAAACAACAATGAAATAACATAAAATGACTTTGTGATGCTTCAACAAACCCATCTCTGCTATCAACATAAGTTAAAGAGAAGTTGGAGTAGTGAATTATTCTTTTCTTCTAACAAAATCTAAAAATAAATAAAAAAAGCCTGAACCCTGACTATATGCAAAAAAAAATAACTTGGATTATAAACACATTCTTGAATATCACATTTTGCAGTCAAAAAGAATAAAGAGGGAACTAATACTCATTGTTTTTCCTTTTCTATATATCAAACATTTCTCATAGATTTTTTTATGTATGCTTACCTGATAAATCCTTTGGTCCACAATTCTGCAGATGTGAGAATAATTACAGATTTAGAAAGAATGGCCTACGTGGAAAATTAAGTGTATTTTGTTGTTTAGCATACCACATAGAGACAAATGGGCACAGAGAAAATATTAAGATTACTACCCAGGTTTAAATAAGAAAGACCAAGGCAAACATGAAATGCAATTCACAAAAGATCTCAAGATTAATAGCAAATAATTGTAGAAATGTATTGTTATTAGAAGAAAGTGAAAGAAAACATTTTTCCACTAATGATCCCAAGCAAATTTAATTATTTAATATTTAACATTTCTCACTAAAAAAAGGAGCTATTTAGCACAGTTAATACTGATTATAGGGAAAAAAAAAAAAAAAAAGATCTCAAGCCTACAATTTGGAAGCAACAAGTTAGAGAAAAACAAAGTAAGTTATCTACTTTCAGATTCCCCGATCTCATATCAGCTTCATCCCAGAGTACTTGGAGGTTTTCAAGGCCTGACTGGTCATAGTCCTGCTTAATCTGGTCTCAGGTCCTTTGAGCAGTAGGCTGGACTCTGAGGTCTCTTACAACCAAAATTATCTTGCACCCTATCCAGATCCTCTTGTGTCCACTTTGGAGAACTGCATTTCAGAAATGATACGAGTTTATTGAAAAGAGTCTGTAGGGAGAAATGTCTTCCTCTTCTCCCATTGTCTTCTGCAAAAACATCTCAGGAGAAATCCAAGGACATGTAGTAGATAATTGCAATAACTGAGAACAGTGTGCTCTTTTTTTCCATTCATTGACGGAGTTTGTAATTTATCCAAATTTTGACAAATGAGCATCTCAGTTTCTTAATAAAGAGTTTTGAGTATTAATTTCTCATCTAAATGTTTATTCCATCCCTATGCTAAAACAAAGGAATAATTATAATGCGGCTTTGAATGAAATGAATAAACATCTTGATTAGTCACATTAGTTTCAGTGATGGGTACTATATTATTTTAAAAGTTCTCTTTAGGTTTTAAATAGCAAGGGATGAAATCCTTGTAGGGGAAATTCAAAAAATAAAATGAAGTAATGGAGTAGCATGTATGATTGTTCTACTAATTACTAGGAAAAATAGGAAAAACACAAAATAGATACTTGGTCTGGCAGTGTTTCATGGCCCTAAATCTAGCTGGCAGACGGCTCTGCAGCTAAACCGTGAGGAAGCAAGTAAAAGCTGGGTTTGGAGAACAGCAAGAGATGAGTGGCAGCATTTGCTGGTTAGAGACCCTTCCTTTCCTTTTGGAAAAGGAAAGGCTCATCCACTGGATGGTCACGAGACCTTACGGAAGTTAAGATGGAGACATTATTATGTCCTTTTAAGAGTTAAAGGACTGCAATCATTTCCAGCCATCACGTGGTCAGTGAATGAGTCTCTGCAGTTCTTCCCTTTTCAACGCACAGTTAAGAAATGGGCTAATGCAGGAGCTCAAGTTTTACTCACAGAGGTTAGAAGTAATGTTGTGGGCCATCATTCGTAAGTTAATTTGTCTTCAAGTGTTGTCTTCAGCTCTGTGTAGGATTAGGCCCTTTACTCAGCCTGTAAAGTTGTGCAGCTGAAAAGTAACCATGTTTCTGATTGAAAGCTAAAATTAAAAAATGACAGGAACACAGTTGCAAACATGCTAGTATGACAAATTTAAAGTGAAGTTTGACATGTTGAGTTTACCAATACCTAAAAGAATGTCTAAAAAAAGGAGAACTAAAACAGCTAAAAGAAATCGGGTAACAAGAAAAATAAGCCTTTTGTGAAAGAACAAAACATGATTTCTTTTTTTTCTGCCATAGGTGTCTAGTATGTGCTTCATAAGCGATAAAAAAAATACTGTAAAGGGATTTTAAATTCCCCCATATGATGATGGTCTAGACCCTGGCAATCTCTCAGTGGAAGGCAAAGATTAAGTTAAATTTTTGCGAGACCCTTAGGATTTGACCGAGACCCCTTAATATGCTCAGTTTGCAGTTAGAATTAATTGCTGGCAACCTTGAATCTCTTATGTACTGATTAGTCTTTTTTACTAGACTATCAGCTTGACTACAACCTCAGAATGAAAACTTTACATTCCATTTTCTCTTCCTTTTTCCTTACTATTATCTCTCATGTTGATTAATAGTCAGTGACTATTACTCGGTGACAGAGATATCTGTGTAATTCTGTTTCTCGATTTTAAAAAAACGAATATGCAACATTTAAAATAAGAAACTGCTATGTAAAAGGTTTTTGCTAGTTAGAAAGGACAGCTAGACTGTATGTGAAATTATGGCTTTACAGAGTGGTATGCAGTATCTAGCTTTTAGGAAATAAAAAATCTAAAAGGTACTTACTTAGGGCTACTGTAGTGATACATACTCACTCCTCTGACTTACAGAATTACGTATGTGAGTAAGTGCTCATGAATAAGTGATATATCTATGTGCAAGACTTGTGCTCTACTTTAATCTTCAATTAGAGTTTTCATCTTGTTCTGAGTCTGAACAGAGGGAGTCATTTAAATTCCGAAGACTGCAAATATACCCTCAGGTTGGGTGAAACAACAACTGCACTGAAACACACACAGAAACACTAATTTATTTATACATGTTTCTGTATGTGTGTGTGTGTGTATATATATATATTTATTCTATGTACATACATATATATACACAATATAGATTACATGAATATATAATGTATGTATGCATGCAAGCATATACGCAGACTTAAACATCTGCCTTCAGATTGTTGTGCATGAATTTGTGTACTTATGCAATAATCAATCGCAGTATAAGGTAAATTTAGATGTGCCTGGGAAATGTCTGCTTAGGCTTTTCTCGTTCTGCTGAGTACAAGCAGAACGCTGAGAGCTTATACAGATTACACATATACTTTGAGTATATTGTGTTAAGTTTCATTATGTTTGAATTCAAGTCATACTGTAGGCTACTGGGAAAAAAAAGTTTTACTCAGCTATCTGAAATGATTATCATTTGACAATTTCTACAGATCACCATGCAAAATTGTGTGGCAGTGGGTGTAAATTTAAATATTTAGTAAGATTTTTTTTTTAAATAGGTTTGCCATGCTCATTGAGAACTATGGGTACTGAGTACCTTTCACAGCACCATAGGAATATGTATTATATTGCTTAATACTGAACCTACTCTGAAAAGTAAGTCTGAGCATCAGTCATCTATTACCAAGGTCATACTGCATTTCATAGAAACAGTGAATGTAGGATGTGATACTAGAGGAACTATATGTAGAACAAGAAGCAAAAAACACATAATACTTGAAGATGGTAGAGGATTCAGGTGAAACTACAAAATTATTAGAGGGGAAGATTAATAAGGACTGTTATAAGAAAGAAATATTTGTCTTTGGTATTTCTTTGGCAATTATGATTATGAGATAAGTTTCAAACTGACTCTGTGCTCATAAAAATAAGCAGATAACTTCAGGAACTATCTGTTTCTTGCAAATTCTCCTTTTCTTGTTTATCTTGTACACATGGGGATTTTTTTGTTTGTTTGTTTTATTTTCTGTGTTTGCATTGGGATGGACAGTGTTATGTTTAAACCCCTAAGAGACAATGAAGACTATATAAGGCCACATAAGGTAAATGAGCTAACAAAAGAGAAAGAAATACTTTTCCTTTTCCAAGATATTATCACTCTGAACAAAGATATGAAATTGAACAGTGGAAAAATTAGGCAGAATGTCGGGAACTTTTTACTATTGACGGAATAGTCTTCAAACAAAGCCAGAAGAGCCAGTGTCTGATTTTGGCAGGTGTGCTATGAGGCCAAACATACAAAGCGCTTCAAAATTTTGTCATATCCTTTCGCAATTTTTTTCCAAAAAATAAAAGGAAAAAGAAAAAATTGAAGTCAGAAATTTATATTTATATGTGTTTTGAGGTTATGAGCAAAGTTACCAGTAGCCCAATTTAAAGATTTCAGAACTGTGAACAAGAAATGAAATGTTACAAGATTTATGAGGGGCTGGAGTTCAGTGAATGTGTGTCTAAAGAAATGACTTGCATTTTAATGAAGTGTATTACACTTGAGAGGCAATATCTTGGTTATCCTTTATGAACAATGACTTTGACTGTGTGCAGCTGTCAAAGAGAGCTCATTATACCAAAGAACTTATAGTTCAGCTGTACAGATTGATATGATGGTCTCCAATACGTGGTACGTTTCTAGAGGCAATGAGAGTAGAAGTTAGGGGTATCCAAAATGGTAATTACTTATGAGAAATAGCTTCGCGGTTTCTACTTAGAATTCAAAGAACTTTTTTCAAGAAAAAGAACTTTTTTAACTTGATCTGTAGCCTAAACCTCAAGGCTACCCTCCAACTTTGCACAGCAGCTAAAGAATTTTGAATCTGATGTATTGTACAGATGAAGGGAAAGCATTTAAAATACATTGCCTCTGAAACACTATCTAACAATATGAATTAACATTATAAATACTGTAATTTTGTTTCTTTATACTTTTTTCCCAGATTAGAGAGGTTTGATGATTGCTTTAGATAAAAATAGCAGCTTCAGCAATTTCTGAAAAGGCTGTACTTTCAACAACAAACAATGACAGATACCCTAATTTCCTGAAGTAGAGGACGGATTTTTTTTGTGTGGTTGGTTGCTCCAGTACAATAGGTTCATGAGCAGAGTATCATTCTCGTGAAAATTTTATTCAGACATTAATAACCTGAAACTTCTGAAAAAAACACAAAATGGAAGAGATCAGGAACACTGGCTGACTTGCTGCACCCAGCAGATTCTTTGTTTTACTTGTAGGATTCGTGGCAATTGCAGGCTTCTACATTTTGAGGCTGCAAAGTCATTCCTTAGAAAGCAAGACAAGGAAAAGCCTTCATGAGGTGATCATGTTGATTTGTTAAACTTCAGTCTTTGATTTATTTTTGAAGAAGTAGTAGTAAACTATAAAAATCTTTTTTTCCTCTCTCTACTAATGCTGCTGTGAGGTATTAATTTGTCAGTTGTCAGCCAGAAGACCTGGCTTCCTCAAATTTTTAAATTGTGCTCTGATATGTCACCAACTATTTCTGCTTCTAGAATAGGTGCCTGCATCTGCTCATGATATATGAAAAAAAATGAATATGGATAGGAAGATATTCTTATTTTGCAGTGGATATCTGTGTTTTGTGTCCATATATTTCCAAAGAAGAGCTATCCTTCAACCCTTAGCCTAACAAAAAGAGCGATATTCTCTGTAAAGCAGTACTATAGAAAAACAATATTCATAAACTTAAATCAAAAAAGTATTTGCAATTCTGATAAACAGTCATACTTCTGAGGTTTTGTTTATTCATTCATATTTATTCTTTTTAAAGCAACATCCTTCTAGGAATTTTCTACTCCCTACATCAAGGGGTTAAATGAAAATCCAACAGTCACAAAACAAAACCAGACTTAGTTCATATGTTAATGAGCCAGGATAATTGCAGCTTTCCCTAGGTAATCTCAATGTCAATTATTCATGAACCATTGACAGCAGACATGACATTTCCATCTGACAGCTTTCAGTCGTTCTGTTTACAAGTGTGAAATGTTAAGGTGTGTTAGATAGGAGTTAAGAGTTGTGTTTTTGGGGAAAGATGAAAAAAGTTAGCAAAGAACAAAGTAGAAGAAGGAGATATAGTAAATTACATATAAAATGTGGTAAGTTATATAACTCTATAAAGAACAAGAATGCAGCCTATTTATTTCTGATGTTAACTTCTGCAGAATAGGAATGGACTTATTCCTCAAGTGTTAACGTCTGCTGAGCTCCAAAATCTGCACTGAGACCAGCTAATATATTATGCACAAGTGCTCAAAGCAGCTATGTATAGAGCTTAAAGCCATGCCCTTTTTTAATTTTGCTTTTAAGCAAGAGGGTGGAAGCCTTTAGGAGTCCAGTGACAGCCACTGCGCTGTTTCGGTGCGCCACAACCTCTGAGCTGTCGCCCCTCAGATTTCCCCGTTCCACCGAGGAAATTTGTGACCGGCTGGCTGAGCGATGCCACCTTGCTCGTGTGAGGCTGCTGGATCACAGCGCGCACCAAGATCAGGAGGAGTAGGGAGCTCTGGCTCTCCGTCAGCATAGGGAACTGAGATACAGTGTTCAGTGAGCTGGCAGTGGAGCTGCTTCTGAGCCGCTTCCAGACGTGGCACAGCCTTTCGGCTATCAGCAGGGCTTCAGTCCTCCTTGGAGAGCCATCCCCCGTGCCACGGGGGCACTGTAAAATAAATGCATACAGAATGACTCAAACATTTTAGCAAAAATTCGGATAGAGAGTGCTGTTAAGGACTTAGGATGTGTTTGAGTGGCTCTGTTCCTGCAACCTGAAACAGCTAAGCAGGCAAGATGCCAGGCCAAGAAATTGGTTCTAAATTCTCAAGGACAGAGGTTAAATCAGATAACTGAGATGCAAACTTTGCAATATTTAATGTATAGGTTCTTCCAAGCTGATTTGATACCCAGCAAAAGTTAAATTCCTGTGTATCCTTAAGTGCCTTTGACATAATGTGATTTTTATAACTGCTGTTCTTATATCTGTGAAGACATTAGAATATTTTCCAATACTCGAACTCTAATTGAAATTAATTGACAATAATACAATAGGGAACAAGTTTTTAAAGGCATTTAAGTGCCTAAAAATGTAGGTAGGCACTTAGTGAGTTTTTTCAAAAGATTTTGTACACCTGACTTCCATTATAAAAAGTGTAAGCAGTCTCAGTCCATTAATAAGCTATTTTAGTTTTTCAGTCTTTGTATTAATTTTAAGGAAGTGAATATTTAAGAAAATGCTCATCCAGGCTGAGCATTTACATTTGTTCTAACCAAGTTATTTTTCATCTGAATACAGATACTTTATAGCATAGCGTTACAGATTTTTTAAAATTCTTTTTTGAAATAAGGGGATTGGTAAAGCATGATGGAAGAATGGGGCATTAATAATGGTTAGAGTTCCCTGAGTGATTAAAATGGTTGATTTTAGGGTGCATCAAAACTCAACATACAATACCATATTTCACAATAACCTACCTTTGGAGTTCTGGATCTGCAGCCACAAGAAAATTGTCCTAATACTGATATTATGGGATGTGCTCAACTCCTCAATCAAAAGTGTGCTGTAATATAAAGAGAGTCATGAAAGAAATTACTTAGCACCCTCTTATTATTTTTACACATGTTTGGAGGTAGTTGTAGTCTAAGCTTTCATGCTTATTGGCCAGGGATGAGGGGCAGTGCAAGAGAAAAGTCCTTGTGTGTTTTTTGTTGGTTTTTTTAATTGTTTGTGTCTCAAGCTGTCATTGCAGTATAATACAACTTAAAATATCATTGCTTGATGCAATAAAAATAATGATTTTATGAAATCTCAATGCCAAGGGAAATAATATTATGTCTTAGAAAACTCAAAGATATATTAATGTTGATAAAACAAACTGTTTTCCTTGACTTATGGTATTGATTGAGTGACTTATAAACCACTTGATAGTCTAAAAGTATTTCAAATAAAAGGCAAACATGACCTTTTGCCATGATTATGTTCCCTAGATACTTCTGCCTGTTTACATACACAGACAAGCAGATACTGTATTGACTTCTAAAGGTCTTCAATAAATGCTGTAAGAAAGGTAAAATCTCCTATTCTGAAGTAGATAATAAACTTTAAAGTTGGAAAAGTATCACCTCCAAGGAATAAAGCAAAACTAAAAAGGGCCATAGGGAACTATTTACTTTATTTCATATTCTGAATAGACTATCATCTATGATTAATTCTGCCATTTGGATATCTAACATGATCTCTCCAAAACTTGGACAAAATTTTGGCTTTTGTTGTAAGTAAGTTCTTTTCCTCCTTTTTAAAATGAACTACACAGTGGGAACCCTTGTACTCAGTAGCAAAATAATGTAAACTTGTAAAAGTTTAAAGCCTGTTTAAAAGTTTTTACATTTTCCATTTAACTGTTACAAAATAATGGTTCATAGTATGTAACTCCCTTTCATTAGATTCACTGTCAAGTCATGCATCTGTATTTTATTTACCTACTGCTAAATTCCCACAGAATTTCAATTCAAGTAAAAGGTACTGTAGAAGATTTCTAAAGTTGATGCTGCATTATGCTGCTTTAACTCTTATTTTACATAGAATCATTAAGGAGCCTAAGAGCTTTGTGTAGGAGCCTGTGCTCACCTTCACAGGTAAAATATTTAAGTGCACACATGGTACTTCTCAAACTTGTTCATGGTTCAGACCACAGTCATGAAACAGATATGCAGGGTTTCTGAGATTGTGTGTGTCATTACATTTTCTCAAGATCTCTAAAAATAATAATAGTAAGTCAGTTTGTAGTTTATGAATGAATTAATTATTGAACAGATATTGAAAGTTATTAATTGGTTTCAGTGTCCAGCAGAAAGGATGAAATTTATGTCTGAAATCCTTAAATGAAAAAGAAATAAATCTAGTATTGATTATGGAAAGCAAAAAATGGGTTTCATGAAACAAAATGATAAATAAATTTGTCTTTCTTTAAAAATAAGCTCTAATTGTCATGAAGAGTAAGGGATTAAATCAAAATATAGATTAAAAAGAAATCTACAAAATAGTTCATGATACAGCTAAGAAAAAAAAAGGTCTATGCAAGGAATATTAGAAGAGCAGCAGTGCTACACAGACATTTCCAGGCACCTCTAGAAGTAACCATTTTGTATTATTTTTATAACAGTGATACAGTACTGGCTTGCATTTCAAAAGGCTAGCATTATTATTTAACACAGTAAACATGGGTTTTATAAGCAGTTTGTAAGTCAGTCTGAGAAACACTGACACTGCTCAGTTGGCATTTCTTTTCACTGATAAGAGCTAAAAAGCAGATCTAATATGTTTGATGTCAGTAATATTGATGAAGATTTGACCTTCATATCTAAATATAATCATGTTCAGCACGTCTAAAAAAAATCAAAAAAACTTTCTTCAGGTAGCCTGGGAAAATTTTTCTATCAGCTTTCATTTGTGAATTTGTATCTTATTGGGCAATCTTAACCTAAACATGTGTTGGTGCATAAAGCTGAAGAATTTTTCGAGATATTATATACTTAAATGGGGGTCAGTAGCAGGTAACTGCAATGTAATGCAACGGTAACTGCATAATATAACAAAATCTAAGGATCACTCTACTCAGACTAATTAATCTTATAAATGTTCTTTAGCCCCCTAAAGAACATATTTCAGAATGAGAGACATGAAAGAGAGGCCTGCACAATTTGGAAACATCTCAGCAGTAGCAGGTAGAGGGAGGTGAACCTGCCCCTCTATTCAGCCCTGGTGAGGCCCCAACTGGAGTACTGTGTCCAGTTCTGGGCTCCCCAGTACAAGAGGGACATGGAGCTCCTGGAGAGAGTCCAGCGTGGGGCTACGAGGATGATCAGAGGGCTGGAGCATCTGTCCTATGAGGAACGGCTGCGAGAGCTGGGCCTCTTCAGCCTGGGGAAGAGCAGACTGAGGGGGGATCTTATCAATGTGTACAAGTACCTGAAGAGAGGGTGTCAAGGGGACGGGGACAAACTCTTTTCAGTTGTCCCGTGTGACAGGACAAGAGGCAATGGGCAGAAATTGAACCTCAGCAAGTTCCGCCTGAACGTGAGGGGGAATTTCTTCCCTGTGAGAGTGACAGAGCCCTGGACCAGGTTGCCCAGAGAGGTGGTGGAGTCTCCTTCTGTGGAGATCCTCAAAGCCCGCCTGGATGCAACCCTGTCTAACATGCTCTAGGTGACCCTGCTTTAGCAGGGAGGTTAGACTAGATGATCTCCGGAGGTCCCTTCCAACCTTACTGATTCTATGATTCTGTGATTCTTGTCCTTTACATCATCCTAAATACATACATGCAGACCTAGAAGCGCTTTCCCTCCTATTCCTTTAAAGGAAATTGCTGTTCTTTTTTAAGTGGTTTTGTTTTTGTCTTGAATTAAACTGTGCTATCAGTTACAAATATCACATTTAGCCTTTAGTTGCCTTGACTTTGTATTGAGTGTCAGATCTGATACTGAAAATACATAGACTTCTGTTAATTTTACTAAACTAATATTACTTGGTGCTGTGTCTGGGATAAAATTAGAAATTCCTTATTAGAAAAGGAAGCAAGAGGCTGAAACAGTGGGATCAGAATATGCAAACAGCAGTAAGCAAATATTAGTAATTTTACAGTTTTTAACTACAGGTAAGGATGATATAGATATGAATCTGATAGGGCAGGCTGAAATCTAGCATATGAATACTGTAACAATAAAAAAGCATACACCACAAGCCAGTGTATTCATATTAGATATCGTAAATCTTCTTCAGATGTCTTTATGTTAGGGATAACACAAGCAGGGCCTATTCCACATGACCTGTAGGTATCCAGTCTCATTGAAAGACTCTAAGTCATGTTTTGAATTGCACAAGTGCAAGTGCAGATTAATATTTAGCCTTAATGAGGGTCCCACAATGTTCTCCTGAGGCCTGGGCATTTTTTTCCTAAAGTACTGGATCCTGCCTTTCACAGGCAATTTCTTTACCCTAAACTGTGACAAAGTTGAGATGTTTTTTTCCCCTGAGGTCCAAAGCCATTCTGCTGATTCAAAGGAAAAGTTGAAAACCTGAGCAAGTCTACGTCCAATTTGCTTCTCTCAGAAAACTCCTTCACAGCCTCTGCAAATAATAGTAATGTGAGCTCCTCCTCTGCAGGTACATGTTCCAGGCTGGAGCGGAGAATGGGATTCTGTATCCCATAGCCTTGGATACCATACCTGATTCCCAGGGAGTCCATGTTTGTAACCTCTTCACTTTTTGGAAGGAGAGAGTGGAGAGACAGCCCCCAGCCATCACGCACATGGGTCAGCCAAACCCACTCTATGCTTTTGGCTTCATGAATCAAGATGAGCTTTTTATCTATTTTTTTTTATTAAATCTATTTCAGTAAACTCTTAAGCATGGTCATAAGTCTCTTCTAGTCCATTCCTGTTCAACAAATCATCTGTTCACATTTAACATACACTTCTGTGACACATTATCTCAATAGGAAGTTCAGCTGCAGTCAAGGTATGCTTATCTACTTTGCCTTAGGGTTTGTCTCTGAAGTTACAGTGAAGTGAGGAAGTACAACGCGTTAGCTAGTCTACATCAATTCCCTACATGAGCCTTTCAGTGTGCAGTAATGCTTTCTGAGTAAGCATTAGCGTAGAGTACCTAGTCTACCATGCTGTAAACTAGCGCTGTAGATCACTTATGTTCTGTAGTAGAGGAATAGTCCTTTACCTTGTCTCTTCAGATCACCTCTGACTTTGACATTTTTATCCACTACTGAAAAGTATACTAATGCATATATTAATTATGCATTATGCTGTATGGCATTAATTATAATACTGCATTATGTTTGTATATAATCAAATATGTCATAATCATAAGTAAAATCAATATAAAAGTAAATAAGATAGCTTTTAAAACTCAACTTTGATTGTAACTTGCTAGTCTTAGCACAAATATGAATATATTTGAATATTCATATTATATGAATATATAATATGAATATATTTATATACTATTTCTGTTCGAGATTTGGGGTGCAGGGTTGTATGATGTTACAAAAATAAGCCCCAACAGATCTATAATATTTTTGCACAAAGTTGATATATAGTTATATATGATGATGAACTAATACTGTGTTAACACAGACTAACCCAGTCTTGCTTTATGATTCGTGAAATACAGATCACTCGTAGTTAATGAATGGCTCAATGTTATTTAATGAATGTTACATACATGTGTTTATCCCTACTGACAGCTTGGAAATGATTTCCATTGCATTGACAGTGACTATTTGCAGTGACCCAGATGCATTTTTTTCCATGTTGGAAATGTTAGAGAGTACTTACAGTGGAAATTTGGAATTTGCTTTCTGCTAGTTCCTGCATTTGAAGGAATTTGATATTTCACTGACTCCAGAACATGTTTATGCTAGGCAAGAGGTTTAGAGGCAGAAACCTCGGTTATTGACTAGATTGCTGTCACCCACGTGAAAGCAGTTCTTCTAGGTAAATAATAACCAGCTCAGGCCCCAAATCAGTAAAACCATACCTATTTCTCAGCATTACTATTCCAGAGGTAAATTTCAAACAAGATTAATGTTTCTTTGAATACCATGTGTTGGTCAGCTGAACTATTAAAAAATCAAAAAGCAAAATGTAATTTACTGACCCTGTAAAATCAATGACAAAATGCCTATTCATTTCAGGAACAAATTGTTAACCCACAGTGACCCCACAGTAGCTCTAATTTTCTGCAAGCTGAAAGATTTTCTAATAGTCAACTTTTGGCTTACCACATCGGATCCTAATGTCTCACAATAAATAAAAACTCATTTTAAAGCCCATAATTATATGTTTATTCAGATTTCAGCAATAGGTCAATGAAATTTATCTGCTTTCTGTAAAGCCTCAGTACTGCACTGTAAAATGTAAGGATATTTAAGGCCTTGCTAGTTACTATTTTAGCTGCTTTTAGACACACATGATAAATTTTTAAATACTATCAGAGAAATCCAAAATAATTAAGAGAAGCCAACAAAATTACAAAAGAATATGACTTCATATAGCAACATTTACTAAAAGATAAGGCATAAGTGATTGTTTGTATCTCACATAAAAAGTAAATTTATGGATTTAGCTTTTAGTTCAGGCTTTTACATTGATGTGTTTTTTTTTTTCCATTTTCTTTCCATTATATGCTACAACAAATAAAGGCAGAGTTGTAACCCACTTTTTTCAGCTTGTCTCCCTTTTTTTCTGCTTCTCACTTTGCCAGTTCACTTTCTTTCCTCCCTTTATTCTCTTGACTTTTTTTCCATGATATTATCACATTTCTCTTTTTATTTTTCCTTTCTTTCCTTAATGTTAATTTCTGCCTTTGTTTTGACGTATAAATTATTTATACCTTCAAAGTATTCCTTCTCCGGCAAATCTCCCTCATGGAGCTGTCTTTCTTCTAATGTTGTAAGTTATGCTTTTTCTCTGCTTTATGCATAGGCTTCTTTGCAGCTGACCTTCATGATTCCCTAAGTTTGTGTTATCATCTGATAGGCCAATGAAATCACTAATCCTGGTGACAACTGCGTACGTTAGTTAGTACCTGTTTGCTGTCAGGAGCTCACATTATGGAACTATTTTCTTAAAGTGGTAATTATTCAATGGTGAATACAGAAAATCAAAACAGTTGTGAATCATTTAGCTAATCATAATTTGAAATTAAATTCTAAGCTTTTTGTACTACAAACATTTTTTTTTTCTTTTGCCACTGAAAAACAGGTAAGTTTGGAGATCCCGGAGAGATTAGGTTTCCCTCCTGTCCTAGGCCGCAGTTGACGCTCACCAAAAGGCAGGCAGTCACGGAGCAGTGCACTCCCAACCGCTCTTTCTACTCTGGCCAGTTGCTCCTTCACCCTCATTTGTGCCTTTTGTGCACTGCACGACTAGCAATGGTGAGATAGATCACAGGGCTGATTTGCCTGTGAGGAAGAAAAAAGTATTAGTTTCAGTCTGAACACTTTCCTGATCCAACTCAAGGTGAAGGTACATGACTGCTCATGGTGGCACAGTGTAGGAATGGGCACATAGACCTGATGGTAAGGGAGAGGGCAAAGCTGTCCTCTAAGTGGAAGTTCACCATTACATCAGGTCAGGATGATCATAAAACCTCAGCATTAGAAACGAGGATATTTTGGGAAGCCATAAAAGTGCACTATCACAATGGTAGAGTTTGCATGCCCATATAAATTATCTTCAAGAGTGCTTGATGCAGCCTGCAGTATCCATAAAGTGACAAAAGTGAGCAACTGGAGCAGGAGCCTAGTCATGAAACTTGGCGTGCATCTTCCTGCCACGCGGATGCAAAGGCGTAAATCATCCTCGCGCAATCAGACACAGCAACTCAGCTGAGAGCCAGCATTTCCTAAAGCATCTGTCTGTGGTAACTGACATATAGCAAGCACTCCTGCTTTGTTTCACTGCGCGGTTAAATGGATTCGCTGAAGCTACTACTGAAGGATAAGAAAGCTTCGCCTTAGCACTCCTTTAAAGTTTGATATAGAACATAACCACTGTTTTTAATTTCAAATGGAGACAACAAATTGTTTATAAATTCCCCAAAACATGAAAAGTATCATTTCTCCATACTAGCATTTTAAAAATATTCATAAAGCTTTCACTTAAAAATTGAATAAGGGCTTGTCTTCGTATGGAATTTACTAAATACCACTTCACTGCAAATCATCTAGAATAGATGGCCTTATTCGACTTCTGCAGTTACTGAGCAACTTCCCAGTCTACTAGTGAAATAGCTTATGTATTCCACAGCCTTTGTCTTTGGAAAAGGAGTAATTATATCTTTTGACTAGAACTGTTCTCATGTTTTAGACTACCATCACCGAAGGAAGCTAACTAGAATGCTTTTTGCTGCACTACGCATACAAGTCCTCCTGCTCTGATACAACGTCTCTGGGGATGTCAGCCAAATTAAGGCAGAATAATTTTCCAAGTGAACAGAATTCAGATATACTTAATTTTCAATGATGGTATTGTTTAAATTAAAATAAGTGTTGATTTTATATTACAGTTTCATAGAGCATAATCTTGGTTTATCCAGCTGATGTCTCATAATGCAACAACCTTGAGAAGTTCAGAGCACACTTGAAACAGCCTGTGGCAAAAGAAATAAATAAACATACAATCTCTATTTTATTATTACTCATACTTCTCTGCCATTGCTGCACACTTAGTGCAGTAGACATTTAGCATGCAAGTGCATATAACATTGGACCATACTAAAAAATCTGTCTTTTGTGGCTGTGTGTATTGTAGAGTCATTTGCATCCAAAGGAAAAGAACCTAAAGTGCTGTCATGCCCCCTTAGTTTTAAGTATTTACTTTATAGGAGTGCAAATGGCAGCATAAGATAAAGCAAACTAATTTTTCTATGCATTTGCAGGAAGTGCTAGATTAATCTTTTGTGAAAGGATTTTAAAATTGCTCTTGGATCAGATACCAAATATGCTAAAAAATTTTTTGGATTTCTAAGTTAGAGAGTAGCAAAAAACGAAAATGTCTGTTAAGATGCTAACAATATAATTTTATTTTCATATTTATTGAGGCTATGTGACATATAAAATATATCCTAGAAAAGAAGATTAAAAATTAAAGAGATTTTTCCAGCTAAAACCTCACCTTCTTTTCAAATGAATTTTGAATTAACCTGCATCAAAATCGTATTTTGTATTAGTTCCTCTTCTGTACAAATTTGAAAAGGAAAGAGGTATGTAGGAGACTTGCTTGTGAGAACGGATAATTTTTATCTGTGAAATTAATACTCAGCAAGATCAATTTTGCCAGTTATAATGGCAAGCACATTATGCAAACGTGCAAATATTTACTATCTCTGACTATTTCTGGATGGATTATTCTATTATAATGAACATCTTACGCATGATAAAATGTTTTGTTTTCTTACTTTGCTTTGGTCTGTCAGAAATGGATTAGGTTGTAAGCTGAACTAAATCAGCACCAAGTTTTTACGGTGACTGACACCAGAGCACAACCAAGTGCAGTATTTTTTTGATACTTTTTATTGACACATTGAGGCCTACAAACATAGCTGAAGTTTTATACACATCCGGATAATATTTTTAAATTCTCCAGCGTTGCTTTTACAAGGTGATCTAACAGCTGAAAATATCAGTGCTTTAAAAGAATTCTTTGGTGATTAGAACTCTTTTACCTCCATCATAGTTTAAAGGGAGCCTAAGATCTAGCAGTAGCAAGACACCTCCATATCTTCAAAGGATGGTTTTTCAAGCCTGCATACCAAACAGAAAACTTACCACTGGAAAGGATAACCTTGAAGGAACAAAGCCGAACCCGCTTTACTTGTCTGCTGGGTCAAGACAGCAACTGAGAAGCTACGTTCCTTTCAAGATGCCAGAGAATTTTTGTTCCAAATTAAGCTCAAGTCAAAGCAATAGGTCACAGTTCCATTCATACTAAAAGAAATTGCTGTGTTATTCAGATTGGAAAAATGAAAGTTCAATGTGTGTGCGTGCGTGCGTGCGTGCGTGTGCATGTCCGTATGTCTTTCTTAATCTGTATGTATATTAACTCCTGATGAAAATGAGAAAGTTCTTTCTTACTGAAGTGATATTGATGCAGGCAGAGAGGCAAGAACATGAATTTCTAAAGGATTTTTTTTTTCCCTCCTCACATTCAAGATAAATGTTTATGACGCTATAGAGTTTTCTTCTTAAGCTTTCTGAATATGTCATTTTTTATATATGAAGCTGCTTTATCATAATAAACAGAACACTTGCATACCATGCTAAATAAACCTGGGTTTTTCTGAGCTTATATGAATAATTCAAGATTATTGACTCCTTTCTCTTGTTCTTTCACTCAAGAAAACGTATTTTGATTACATCTCTTTTTATGTCTTTGATTCTCTGTTTGCTTTGTTTTTCTGTCCAGTTCTGCGTCTGAATTCTGGCTCAGGTACGAGGATAGAAGCCGACCTGCTTTGAGGCTAATAACAAGTAAATTTTTTTGCGACATAAGCCAAGATCACAAATACCAGTGACACCAAAACCAAATTCCCAAGCGCCCTCCAACAATATTCTAGGTCTGAGCTCTATCAGTTTCTGAGGTCTGACAGTTTTTCTTGGTCTGTTTCATTCTCCAGAGAGCAGCCCTAACTGGAAAAAGCAGTACAGTCAAAACACGGGGGAAAAAAGACAAAACAAGCCAGCAGTGGAGAGAGAGCCCTGTTGCGGGAGCAAAAGGGGATCAGTTCTGCGTAACGCAGCGTGCTGGAGAAAAAGACTTTTACTCTGCGCTTGCGAGGCAGGCAGGCACAGCAAACAAATAGCTGTACTTAAAGTGCTTGGAAGTAGCTCTCCTCCTTCGCCTTGCACCTCCCTCAGCCCAGCTCATGACTGACAAGGGTGAGCAAAGCGCTCGCAAAAGAGCCTCTCCCTGCACCCTGGAAACCCCACTCTTTCCCTCGGCAGGGAGCCTCTGAACTATTCTTCACAGTGGCTGACAGCTCTTTCAGACGCTACAAGTGAATTCATGCTCTGTAACTTTTTTTTTTCCTCTAAGGGCATTCTTTCTTTTTGTTAGTACAGTGTGTGTTTGATCCTCTCACCTTCACAAGACAATCAGCAAGGCTTGCCAGCAGTTTGCAATGGAGAGAGGAACAAGAAGGGCAGAGAGGGGTTAAAAGAATATCACTTGCTGCTCAGAAAAGACTCAACATGTAGTAAAATGTAAAGTTTAGATACAAATTCATGAAGCCCGATCGTGTGGCAGAGATAAGCTCAATAGTTTAAACACATGGCTCTACATAATCAAATCAAACATAAACCTGAGCTGAAAATCATGCAAACCGTTGTTTTTTTCTTGAATCAGAACTAAACCATCATTTTGATGCATTTGTGAACTCTGCAAGAACTGAACCAAAACAGATTTTTGGTTGCAAGTTAAAGACTACAAATAAAAATTGACAGCTCCTAGCAGCAACTTACTTTTAGTATGAGGCATATTTGCACTTGATAGGAGCTTCAAAGCAATGTCATGTCACAGCCTATTCCGCCCTCTCTGTTCCTTCCCTGATGACTCACAGGCATGTACAGCCCAAACATTCACTCCTGCAATATGACATTGAACTGCTTCGCTCTGCATTACACCAGCAGGGACATATTCCACCCAGGAACATTTTACATATGCTCATGATGGCTAGTGGGAGGGCATTGGCAGCATCTTTGAAAATGTTCTTCCTTGATGGAGAAAGGTGTCCTTACTGCCAGCAGCACCTCCTAAGCACTACCTGGCCCCATCAATGGGAGATGTCTCCCAGCACTGTTTTATGAGTATGTCTTTATCTCTGTGCTAGGTGACTATATTAAAAATACAGATTTATTAGAAAGCAAAGGAGCAAAGAAGGAAGGGGCACATAATTGTAAAAGCACACAGTGAGAGTGGCAAAGAGCTAAATGTTTTTAAAGATCACTTAAAAGATTTGTCTGAATTGGGTCTGCAATATTGGGTTGGACTCGCATAATAGAGAACTCTCACCGTATGTAGGGAATATGAGGGAGAAAGTAAGAAATTCATCAGACTCTATAGTTCACAACAGTAGACTTGATAATGGCTTCTGACATATATTGCAATGTATGTAATGGAAAGGATTTATCTGTCACTGCAACATGAGGCTTGATTTTAGAATGATTTATGAATCTGATCCTGACGTATATGTTTAATAAAGTCAGCGGAGTTATGCAGTGCTGACACTAACACGTAAGAAGTGGCTGACTGCCTCATTTTAAAATACTGATTCATATTAGTTTTACTTCATCAGTTTCACAGAGCTATTTTAGATTTATACCAATGTAAGCAAGATTAGAAACAAACTCAACATCTGCAACTTTTATATTATTTAAGATGACTGCAGTTCTCAGATAGATCCATTACAGTTCCAAGCTTCCCAAGGCCTATAATATACCTTTTCTCCTAAGTGGAAGTTAATATATTTTTATGAGTTGTAATAGTATTGCATTTAATATAAATCTGACCCTCTTGCTTAGCCTTGTAAGTTGTCTTTTCCCTGCAGAGCGAACATGCCATCAGTTGTAATTTGTATAAGTCTAGACCCCAGCAGTCCACTATGAAATACCCTCACTTTTAGCCGTTAGCCATCAGTGGATTTCTACATCTTTCTCATCCAGGGTGAAAGAACTCTTAATTAATTGCTATGACCCAAGACTACAGTCAAAGATAGCCATAAGATATACAGAGACAGACAGGGCATTAATTCTTTCACAGTTCTCTATTTGTGCATGAATGAATCCCTGCTGAAGTTCAGCTCTTGCCAACTGACAAGAAGGTCACGGTCCAGTACTTCAAAGACAAAAGGACCTTTCTTAATTATCGGGAGTGGTACAAGTAACTTCTCCACTTCTGCAATTTTTAAAGGCATAAATCCAGAAGCATACATTTTCCTGAGCTCTGTCTATGCTTAGTGTGTAGCTGTAGCCATCCTTCCTGTTGTTACAGTTGGTTCAAAACTTCTCAGAAGTACAAAAGTGGTCTACTCTTTGGATTATGTGGCAAAATGTTTAAATTAAAGCAAGTGAGATGTTCTCTCTTTGTAGCTTTCATTAATTTTATTTGGAAGGAAATAACCATATAATTCATAAATGCTAAGGCTTCTTCCAGCTAATTCTCCTATATAATGGAGTAGAAAAGCAAACTTTCATCAAATGTGTAATCCTTAGTCATTTGCATTTCTCTTAGTGGAAGAATAAGATTGAAAGTGGCAAAATAGCATTTTAGAACTAAGTAGATCTTTTTAAAAATGATGATTCATTTAATACGTAAATCAGTGCACTACCATTTATTTCTGTAGCTCCCATAATATATCTATGTGATTGTTACTGTAAGCCTCTTTTTGGCTAAGAGTATTGACTTGTATGTCTTGAATATCATTCTAGGTAAAACAGAGGGTTATCTGAAAGAAACAAAGATTTATAGGGAGATGTTAATTCACCCTGCTTGATTTTTTTCATAGTACAAAACCAAGATCATCTGGTGAAGTCAGGAAACAATATTTTGCAAATGATCAAATGAAATTGTCTATTTTATTAACTTACAAAACCTACTCAACCTTTTTGCAAAACCTGTTGTAAAGGCAAATTAGGATTAAAATTAAAAAAGGATTTTTAGTATTATCACTTGAGAAATATTAACTAATACAAAGGCTAGGGGCCGGATTTTGGCACATGCATCGTACCCATTGCTACAGGTTGCGCACAGTCTCAAGAGGATCACCATGACTGTGAAGGACAGAACATCCCCTTTGTGGAAAGAGAGATGGCTAGTCCATCCATACAGATAACTTCATAGATAACAAGCAATGCATGTATATGAAACATAACCAAGTAATATACTGCATTAAGAAAACTGCATTTGTTTTGCGATATAAATTAAAAACAGACCAAAATGTTCAAGATGACTGAACATTAATATCAACAAATGAAACATGCATAATTTGTCTGAGACAATGTTCAGATGAAAATGATAATGTACTAAATAACAGATAATGTATTGAATTATTTTATTATTTGATTTGATTTGATATAATAAGAATCCAGACTACAGCCACACATCCAAATTACTGATAACTAGCTTGAGTTGTTTCAGCTCATGCATGGACTATCAATGTGTCTCTGAACTCATTTCACAGCTGACCTCCTGGAGGGCAGTGGAGCTATATACAAATGTACACTATTCTCTCTGGTCTATGACTTTGTTAAAAAGGAAAAAAATGCATCAGAAAATCTATATTGAATTAATACCAGAAAAGAAAACTGTAGCTCAGAAAGGCCTAAAAAAGAAAGAAAGAAAACAAATTCATGAATTGAAAGCTCTGCCTACCTAAAAAGTTGCGGTGCCTGTTAAGAGCAGCACTTTGACGCATTAATAGTGGAGGCAGGCGCTCAGTTTAGCTACCACTGCAGCTTAAGGTACACAATTACATTCTTCAGTGTCGACATTTTCACCTTGATAAGCATAATAATGCCATGCAGATGCAGACTAAAACCCATAATTTCAGCACTCTGCTTCTACTCACGTTGATTATAATAAGGTATGGCACTGAAGCATGCACAAACCTGCATTTAATTGTCAGCATAGCCCTTCATTTAAACAAGAAGTTAGTTAACAGTATGCCTTCTACAGTGAATGTGGGAGGCATCAAATAGCTGTGGCAAAACTGAGAAAGTTAAAAGCGCCAGTAAACATGTGCAAAAACCCTGGTGAGGGCTGAAATTCACCTCCAGTTTCTTGGTGGATGTCAATGCAAATTGAAAACAAAATACGGTATATTTGGAGGAAAGGGTCCAGTTCTTTCTTTTCCAATTTAAAACCAGGAAAGTTTCCCTGCAGTTAGCAGTACATCAGTAAAAACCGGTAAGCTGGACCTGCCCTGTACCAGGACAGATCCTGGTACAGATGTTAAGTGCAAAATGCCTAAATAATAATAATTTATATATGTGTATGTGTGTATATATATATATGTGTGTGTATACACGCGCGCACACACACACACACATATAAACACATTAAAATGTAAAATTGCATGAGACCATAACTTTGTACCTTACATTTTGCATACTAAAAAACTTCAGGAAAGAAGAAACCAACAACATACAGTAAATAAAAACAATGTTAAAATATATTAGAAATGTGATTTAATTAGGATAATAGCCACACATATGTCATTCATACATTTATCTATGTATGTATATGAATTGGTTGAAAAATATCCAATCAATTAAAAAGTTGATCTCAATGATAACAAAAAACTTTCTGCAAGATGAAGTTTCTATAACTTCAGGTCCTTTAAATAGTACTGCACTGTTGTTTGGTTCTTCTGTTGAAGCAGTAGTACTCTGAAAGAAAGAAAGAAAGAAAAATCTTGAAATAATCAGAATAGCATAGTTTACTACCACTAAATAATTCTCTCTTATGTTTCTATAATACCTTGGTAACATATTTTAATTCTTTCTGATCATATGAAGAGATGAAAAGACTGTCAAAAATGCATCGGTCTGAAAAGGAAATGTCTCTGCTCTAACTTCTTAAATGCCACCTTATGCTTTCTGTGAGTAATTAACAATAATATGCTACTTGTGCATTTAGTCAGATGACATGTCTAAACAGTTACAAAACTTTAGTGACTCATAGACCTTTCAAAAAGCAAGAAGCTATCTCGCGATTGTCAATTGAAAGATAGCGTATGTCAAAAGTAGAAGTGGGAAGCTGGTAGGAAGTCTAGCAAGAAATGGAGTAGGTTATGTGCCTGGCTCGCTGTCAGACCACATTTTCTGTTACTGAAGTTAATAGCAGCTCCATACTCAGCACATCAGCATGTGACACTGGCCAGACTGGTTTATTTTGCTGGCAATTTCACATTTCTTCTATTTTGTTCTCCATCAGAAAGAGAAAAAAATTACAGACTGTGATATCCCCCTGACAAAATACCTCTTTGCTGGGTTAGCAGCAAAACTAAATGTTACTGAACTTGGCTGTATAAAATATAAACCTATGCATATGTAACTACGATACCTTAATTAGCCTATGAGCTTGTGATAAATGCAGACTTTGAAACAACTACAGTAGCATATTTATGCACACCCTTTACAGATTTCCATCGCAGTCTGCAACCTGACTACGTGTAGTACTTCAAGGTCAAACCTCTGCCTAGGATTAAGATAGATGCAATTCACAGAACTACGATCAGTTGAGGTTTTGTTAAAATGACTCTTTTACCCTTTTATTTAGATGAAATAGGAACTCATCAGCTTCAGTTAAGTTTTGCAGACAAGCAAGCCAATAGGTAAAATTGGCAGTCAAGGCATTTGTAACAGTTCATGAAATTCATAAGCAGTGATCAGAACCATTTGATGATATTTAAAATAGATCCTCTCACAAAGAGTGACAAGAATCTTAAACCATTTTCTTGTTTTAGTCTTAACATATATAAATATTGTATGCATTACCACTATCCTGTCTTGAAGGAAGCTTTGATGAGGAAATAAAACAGAAAATTAAGAAAAAAGAGCTGCAAGGAAAAGCAAGGAAAAGGAATGTTACAGCATTCATTTGCATGGTGAAAAGTAGCAGAGCATTTGCAATACATGAAGAAAACTTAATATGCATTAGATACCAATTTTACAGAAAAAGAAAGCATTTTTAGATCATCGTACAAGTGTGTGACACATGGCAACACTTACCTGAAACCAACCTGAAATGCAAATTTTCTGAAGTTGTGCCACCACAAGGTACTCGGTTCATTCTGTGAGCAGTAAGCAGATAAGCAGTACATATTACAAGTTGAGTAAAATCCTGAATCGGAAGTAAATGAACAGAGAACTGTGAATATCAAAGTTCCCCAGCAGCAAAATTATCTTAGGCCAAATCCTATAAGATCTGCCATGACAAAGAAAGTGAAGTATTGTCATCACTGACATCAAGGTGACCAGTTGTACGTCCTTGGTCTCATAGCTAGGGTAACGGCACAAAGCGAATACTAGAGGTGCAGAGTTGGCCTCTGTCCTCCCCTGAACCTTCTGGGCCTTCTTTACTGTTAGTCGGAGTAGCCAAAGGGTTTCTATTAGTCACTTTATTTACTAAGGGCATTGAAATGGGAATGGAAGACATAGGCCACCACTGCTTTTTCTTCAGCTATAATGCCTATTTCTTTTGTAGGCATGCAGAGAAAGATGCATATTTAATGAGCCTTCCTGGAGACGCTACAGTACGTAGCACTAGATGTTACCAATACAAGATTACTGTGGTAAGTAAGTGACTCAAACAGTCCTTGCCCTGGTGAATATGCTTCTCGGTGGGTCAGCTGGCAGCGGTGGCAGTAGCACAAAGCAGCTGAATAGCAAAATGTCCTAATGTAGGAAAATTTTATGTATGTACGTACCATTTACGATGGTAGCACTTGCAATTCATTTTAAAAGTTCATTATAAATTAAGTGCTCATAGTTTTGAAGTAAAAAGTGTAGTGCAATTCAAATGTGGGGTGCTATAAACTTCTTAAGCTTTAATTAACCATGGCATTCATTAATGAAAAAGAGAGAGGAAAAACAAAGATAATACTTCTTCTTTCATGAGAGAAAATAGTTGAATGTCTTTAGATGAATCATTTAATATCTGTCAACAGATGATTACTAGATCTCAGAGGCAAAAATCATCTAATTGGCCCTTAGCATTTAGAAGCAGTTGAGTGATTGGGAGGAGGAGGATACTGTTACATAAATATTGTCACATATTATCTTATCTTAATAACTAAATTATTTAGCGTTTATGTGACAAATTAAATTGAAGGCAACATGCATAACCATTTATTATTCAATATGCGAGGTGAAATGAGACAACAACTAATCCCCACAACAAACAGTACTCTTTATACATTAATACTGATAAACTGAAGTAGTCAGGCTAAATTATGCCTAGCTCTGCCTATATAAACCAACTGGCACCACTGAAGTTGTCCTGATGTAACACAAGAGAGAGTTTCTCCAGCGATTTCATTACATCTACGTTAATTTTGCAGCACATATTTTATATTTCTGTTATGCTCAGAAATATACACAGATATTTACTACTACACATGATATCACCTTTTAAAGCTAATGATATAAAACAGATTTTGGAGGGGGAACATGTGTGGCACCTTTCTCCTCAAAATCTTTCTAAGCAGGATGTTATAAAATCAATATAATACCATTATCATAATTCATAATGCAACCATTTTCCATGCATTCTTCCTGCAGCTGGTTGTTTCACCCTCCTATTAGGATTGTATCCTCGTCCTTTACTTCACTGCCGCTGTAACCACATTTTTCTGTCTTCTAAAGTGGGTGAGGTGAAATTGCTTTCTCCAGGTGCCTATTGACTGTAATGGATCCTAAATGACTTGCTTTGGTTAGATCATCTAATACACAGATTGTTGACTCCAAAGTGACCTCACCAATCATTTTATAAAAAATAACCGTTCTGCTTCCCTTCTACCCCATCCACATACAGATGTAGATTCACATGTAAATTTTGTGGAAATATGCAAGATCCAAATAGAAAAATTATGTTCTTACAGTATTAGGGGAGGGGATGGGTGGTCTGGCAGTACCATGATTATGAAGCCTGTTCAAACTCTTAATCATTTAAGTTTTGCCCTCAGAAGCCCAAAGTGCTTTTTTATCTAGCACTAGTCAGTCAGATGTTGATGTCATTCAGACATACGACTTACAGGAGATCAGTCTAATTTGCAGATGTGACAGTAGCTTTATGTTTTTTCTGGTGTGAAGAAACACAAATTATGTATCTATTTTATTTTTAGATGAAAATTATCCAATTCAGAATCCACAAGTTTCTCTTTTCATTCAAAGATTAATTACATATATTATTAATTGCAGAGGCAGTGTCTCTGGATAAAAGAGTCAATTTGAGATCTATAGGTTCCTGGAAGGAAAGGACCCATTTAGAACCAAGTCTTAACAGTGAATCAGAAAATCATAGATACAATCTTTTGAACAGAAAACTCTAAAGTAATATTTAATACCACATAGTATTTGATTTACTAACATTAATCAAAATCTTCTAATAAAATAAGAATTTTTCTCAAAAATAGTATATAAATATGTATGATTATATAAATACTTGTTTGCTTCTGTGTAGGTCTTTCAGCTTTCCTCAGAGCATAGAACTTGTTTTTTAAGGGCTCATATTGTTTCACATCATTGTATTTGCACATTTCTGCAAACAATCGCTTAACAAAGATCCCCTACCTTCTTGCATAAATTTGTATTTGAGATTATAAATATGTATAATTGAGAGGTGCAGTCAGGTAATAGCATCTGTTTATAAAATGTAGAAAACTTAATCATGTAACATATTTTTCTTAAAGACAGTGGGAGAATATCTTGATTTTGGAAATTTTCATTTGATTGTGAGATTACTAAAAGTCTCACTACCAAAATTAAGGAATTGATAATGAAATAGAATATATTGCCTTCCTTTTCCTATGGTTCAGATCTGAATCCTGGTTTTAGAATAAGATTCAAAGAAGCAATAATAGTAATAACTGGCACCAGTAACAAGTCATGTGAATTTGACCACCCCCTTTTCCTCAATACACTTAATTTGCAAGCCCCATCCCTGATACAGATAGGGGTGCAGGGAACATAAGGATGTTGCTTTGTGAGGATATCTATCTGCTTAATGGTTACTCACATAAGACAGAGACAAAAAGACAGGAGAAGTAATAAATTAAACACCCAGATACACAAACCCTGATGAGCAGGCAGTAACAGATACACTAATGAAGACCACAACGCACAAGTCATTGACTGATCGTCCACCAAGGGAACCACTTAAAGCCTTGGGGAGGCTCAGCCAGATATGGTGGAGTAAACAAGATTATCATGGGTCTCATGCATAAGAGGAAAATTACTATGGGATACTTGGAACAGATTCTGGGAATGTGCAAAACTTATTAAGCAAGGTTTAGGGAACGGGCCAAAGGGATCAAGGCAAATCGGGGAGGAGTAGGCACAGGAAAGCAGAGAGGAGGGAAGATACAAAGGGCCTGTCATGCATAAGCCTGGCACACCTTCTGCGAGGACCGGCAGAGGGGCCTGAGCTCATTTGGCCTAACGCAGTGGTGGCAAGGGGCGACCTCGGAGCAGCCTGCAGCGCCTGGCAGAGCAGTCACCTGGCAGGTAGTGGGAACCCAGCTCACTTCTGCTGGCAGGTGTTAAAACAGGGAGCAACCGCCAAAGCTGCCACTTGGGAGGTTCAAACCACACATGAGGAAGAAAATTTGTCACAAGGAAGATGATAGCGCAGCCCAGGAGCGGCTTAGCCAGAGAAGCTGTGGTGTCTCCATCCAAGTGGTGAGACCTGAGCTCCAGAGCTCCAGGTCCTGCTCCAAGTACAAAGTCAGATTAAATGACCTTCAGGGGCTACTTCCAACCACTGTTTCTAAAAGATCCTTTCCTGGTTTCTTCAGCAGCATCATGAGTTCAGTGGATCATGAGAGATGGTGACATAAAAGCGACAGAAATATCATAGCTGCCAGTTCAATAGGAATAGATATAACTGCATATTTCATTGACCCCACTGCTCAGCAGTTTGTGTAGCTGACAAATACAAAATTCAGTAGTTCCAGATTTTCCACTGTGAGCTAACATCTGAAAATGCAGTAAAGGAGGAAGTTAAAAACATGTTGCTGATGTTTTCAAAATAAATATTTTACTCAAAATATATCATAAACGCAAAATCCCATAACACTGAGTTCCTGAAAAATAATCAATAATATTTCCTTCTCAAAACACTGTAAAGCATATCACTAATATCAAAACATTCTACTTTTTGAAAAAAAAATAGGTCAGCTGCAATAGTAGCTAATATGCAGCACATTCAGTGAGGTATCTTAATCCTGTTTTTCATTTCTCCTTTTTTTCATAGAGTCAATACTGGCTTATGCCAAAAGAAATGTCTGAAATTGATGTTCTTCATTGCTTCCTAATCCCCACTGGACACTTGATATGCAGCTTATAATTTTCTAGAGCAGAAGAGATAAAATCAAAACTAAAGTGAGTCACAGATCTTAATTGAATTTTCTTAATGGTGTAATTTTCAACAGTGATTATTTCATGCTTTAGAATTAGCTTGAATATAGCCAAGTTTATGTTAGTACTTTTTAACTCTCTTTACAATCATTTTCTGAATGCACTAGTGATGTTGATACTAATATACCAGAGATATAAGTATGTTTTCTTTTCCTTATTAGACATTTGATTTCTGCTTCTATCAATGAAAGCATCATGGCTCCTATTATGTTGATTGAGAATTTTTTAATATTCTCAATATTAAATTATAATTATTCTGATTAGAGATAGAAGAGATATAAAATACTCAATAATCCTCAAAAATAAAAGCTTTAGTGTTAAGATAGAGTCAAATATATAGTTGTTTAAATATGAAGTTAATGATTTAGGGAAATGTTGCAAAGGAGCTATTTGGTAAAAATATTTGAAAGGAAAATAAAATAGCTCGACTCTCAGATAAACTGTAAATAATGTCAGTTATGTAAAAAACAAATGGGATTAATTCATCAGTTACTGACTCTATATGAATATAAAAAGTAAAAAAATATATATATAGTTAAATGTTGCAAACAGAATTATACCCTCACCTAGAAAATGACCTCCTATACCACTGGCCTAACCGCTGACTTAAGTGAACATAGTAGGATCATTCCCTAAAAGCACGGAGTGCTTCCAGTTTGCTTTCTATGCACTCCTCATACCTATGTCTCACGTAGGCAAGACCCCTTCGCAGTATGTACAGCACCTCAGGAGTCAGAGCTTTCCTCTTTCTCTTCTGACTTCTCTAACCGTTGTTGCTGCCTCCGTCTGAGGAGACTTCTGCAAGAAGCAAATCTGGCTATACATGTAGCGACTGTTTGGGTGGTGCTTACCACATAATATTAATTTTGGGTGCTCTAAGTCCTAGCCTTTTGTAATATAGTTGAGCTCTTTGACCTAGTTCCCTGTTTATCATTAGCTTAATTATTAAAACTCCTCACTAGCCAGGCAGTTAATGTGGTTTCAATTCATTTTTCAGATATAAGGACTGCTGGCAACAGAATTAAGCCAAAATTAAATTGTAGTAACTCAATTTTTGCTTCTAGTCATTTGGGAGAGTTTTTTTTCATAATTCATTAAGAATTAAATGATATTTATTTGTTGAAAACATCCCGCTGGCCTTTAATATCCTGAAAGATATTAATATCTTACCCTCACCTCCAGAGAGTGGTCCTTATTTTATGTGCTTTTCTCTAAACCCTGGAAAAGGCAATCACTTTTTCTCTCAATTCCAGGCAAGAAAGCTCAGTTTTGGTTTTGGAGAAGGGACTTCTCCAAATATTACTCACAGCCTGAGAGAAAAAAAAAAAGGTCCTCAGGATTGTATAATGTGTGCATCCCGTCCTTTCTATTATTCTAGAATTATTTTACATAGAATCACAGAATGGGTAAGGTTGGAAGGGACCTCTGGAGATCATCTAGTCCAACCTCCCTGCTCAGCAGGGTCACCTAAACCATGGTAGACAGGGTTGCATCCAGGCAGACCTTGAATGTTTCCACAGAAGGAGACTCCACAACCTCTCTGGACAACCTGTTCCAGTGCTATTTAACATAACATTTATCCTCTTGTTGTAGTCAGAGGTATGAAGTCAGTTTTATTTCCTCACGATAGTTGTTCTTTATTTTCCTTTCTTTTGTTCCAGTTTTATTCTTGTGATTTTGCACCCTGAACATCTCTCCTTCCCTGCTATTCTGTTCTGTTCTTGTTGGCCTTTTCTTTCAGTCAGCTACATTTCTCACATGGCGTCCTGGAAGACACTTTTTGTCCTATACTCGGATATGCTTTTTTAGCCCTTCAACAAGAATATTCACTTGAGCATGTACTTAGGCACTCTCAGTTATTCTCCTTTCTCATGCTAGCAAACATTTGAATATTTGTTCCCCAGTTACACTGGAAGATTAATAAACTACAGTAGAAGTACAGGCAGCCAGGAGTCAGTAACATCTTAAATTAGCATAACTGTTTCTTATATCACTTAATATAGCCTTGATGGGAAGAAATCCAGTTGTAAAATTACTATGGCCTATTCTAGATAATGGAGAAAAATAGAACTATTTTAAAATACATCGGTTTAAAAGGTAGGCCGATTTCATTTTGGTAAAAGTCAGAAAAGAGCTGTTACCTTCTTCTTCCCTTTTTGTGATAATATGACTATATTTTCAATAATAATTTGTTTGTTTGTTTGTTTGTTACCCACTATTCCTAATCTCCAAGGTAACTGCAAAGTCCCCACAGAGGACAGAAAATCTACTACATCAGACACTAACATAAAGAGAAGAAAATACCTGGGTACACTCACTTTCTAATACAGCTTTTTAGATTTAAAAATTATTAGTCGATTCACTAAAGCAAAAATATTTAAATGTGTTACAAAGAAAAGCAAAGTTCTAAAATTGATTTAGAAAAGCTTGAAATAATATTTGGCGTGTCATCAATGTGCTTCAGATTTGTCATGCAAGGAATAACATACCAGCAAAAGCAATATTCAGCAAAAACATCAAGCTGCATGCAAGTGCTTTTTTCCTGCATTTTGCCCCATATTTGTGCCAGGACCAGCCAATTCCAACCACTGTGTCCTGCCCCTTCTCACTTTACATCTGTTAGCAAGAAGCTAACAGCTCGCTCTCTGCAAAGAAAAAGCAGCACAGTCATTCACCATGCTGTTGAACACGAGAATGGTGGAGAGTTTAAGAGAATAAACCTAAGAAATCAAATACACAGTATCTGTTGTAATTAGAAGCAATACAAACTAACTATTATTTGGCTTGCTAAGCAGAAGGTAGGGGCCAGCTTGCTTGTTGCAGGTACACCAGGTTGCCATACACCAGCTGGAACAATCCCTAAGAAACTAAATAATTGTCTCTGTAAGGTTATTTCAGAACTTTAAATGCTAAGATTTAAAATCTCTCATGTGAGCACAGATGGAGACAATGCTGTCACTGCAAAGGTTGCCATTAGGAACAGATTGAGCCTGATAATCAGACTGGACTACTAATGGCTACAAGTACACTCTGCCTAACCAGTACTGGCAGGATGCTTTCCTTACAGTGATAAATGTACAAGCTGTGACTTGCATTTCATTTCCAACCTTGGCAGGCTAAAATAGTCTGTTAATGAATGAAGACATCTTTAAGCATGCAGTTGTATGCCAACAGCAGTTGGTAATCCTCCATATCTATCTTATTTCAGTCCATTTACAATTTCACTTGTAATCAAGCAACGAATAAACTACTGATGCTTGGCCAGGAATACCCACATGACCTTAGAAAGTATTTGAAACCTGAAAAAAAAACCCAAATATGGTTGTCACTAGTACTGCTTGCATTTTCACTTTAGGATGCAGACAAGCAGCACATTTGAAAGTCACTCTGAAAATAAACTGCAGCAAACTCAATCAAAACTTTTATTGTTAAACATGACACACACAAAAAGCCTTTTGGAAATAGCTATTAAAAGTAACATTCAGCGTGAGATGTTTCTGCAGTTCGCTTGGTTTGATATAGCATATAGTTGTATCAGCAACAGAGCAGGTTGAAAAAACACATAATTTCAGTAAAATCCAGAGATTTATTTTACCGTGATGATGTTGTTAAAGAGTCTGAATTTTACAGAAGGCTGTAGAACTGTTATTATACAATTCTGAATACTAAGGATAACACTTATTTAGTGTTAAGGAGAGAGCAGATTGGAGTAAATAAAGATGTACTAAATTTCAGCACTCAATCACCCTCTGCATAAAATTTTTCTCTTTTCCTTAAGCATATACAGCTAGTATGGACAACAATAGACGTTATTCAGATGCAAGTTTATAAAATGTATTTATGGCCTGTGGGATGTTAAGAGATGAACAGCCTTACAGTTAAGGTATTTAAAACATTTTGGTTTGATTCCCAGTCCTGATAAGGTCTTCCTAAGTGAACTTGGACTAATCAGTTGTGAACAGACCCAAATAAACACCTTGGTATCTGAAATAAAGCATATCAGGAAGGTAGGTGTTGCTGAGCCATCTGACCAGAGAGTTGTAATGCCTGCCTGGACCCCGACACAAAAAGTAGAACCTGTTCCTACTGCACGAGAAAAGGCCCCTATCGAAAACGTACCGCTTCTGTTTTGGGTGCAGACGAGCCAAAAGCTGCTGGTGCTCCCCTCAGGCGGGGGCTCAGTGGCACACGTGGCATAACATTTCATCCCACCGTTTATTTTGGCCCCTGAAGCTCTGCCATGGTGGATCCCACCTGAAGAGCTCCTCACTGCTGCTCCTTCTCAGGCCTCTCTGGAGTAGAGGGAAGAGAAGCCTCACTGCCTCGTCCCAGCGCCGGCATCCGCGCTGGGGCATGCAGCAGTCTCCAGGCCACGAGAGGAGAGCCCAAGAGGAAGCATGACTTGTTAGACCAGTGCTCCTCAACGGTGACAAGTTTGACCTCCGTTTGGAAGTCTCCTAGGTGTGACATTTACGTGTCTGGTGTAGTAGCAGTGTAGTCCCTGCAGAGGGGAAGAGGGAACGTGGGGATGGGAACAGTATTTCCCCATTCTTTGTTTTGCCTTAAAGGAACCAAGCTGCTGCTAGCTCTTTTGCAACTTGAGCAAATAATTTAGCTAATAATTGCTGCCGCTTCTCACCTGCCAGCATAATTTGATTTCAGTACTTTTTCTTGGAAATTTTTATCATTTTTCCTCTTTTTGTAATACATTCAATTAAATAACGAACAATAATGACTGTTGTTTTTTCTAACTAACTCTTTATGATTTGCTTTGAAACTGCTATAGCCCCATTTTGACTAAAGAACTGATTTAAGCAATAGTCCATCTCACATTTGCATCATATGCATCATCATATATCATATTCGCTTAGTTTAAATGAAGTACCTGGACTACCTAATGTTTCAGAAAAGCTCATAACACATTAAGGGAACCCTTTCCACACACATCTGATAACCAGCAATGAGAAAATTGCCTTGCCTCATCAAACTTCAAAGAAATAGAAGTCTTACAGCAGATGAACACTTAGTTCTAAAAAGTCACTATTGCACTGAATTTCTGTATTTGCATTCAGCGTTTGATGTTTGGAAATCAGTTTTAATTTTTGTTATAAAAATTCAAACTATGCTAAGAATTTAAAATTTTTTTTTTTACTATGTCAGAATTTAATGTGTTCACTTAGAGGTTGTATACATTCTGCGTATTTGAAATTTCATACACAATTTGTCTAGTGTTATAATATCGTTATAAATATCTTTGTAATACCATTATTTATCACCTTCAAGATGAAGAAGCTATAAGTGGGTAAGCTCAAGAGTTTTAAGCTGTCACATCAAATAATTAAACCCACAAAGAAACAGATGAGTGTACCAAACCATTCACTCAATAACTCAATATAGCTCTGACTTCTATTGCACTTTTAGTAGATAACAAATTAATATTTTAAGTGTAATATTTTAGAAGTAGTAGCAAGTAACTGATTACTGTGTAATACCTAAAAACAAAGATAGTGCATATTCCAGAGTGTTTTTAGTATTCACCAGGTAATCATACTTTGCTATTCTTGCACTGCTAGGCTAAAAAAACCACTTCAATAGAAGTCAGTGCGACTCCCACCTCTTGGGGACACATTGACATTAGCTGGGGGGTTTATTTTTTTTTAGAATAAATTTAAAGGAAAATCTAGCAAAATACATACCTTTGCAGTTTATATTGGCTGACACAACTTTTTTTGTAAAACAAATGAGTCTGAAAAGAATTCTTTTTTCTCATTATGCCCAAATCTATTCCTCTTTCTCTCAGCCAGATTTGACATGTAATAAATAAATTGATTCTTTACATTGATGAGAAGATTCATTTTACTGCATAGAACAATCCTTAAACTTCTGATTCAGATTCCTAGGGATATTGAAGGAGGGAGAATTCACTGGGAGACAGAAAATTTTAAATGAATTACAATCAGTTTGTATAATAGCGCCTTAAATTTTGGCAAATGTATCATTTCAAATGGCATTTGTTTTAAGAAAATAATGAAAGTCTATATCCCTTTAATATTTTCAGTGCATAGCTTGGGCCATGGCTGTTACTACTTTTTTTTTTTTTTTTTTTTCTCCTTTTAAAAGAAAAACTTAGGAAGTTGTCACAATATATCTTCTGCAACTCACTGATAAAAACCTGTCCATCAAAAGGTTTGATGATGCAGACATAGCAGCTCACTGATGAGCTATTAGTAACCCAGATTGATTACATAAAGAGTGTACAGCAATAGCCTATCTTTCTTCTGTTGAATTTTATACTATTGGAAAAGTGAGAGCAGTTTGGAAAAGGCTAAAACATTTGCTTTAAAATACTTTGAAACAATCTTGAAATGGATGACAATCCATTTTTATGGACTTCTTATGTTGACCTCAGTTGTGTCAGTTGATCTCTTTAAACCTCTCTCTCTCTGTCAAGAGAATAATGAGATTTATTTAATAAAGTTTTAAAGAATTTTTTTAAGATCTCCCACCTTAGTGCTCATGCCTTATAAAAAGGATGAGTTTCCTTTTAACTCTCTCTTCATTTATTTCACTTATTCAGTAATCGCGTAAGTGAGCCAATACTGCTTTAGTAGGTAACAGATCAAGACGACTATTAGCCAGTGGTATTTCTGTGGAAGAGTCTCAATTTCCCTTTACTGGAAGGGGTAGAAAATGCGAACACAATTATTCCTGTCATAGACATAGTCTCAAAGATTAAAAAAAAAAAAAAAAAAAAAAAGTGATAGTGCTGGTACTGACTTCTTTCATATTTTTCTGAAATTATTTGAGAACTGTGTCATGGTTATAGGGTCGTATTATATATCCAGCGATTCAGGTCCAAGCCTTACTTTTGACTTAGCACACTTACTGTAAGTGAATACCCAGCAGGGTGTTAGACAGAAATGTTGCTGTCTACATGCCGTGCATTAATTTTTGTCTAAAGTGAATAAAACTGATGTTAATACCTACCTATTCTACATCGGATATTAAGATAAGCCTTTTGGGCAGCTAAAATAGCTAAGGACCAAAGTGAATTACTTGAGGAGGCCATGGAATTTTTGTTGAAATTTTGTTTAGTTGAGCCTACATTTTGGCAGGAGAGCAGACTAGATGACTTCTCAAGATCTATTCCTGTTTTTTATGATTCCAAAGTGTTGCTGTTTGGGTCTTTGTCCTGTGAGTATCCCATCAATACATGGCTTCAGGTATTATTCTTCAACAGAATGATTTTTTTCTCAAGATAAACATTTGCCCATGATTAGTAGCAGCATCTTCTGTGTTGCTCTTAAACTATACAGTAAGTCATTAAACCTCCACTAATTACCAGTGCATAATGGGTTTTCCTATTATCTCACATCTCCTTTCTGAAAATTTACTAGCACTTTTGATGTATAATGTAGATACACACTTCAAAATCAAATTTGACGGGGTTTACATTTACTTGCCAAAACAAGAATCAGCCTTATCCTCTTGATTTTCCTTCCACCTCCACAAATGTTCTGCTATGTCTATATAGTAGAAATATTGTATAAATGCCATATAAAATGCAAATGACGCCAAAGTCAAAAGCAAAATTCTGTATTGCAGCTCCCAGGTGGAGGCCAGACAGCAACATAAACTGCAAATTGTGCAGAGTATTCATAAGTAAAGACAGTTTCAGTGAGAGCCAGGGAATTCTCACTTATCATAAAGCAAGTCTTCAGAGTCAATTTAAGAAATATTTGTTTATTTACATAATTAACATCTGCAGCAGTTTGGAGCTGCCAAGATGTTTTCTCAGATAAATATTCCTTTCTTAGTTTTTATTATAACTTAACCTGGGTTTCCAAAATGTATTTGCAGGCTAAATGACCAAAGTAGGTTTGGGAGGAGCAGTGTCACATGGGAGAATTAACCTCAAGCTAACATGTTTTTCATTTAGAAAAATAATTTATCATTATTTCTATTTAATTTATATTATTTTGCTACACCAATACAAAAAAGGAAACCTTTTGAGTGTTCAATTTAACAAAGTCAAAAAATGGAAACCCCAGGCCATCTATCAAGATCTGATGATTTTCAGAAGTAGAAGATAAGATCCAGGTTAGAAAAAAAGTAGAATGTTATTGAAAGGCACTTTGTGATTTCTATTTTCTAAAACTCCTGGATGGTTAACCATCTTAGAAATATACCTTCTCTTTTTTATTTTCTTAATTAAATATTGTTTTTAACTGAGATTCTAAGCCATTTGAATTACAAATGAAGATATTTCTCACACACACAAACAAAAGTTAATATATTTTGCAACAAAATCAGATGCCAAGTTTAATATCTGGATTCTCACTATGCTTATGTCCGGGAAAACATGCTTTTCTAAGACAGAATTTGTTCACTCCCTAAAATCTGCTTTTAATAGCAGCCATCAGCGTGGGATACTCTTGAGAAAGCCAAAAATCTAGGGTGTTGGCTTTGCCTTACTTCAGGGCCTTGATAGCTGATGTTTTTGATCCTGTAAGGTTTTTACACGTGCTTAAAACTTAGAGATAACTAGTACTTTTGAGTATGTAGCTTTTCAGTCAAATTTACACTCTTGCCTTGACTAGTAGGTTTCTTATATGAAGCTCAGGGAGAATTAGATATCTGACAGCAGGATTCGCAACGTTGGGCACATGCCCAAGAGAACAATTAAAAATTGTCAGTGTGCACCTATACCTCAAGCGTGGCTCTTCTCAGAGAGCAACCACCTGTATGACAAATGCCAGGTGACCTAACTTACCCCGACTATCTTTACTCACACACAGGCTGACCCATTTAAAACTAGGTAGCTTCCTAGTTAATTTAGTCCCAAGTTTGTGCCCTGAGTGCCAAAGACCTGGGTGTGCTCTCTTCTCTGCTTGAGAAGATCTGATTTCTTACCTTCCAGGAGAATATCCTGTAAGATATTCATGAGGGAGGAAAATATTCTCCTTCTCCCATTTCAGCCTGAAACTGTTCCACTTTGCAATAACTGATTAAATATTCAGTGTGCCAGAAAGACAGTGAACTTGAGAGTAATTCCTTAGCCAAGGGATAAGGGTACCCCCTGAAGATGAATAGCCGTGATTCCAGTTCTTGCTCCACTGAAAATCTTGACACAGTAATCAGGGAAACAAGAACTAATATACATTTTCTCAAGCGAGCAAACTGCTCTATGCAAAAGATAATAGAATAGGACAAATCCTACTTACCTAACCCAGTGTAGTAGTTATTTTAGGGATTTGCATGAAACATTGTGTTGAATCCCTTCATACAAAACTAAGGATTAACAGTGAGACTCTAGCAAGTAGGGAAAATAACCATAGAGTAATACCACCACTAGTCTTGTGTTAAATCCAGTCTACTCAATACATACTGTATATAATATTGAGACCTACAAGTGGAAAAAGAGATAGCCCTAACTCAATATACTGCACTGTTAAGAAAGAGGCATTTCTGCCTAATTGCAGCTGTGATATCTGTGGATATTTACCCATCTACCTAGGAAAACTGGCTTACGGTGCAAAGATGATTATATTATTATTTAAAATGAACTACTACAATATCTAAATACATTATTTATGGGGTTGGAGGTTCCAAACCTTAAGGACTATTGTTTGCTTAGAGCAAATTAACATGAAATGTTTAATTCTTTTATTCTATAACATTAATAACTTAGTGATAATAATTAGCTTCAAAATATGCCTATCCTTGTAAGCCTAAAAGGATAAAGTGATTTGTTAATTGGTTAACTATAGCAATGATTAATAATAAATAAAGGCAGTCATATTTCTTTCCTAGGGGTAGCATATCTGTCTCTCTTAGCAATTTATAATGGACCGCTGGATTACTTGTTCTAATTAGTATGTTCAGACACTCTTATTAAACATGTACTAAATAAACACAAATTGTATTATAAGGCAATATATGATTCTATGGCATATATCATGAGAAACATTTCTAACAATTGAATAATAACACTGGAGAATGAAAACAGATATTTCCTCCTGTAATTAATGTTATTTTGAAATCTAATTTACTGGGGGGAAAATACAGAATTTTACAGCAGTGTAGTCACTTGTACCCAGAAGCTACTCTAAATTATTCCTTACTCCTGTGGTTACTGTTACATTTTTAACCAAAAGAGCTTAACAAATCATGCCTGACTGAAGAAGCCATACAGTACTACATGTATAGTACAGAACTTTTGTTTGCAAAAGAAGTCTGGTGGCCAAATCTTAGGAGAGAGAAATGTTTTTGTTTTCACAGCTAAATGAGGATGTAAAAGCGACCTGAGGTCCTGCCGAGAGAAACACCTTTTTGCTGGTGTGATTTGCCACCAAGAAACTGGCTGCATGGGTCACAGCTAACCTGCCTGTACATTATGGACCAGTTTTGCAAATATATTTACTGTGCTGTTGCAGGTTGATGTAGGATGAATATCATTCTGCACTTCATATTGGATAAGCTGTCCAGCGTGACTGGCGCGTGTGTCATCTTGACTGCAGCATCCCCCGGTGAAATGAAGAAGGAGCCATAAACAAGGAGGAGGAGAGAGAAATAAAAGAAAGGAAAGGAAGAGGAAAGGAAGGAGAACCCTCTGTTTAGGGGTCAGTTTTAGCTGAAATGCTGAAGAGGAGCGTTAGCAGTGACGACAAGCGGGATTAGAGCAGAGGAGAGAGAGGCTCACTGGCATCTCCTCCGACTACTGCCACTGACACAAACCACCAGCTGGACATGGCTTTTCTTGTCAGCACAAGGCCCACCGTCACCTGAGACATGCACCATTGCCAAAGGAAGTCACACATAACTTTAAGGATGAGACTGGTCTGTCTAGCTGTTGGGTTCTTCTGAGCAACTTTTAACAATTACTTGTGATTTAGCTATATGATGGAGAAAATGGATCATTAAATGGCTAAATGGCTGGAGTTTGAATGACTGACTGCCTGACAACAGGATTCCTGGGACTTGGACAAAAAAAGGCTGTAAGAAAGAGCTTATCCAGGAGAAGAGGGGAATGACTAGCTGCTTCATCAGCCGCTCTCAGTGGTGGCGGAAGAAGTGGTTTTAAAGTATTCTCATTCTCACTTTTTGTGGATTACTCAGTTTTTTCCAAGTGGTTGTAGAAGTACATTTTACTTTTACCTCCATTTTTTTCCCTTCATAAGAGTTTCTTGCAAGTGGGAAAGTACTGACTTTTCTTGAGTGCTCAGCTGGAACAAGTTTCCCAGATCTGGGAAGAAGAATAGTTTAAATTTTGTGTTCTTCTGTACAGAATTAAGGGAAAGCTGTGGTAGAAGAAAACTTAAAATTTTCACTGTTATAGATAGTAATCTTCAGCCTTAATTAGTTTCTATAAACAATGGTATACTAAATTCATGCCTTTGGTTCTGTGCAAGTATAGTGCTGAAGGGTAAGCTCCAAATCTCTGTCTTTGAGATTGTGATAATAGAAGTTCATTCTATTTTTCAATTGAAAATATCTTCATCTCGGTTATGTTTGCTGAACTTCTCTACGATTCATTGTTGCATGCTCTCATGTGACACATGACATCCGTTTTCATGTGGTTTGATTATTTAAGACTTGTTTGTGAAGCTACTGAACATAATCCCAGTTCAACAAACCGTTTGACTATGAAAACAAAAACACTGCTAAATAAGAAAGAATGCTTATTTGCTTCAGGTTAATCATTTTAATGCTACTTAAAGTCAGAAAATATGCCAAAAAAAAAAAAAAAAAAAAAAAACAAGAAAAACTAAAAATTGGTTATTTGGTTAGAGACTATCCTGAAAAAGATATTTGAAACTGAAATGAATGCTCCGGAATTTTAAGAGTTAATCTCTACTGCTTTCTCTAGTAATTTTTTTTCTTATGTTGTCATGTTCCATTCTTTGCTTCTCTAGAAACCTATTACTTAAAAGCAGCAATGTTGAAGTCAATGCTTGCATGGTACAATGTCTAAATATAGATCTTGTAGAGATTTGAGGAGGATAGAGAGTTTCTATTTTATAAATAAGTTTTCTGAATTGCCTTTAAATGATAGATATCAACTTGTTTAATGGAACAAGTTTTAAATATTTAAATATTGTTTCTCCCCTTCCCCCCATTTCCCACAGGGTTGACTAATGAGTTATGAGTGATTTAGAGTTTCCAAGATAAAAATTCAACCTTAAAAGAAAAAGTTGTTCCTAAATAAGAACTGTAGCTAATTAAATATACATAATTTCATTCTTTCATTTTCTTTGGCAAAGCTTCGCAAGACTTGATATTACTTTAATCAGTATATTCAAAATGAAGCAATAAAAATTGAAATTAGGTTTGAAAAATGGAAATTAAGCAAACACTTGCAAAGAATTCTGTTCTTTTGTCAGAGTGCCAAAGTAGAATTAGGAGTCAACTTTATGAAATTTATTAGAGAATTAGTACAGTTACATGAAAGAGAAAATATGAAATTTTGCTGTTTTAATTATATGCCCAATTTGGTGCTATTACTGCAGCTTTTCTTGATTAAAATGTTTAATGGGAACATTACATGGAAATATCTGGCATATTGACAGTTTGAAGAGTTGACTGAGCCAGCTATCCAGGCCATTAAAGAACACTCTCATCTTAATCCTGAATACTTTGTTCTTTTTAAAGAAAGTGCATGTGAAAGAGCTGCCTGAAAAAAAAAATACAATTGAAAATGATATCATTGCACACTGAATCATGGGACAAACTCTCATGAAGTTAATGAGGGTTCATTTTGAATGTTCATGCAATAATATGGATTTATGTAGAAACCCTTTCATTTTGTAGAGTGATTTGTTAAACTATTTCTGAATCTGTTGGTGATAGGAGGGTCCTTTAATTACTTTTTTTGCAATAGTTATCTTTGATTTTGCCATCTTAGATTTTTTTCATAACTGAGTGAAATTACTAAGATTACATTGCAAAATTATAGTCAAAACACAGTTTGCTTACCTAACTGAAAGACTTAATCATAAGAATATTTTTTAAAAGCTGTATCTTCTGAAAAGTGAAATGCCAAAGATCTCCTCTAGGCCTTTATATAAGTAAAACCATGGGCTTCTTGTCAAAAAAAAAAAAAAAAAAAAAAAAAAAAAAAAAAAAAAAAAAACAACAAAACAAAACAAAACAAAAAAACCCTTTCTCTAAATACATTACTTTTTTGAGTGTTAAGCAGAAGCCTGGATGTTGTTTAGCATTGGCCAACATAGCTGAAGCGCATCTCAGAAGCCTTTGGAAGCTGTCTCTGAAGGTGTTAATTTAGGTGCAGCTCCTACCTGAGGATTGTTTCATGCCTGGTGCCAAAACGCTGCAATTGTATGTAGTGCTTTTCTTATTAAACATGGCACTTTACAGGCAAGCTAACAAGAAAGTTTGGCCAAGGAACTCTTGGTCCTATTTCAGCTGTCAGAAGGTATAAGGGGTAATGAAGAACCTAAAGAGCATTTTGGGCTCTACGGGGTGAAGGCTGGTTAAATGGTCACTCACTTTACTATTATCCTAACACTGTGAATTAAAAAGAAGCGTATTCTCACCTCTAAAACCAATGAACCAGTAAGGAACTGGAGATGATAAAAGGTCTCAGTTTACTTTGATGAAAGTATTGGATCTTGCTACACATATTTTTTTCCCCAAGCAAAGCAAAACCAGCCTGTGTATGAATGCAGAATGCTGTGTAGGTCTGGAAAAATTCACATGCAAGCTATGCATGTTTATATGTGACCTTGCTGCAAAGCGAATAGACAAGAGAATAACTTCAGCCTAAATCCATAAATGTCAAACCTAGCTAAGATGTTACTGAGCTTCACATCTATTCTTTTCATTTAAATACATTCAAATCACAGATAAACACTATTTGCAAAACAATCCCAGATTCAGTTCTCCTTAGAGGCATGTAATAGTAACAGATAAGCAGTAAATCTAAAACCTCTATTTGGATGTTACTTGTGGGAAGGTAATGAAGACTATAGAGAAAAGGAAATGATGCAGAGAGAGAGAAGTTCAGGACACGCTTTTCACCAAAGTGTTTTGCCACACTCGAAGTTCGCACCTGCCTGGAGGACAGATGTCAAAGCAGAGGTCTTCTCACAAGAGATGTCCATTTCTTGGCTTCCTGTTGAGTTACAAGAAAAGGCACCAGGGTCCTGACCCAAAGCAAACTTGGAGGGTTTATACGGCAAGGAACACCTCAGAGGAAATGAGTTCTCCTGCTCACAGCCGTTTCTTTGTTTCCTGCTTCATTAATTCTGCATATATAAACCCCAACTGAGTTTTTTCTATTACACTAACAGAGACCCATCTAATCTGCTCTCTTTTGCTCTTCTGAAGTCTCTATCATTATCACTTCGCCCCACATTACCCTTATTTCAGATAATTTTCTAACCATCAGGTTTTACCTTCCCTCTTCCCAGATTCACTTCAGAACTCACTATCTGTATGGATATTTTCAGCATTTCTCAGCTAACTATCCATTCCAAAGCAGTAATATGCTGCTCCTGCTCTTTCACAGATGTTAAGAAAGACTGGACTAAGCAATGATTTCTGCAGCTCTCTGCTAGCTACACTACTTTGTGATCATTACCCTTCACTTGTCATTGCCTCATGGCAGAGCTCTCCACCAAAACAATTCCTGAATTATATTTTCACTTAAGAAATGCTGCATCGAATACTTTACCAAAGATCATGTGCATGACATCCACCTCATATTCTTCACCAACTAATATTTAATTCCGTTTGAAAAGAGACCCCTCTCCCCATACACACACACACATATGCATGCACGTGTACACGTATTTACTCCGCCGGTGCCCTGAACCAAAAGGATTTTTGCTGAGCGAGGATCAGGAGGCTGTCACAGGTCGCTGACACTGTAATGTGGAGCAGCAGTGAAGTAGAACAGAGCTGATGCAAAAAAACAGGCCATTCAGATACTTTAGGCCTACTCCAGTGCTTTGACCCAAATAACCTGATCTGCAAATAGCAAATAACTTCTCCTGCGTTCTAAATCAAAGGGGAAAAATAAGCTATTTGGGTCAGAGCATGCAAAAAAAGGCCTACCCAGATGACTAGTCTCTCCCAGACACTGGGGTTTGCGCATCTTGTGGATCTTTTTAATTTGCAATTTTCCCATGGCTCCAGACAGATGTGTCAAACAGAGCTGAACATTAACAACATTACCTAAAGCCACAGTGATTTTTAATATCTTCTACTAATATATTTATTTTAAATACAACATTCTGTAAAACTAGAATGATTTTCCAAATGGGTCTAATGTATGCATATGAAGGTTTAAAAGTAAAAACCTCTGCTTTATCTTGCAATTTCCACCCCACAGATTACTTTGCTATTCATTTAGTATAATGATACTGTCTCTTTCCCTTTCCAAAGTGATCAGAAACATCCCGACTTCTCTCCAAATCCAGCTTCTCCTCACTCTGGTGCATTACTCATCACCCCCAAAGGATTTTTTGAGGATGTGCACAAGGGATGGTAGTCAGAATGAAGCGCTTACAAGCATATTGCTTTAGTAGAATACAATCATTTATAAATTTCCTATTCATTAAGCTCTACATTCCCAAGAAACTTTAATACTAAATTTACACTCACTTCCAAGGATTCAGCTGGATTTGTATCATAATTTACAATGCCATAATGAAGAAACAGTCCATTACTGTAACATAAAGAATGAATTAAAGGTGCAAAAATTCCTCAGAAATGAGCAAAACTGAAAACAGTCATCAATTATCTGTTTTAAAGAATCCATTTGTATTTTTGGCTAACTTGGGAGCCATTTTCAGGAGAAAAATAATAGTGGTTATAACCAGTGATGGAAATTTTACTCAAAAAGTTCCTATACCATACTAATTTTGTTTTGTAGACATCATTTGGGGCTATTATAAAGGCTATATAATTTTCACATATGTAAATGGAATGTAGTAAAAGAAATTTATTTATTCGATTCTTACTTGTTTCGTTATTACAATTCAAGGCGAGGGTTTTTTCTGGCAAGATTTATGCCTGTCCAGGATCTTTCAAATTACTGAAGAATTGTTTGGGAACTGTTCACAGAGATAGATGACAGCAAGAAGGATCCTTGCACTTAAACAGAAACTATTTTTATATAGTCACCTATTACTCTGTTCTAATTGGGCTGAATATGAGTCATCCAAGACACTGAAGAGAGCTGGAATATTTATCTGTAAGTGCCCGCCTTTAGCAGGAAGATGGAGTTGCTGGACAGGAGCATAAGGAATTCACTGGGGTCAGAAAATACTGGTGTCTGGTTGAGGACAAACCACAGCTCACAGATGATAATTTTCCTAGAAAACTGATTGAAGACACACGCTGTCTTGTGGCTGTCTGAGCCCTGTCTGGGTGCTGCTGCCCCCATCACAGACCCCCCCCCAACAGTTCGATTTCTCTAACCTGCACAAGGGAAGGCATTTTCACCCCATGATTCTGAGATTTTTACAGTGATCCCTCCGAACAAGATCTGATTTCGTAAAAGACTGGGAACCAGCTGACTGAAGAAGTCGCTTTAGACACCAGTGCAATTTATGTCTGAAAAATCTGTTATAAAAAGATCGTGTAGTAAGTCTGCTGTATCGTAACGTGACAATCTTATACAGCAAGACATTGCACCACTGGTGTCCTTTTCCCTGAATCTGATAGCCTGCAATCAGAAAGAAAAGCAGCATGTTATACATTTAACTAAGAGAATTCTACATAGCAACTCATGGTTTTCTTAATTTTTAAGGCTAAGGCTATTTACTTTCAATTTTGCCTGAAAATTTGGTGTAACAGCATGAGAAACATCACACTTGCCCTCTTAAATTAGGTGAGAAAATGAAGCTGGCTGCACACACACATTTTCTGTAGTTAATTTAATTATCCTAAAACCATTAATTGTTTGGAGTACTTCGCAAGATACATTTAGGATATTTCTAATAACTTGTGAATTTTCCCTCTGTATCTGAATGTATTATACAGCTAACTGTCCCCCTCCCCGCTCCAATCTGAACTATTCTCTAGGTCTCAGTTCCCTGACAACTGATCCAGGGGTACTAGGGTATTTCATTCACTAAAATAATTCAAACTCAGGTGATACATGGCTATTGCTAAAATACTGTTGCCTGTCTATACGCTCAAAAATGTCTCTAGAAATCCCCAGGTAAGGATTGCAATGTTGCATATGTAAAAAACAGAAACAGATTTCAAAGGACAAGGATATAGAACAGCAAGTTCTGATATCTATGAACCTTATGGGAGCACTTCCATTAATTATCAAGCAAAATTAGGACTAATCAGAATTTGTTTTACATTCCTGGTACATAGGAAAAAAAATCAATAGTTCATCATATTTTATATTTTTTAATACTAGGAATGTAACCGTCTATACTGATGCTGTGCAGTATACGGAATGTAAATGACTTAGGTGAATCTCATTTGGTTTTCATTTCGCATCTGCAACACTATTATCTCAGCAATGAAGATTTGTAAGTATTTCTGCATATGCATATACATGCTGGAGTGGAGCTTTTAATGGCTACTGAAGTTAAAATTGTATAACATTTTTCATATACCAAATTGCTGAACTACTGAAAGTTTAACTTTTGGAGATTAAGTATTTGATACAAAAAACAGCCTTTAATTCATATTTAATTTTAAGCAGGAGACCCAGGCCCAGCAAAGACTAGAACTTTATTGTTATGCTGCCTATGAGTGGACTTAAACTTGTTTTTAAATGTTTAAATTGGAGTTTTAAGCCATGACTGAAATGAACTCCATAATGAATGCTATTCCTTATATTTGTTTTTTCACTGCTCTTCAGTGATCTGTGGAAATACTCAGCCAGCTCTTCCTCTTGTGACCCTGATCAGCTTACTCACATTCTGTGCCCTTCAGCAACTTGCTCCCGTTTGTGGCCCAGTTCCTGCAGACTGCAAAATGGATAGAATAGGAAGTATATTTTTTTCCCCTCAGTATTGTCATCACTATTCAGCAGACCAATATTCAGCTTCCAGCTTCATTGCACTGAGCAAATACAATAAACGGCAATTTTTTTCACAAAAGAACAAGCTGGGGGGAGACGAGAAGGAAAGAGAAAGCACTATCATCTCAGTTTTCCCAAATAATTTCAACGGAATTTGTGAAAATTCTATTTCATGCCTATCTGCCTCAGAAGATAGCAAGAACACCTTCAAATATGCTGAGAAAGGACAAATGTGATTTTTGGTTTCCAAAAAGCGAGTGAGTTGCATGTGGAAAGAAAGTCTTCAAGTACTTTTGAAAATTTGTGCCTTTACACCTTGACCATTCAAGACGTGTACAGCTTAGTTAGAAACTAAATCCAAGAACCCTAAATTTTGCACGATTGCTTTTCTGACAAGACCATCCCTCCCAGTGCTTTTTCTTTTTCATAGCTAAATATATATGAGTTTGCACTATAAAAGGACTGCGAAGTGCAGAAAACCGACAAGCAATCCTCAGGAATAGAATTGAGTGATCATTTTAATTTTACCATGACTGCCCTTTAGCAGCTAGCAAAAGGAAATCACTTTTAAAATGCTGTGCTCCAGTTCAACAAAAGACAGAAAACAACAACAAAAAAAAAGTAGAAAGGGTGAGCTGCAATAATTTTATAATAAAGAGAACTGTGTATTTATTCATTCTCCCTTCCCTGAAAAAAGGCAAAGTGTTTTTGCTCAAAGTTTCTATTAAAATTCACCTGCAGGTAAAGACCAAGCAGAGGATTTTCAGTCTGAATGGTAAAGGTTTCCAGAACTCAAAAGCAATTGAAACTATTTTTTTTTTTTTTGAGATGCACATAGTAATATTCTCTCATGCAGTGTTCACTGAAATTAGTTAACAATATACAGACTGGAAAATTATAGAAGTCAGATGAAAGCTATTCATTATTTGTGCAGAGCTCCAAATTTGGGGAAAGATAAATGATTACCAAAACAGAATAATAATTAATCTGAGCACTAAACATACTTGTAATGTATTTTTTCATGTTGTAATTGCTATATTTACAACCATTATTAATTAGAGTTCTCACAGAGCTAATGAAATCTCTGTATTGGTCACCTTTGCTGTTATGGATGTGAAGAGACTACAGACAGAGAAGAGAGTTCTCTCTTTAGTGATTTTACAGATAATTTATCATTAAAATTTCACCTAGAATTTTGAGTTGGAGTACAGAACAAAACGGTAAAGCCTTTTTTTTTTTTTTTTTTTTTTTTTTTTTAGAATTTGGCATAAGATTAGCAGATGATTGGATTAAAACCAAATTTAAAGAACTGCTACTAGATAAACAGCAAACATTAGCCTTACTGAAATATTCCAGCTCATGTTTTCCTAAAAGAGAAATACTTATTGATGGATAGAATTTTTTTTTAATGGACGATTTCCGTATAAAACTTCATCTGACTAGGAAAAAAGAATGACAGTCCATGAAAGAAAGCATTTGGACCAAACTTCCAGTTTTTTGTCACTCTGACATAGTGATGCTGAGACACCTCGTGGATATGGCAAATCTGGTACTTCATTTTTCTGGTCTGCCCTCTTGCCTGGACTCCCAGTTTGCTGGCACATGCCCTCAGGCGCAAAGGCTCCCCATCAAGCAGGTGAGTTTCCATTATGTAATTTCTTACCATTAGGAGTTGTATCTAAAGCACAAAACATACTAAAGCACAAACATAATTTTCTTTAAAAATACAAAACCTTTTATTCAGAAATTTTTTCTGAAAGCCATGTTTTAAAACTCATCCACTGGGGCCTTATCAATGTTATATGTTAATCTTTTCTGTCCACATAATTCTTCTCCACTCTGTTCTTTGTGTTACTGCATTGTAATCATGAGGGCAGATAACTGCTCCCTATGAGGCACCCAGATGATTTGCAGGAACAGATTTTTCTGGAATTTGGAAATGTGAAAGAACTTGGTATAATAAAAAGGCTACTTGATTGCAATTGTTCTGTCTGATCCCAAATTTAGTATGCAGACTACAAGTGAAAAATCTATTACTGAGACATTCTCTAGTAATTTATGAAACCCAGCTGACACATGTACCAGATAATAGTAATATATACGGTCACTATTTACTTTATGCTAATACACCTATTTCCAGAATTTATCCACCTTGCTACTTTTGAAATGTGAAGGGGTTTTGAGATATACTGCTCTTCCAAAACACGAAGGACTTGAATTTGCTTCTCTCAGTAATGTTTGAGTAAGTCAGAAGTAACAGCAGCAAAATAAACATCGGTAGACTAATACGTGATAAAGAATCAAGTCCATCATTTCACAGAGAGAGAGATATCGGTATATATCTAGGTATAAATAAAGACTAAAATATTTAAGAGTTATTTATTTTGAGAAATATTTGCAGTGATATTTAATCACCTGGCAGTAAATTACATATATAAACTGTATGTATTCATTGCATATATCCTTTTAAATGTTTACCACATATATATCTCATTGCTGTGATTTGTGCTGCTTGACTCCTGATATGAAGGCATTATGTTAGAATTTGTGAAAGGACTGCATATCTCTCTATCCGAGGACAAATCAGAGATGCTTATTTTATTCCATAGTATTTCTTAAGCATTCAGTTACTGGAGATAAACTTGAAACACATAGCTAGAAAGTTGCAGATTAACCAATCTGCAACTCATTTAATTGATGCTTATGATTGTTATTCTTTAATGACCAGAAATAACCTAATGTGAATTAAATACAAACTATGGGAACATTACCTAATTTATATACTGTACAACACATTGTATGGAAACTATTTTATACTAGAGAAATTATTATGTATGTGACTGACCCATTTTGTCTCATATTTATGTAAATGGCATTTGACTTTGACGTATAGAGCCATGCGGATTCTCTGGGCTATATTCTTATGCATTTACTTGCTAAATTCGTTTTAGACATTTGAGGGGATGAAATTAGTGAACTAAGAAAGATTAGTTTTATGTGCTTGCAGTTAGACAAACCTATGGTGAAATTTATAGGAATTTATTTTGATGTTAGCTTTTTTTTTTTTTTTTTTTTTTTTTTTTTTTGGCTAAAACTACTGCACAGCATGCAAGGCTGCTGCTGTGGGTGCTGAGGCTGTGCAGTGCAGGGACTATGCCACAGCACACTGTGTCTGTATTGAGAGGTGCATAGTGCTGATGGGGCTACAGCCACTTGCTTTTGCTGACAAGTCTGTCCTGGTATTTATAGCACACGTGTCACAGTGCACAAACAGAGCCGTTAAAGGAGCCATTCCAGCCATCGTGACCTGAAACCATAGCAGATAGCTCCATCCATAGGAGTAAGGTCAGACATATCATAACATCCTATCCAGGGACCATATCAGAGTAGGAGGTAGCTGGGGGGGGGGGGGGCGGGTGTGGCAAAAAACCTACCTCAGCATACTCACAAGTAGACTGTGTAGGTTCTCTCCATCTTTGCAGCTCTTCAAGTACTGAAGTTATAAGCAGGCTGATTTGAACCTACAGTCTGCAAGATTAAGATCATCACCTTTGCAACAGATGCATAGCCTAACGCTGTTCTTGAACCAACTATCTCCATTCTTCCACATTTTGCCCAAAATAGGATTCTCAAAAGCCAACAGACTTGGAGGTGTTTCAATTCTAAATTCAACTCTAAACGCTGAGAAGGCAGGACCTGTCTAAGGATATGGCTATACGAGGAAATGAGGAAAACAAATTCCCAGCCTTGAACAAGTTTGAGCTGATGAGCCCAAATGGCTTACTGAAACATAAACTGTTTGGTAGTTTACTAGTTATTCTGAAGCTGAGCTTTTGCAGAGAGTGCTCATCTCTTGCAGCACCTCACCGATGGAGCTGTGATTGCTCTTGCTGCGGAAGTAGGAGCAATACACCCATGCGAGCGTGGCATGGGGCCCCAGCTAGGTACTGCAAAGCTTCTGCGGCATGGGGCACTGGGTAGCGAAATTTGCCCTCCAACTCTGTGATTAGGTCTCTTCTACATGGCATAAGGAGTTCAACGTGTTGAGCCTCACTCCTTTATATCTCTGGGTACTTCCTTGCTGTCCAAGCCATGAATTCAAACTGCTGCTGTTTCACTTTTTAGCTCAATAAGCGTGATTCTCATGATGCCGTTCGCATACGTGAAGAGCCTGTCAACTAATTTCTGCAGGCCCTGCTATCATATGAAGATTAAACATCTGAGCAAATCACCACAACGCCAACAGTGGCCATTTTCTCAGTAACACATCTGTCATGATGAAAACCTTATCCTTTGTGTTTTGCATGTGCTTTGCTTGTCGAGGGAACTGGTATGCTAAATTTTGCTCAGAGGTTATAATATTGAAAATCTGTTTTTGTTTAGCAGTCAGTCTTCACTCTGGGGTTGACATTTTTCCTGGAGTTTCCAACATGCACATGTAATTATGTGCTTCAAAAATGTAGGACACATTTATGTCCTCAAAAGAGAAAATACAAGTGCATTAGTTTGTCACTCAAGCAGTAATTTCACATTAAAAGGTTAATTTAAAACAATGAACGACACCTCTGAGGGTAGTGAGTATTATTTACTTGTTGAAGTCATCTATGCTCAGTTAGGGAAAAATAGATAAGGATTGGATCAAATTTTAATTATTTGACTTTTTTCTTACCCTAATGAAAAACAAGTCAGTCAAGGAGCAACATTCAAGTGACTCAAAATGAAACAGAGCGGAAGGGCTGGATTCACATGCTGTTAATTTTGACTTCTTTTTATCCAGCAGTTCAGAATCAGATTTGTAACCCATCAGGTGACTTCTGGGTTGATCTTGAGCCTTCTGAATAACTACTGCACTGTACTGTACAGCTTAGGCTACAAGCCAGATGGTAATTTTGAATTACCATCTGTATAACTATTCTAGTATTTGAAATGAGCAGTGGTCTGAATTCTAACCTATAATAAACACCAAAGCCAACATAATAACAGAAATGTACCCGTCCTTCCTTTGGAGAATCATGCCCTCCCTCCTTTTATTTTTTCCTACGCTCGTAGCCAGTTAAAGTACAACCAGGATCAAAATCATATTCGTCCCTCCTAGCATATAAACCTACTGCATAAATAAGACGCTCCTTTAAATCTCATTACTCTAGGCCAATCTCTCTTTTCTTTTCACCTTAAACCAAAAATATCTATTTTAATGGTTAACCTACCAAGCACCTGAGACCACTCCTTTCTGCTGAACCTCCACGTGCCAAGACAAGTCCGTAGAGCCACATGAACATAACTATTTCCACTGCATTTCCAGGTCAAAAACCCGTTGCAGAAGCCATCATCATTAGACTTGATCCCTGGTCAGAATCTCTTGGAGCGATGAACATCACACAAAGGCAAAACAGACAAGAGAGCTGGGGAGAACACCTCATTTCAGGTCTCCTCCCTCCATACAGAAATACAACAGGAGAAAACACCCTTTGAGCTGAGGGCGGGTGCAGTTTAATGGGATTAATTGCAGACACTGCTCCTTCATTTCTCGTCTTGGCTCTCTCCCTACCATCAAAGATATGTAACCTAATCTGATTATAGCCTGATGCCTCTCTCACGTTTGGGACACAAACTACCATGTTCTCATCTTCAGGAGTAACACAGAACCACATATTCCTGACATGAGGTTTTTGTTTTGTTTTGTTTGTTTTGTTTTATTTTTCTGCGTGCGTAGACTTAATTGCCTTCCTTTGATTAGGATGGCTATTTTTCTTAATGGCAGGTTGGCTAAGAGGAGTGTTTTGTTTGTTGTGTTTTCACTTTCTGCAGAGCCGCACAGGGACCCAGCTGTAGACCAATGTGTCCCATAATTAAGGGAAGAATTAAGACTTTATCCGCACAAGCTAATCACAGGAAGTTTTCAGATGAGTTAATTGTGTCAGATGCTAATTAAACCACATCCCTTCTCTTTCTTCCTGAATGTCCAGAAAAACATTTTAGAAGCTCTTTGCTGCAGATGCACGTAATCTGAAAAAGCTGGAAGATTTTACTTGCCTTCTGCCATCCCTTCCTGGGATCTTTTTTCAGAGTCTCTTTCTGAGGCTGCTCCTGCCTCCTGAGGCTGGGCACACACCTAGAATACCTAAGTGAGGATATCCATCGGCACAGTACAAATATGAGTTTTTATGCCTAATACCAATCTATGCTACCCTGCATGAAGTCGAAGATGGTTCTTAAAGGAGTGTGATAGAGAGGAAGTCACTTGCACCATCTGCCAAACTAGTGCAAAAAATAAATCACATCTCTGGAAAGAAAAAGGATATTTCCTATTCATGAATTAAATGCAAGACTGTATCCCACAATTCAGATCAAAATCATTTAGTATTCTGATTTTGTACAAAGCATCATAAGGGTACATTGTGGAAACAGTTTCAGATTTGGGAGAAACCTTTAAAACTACAGATTTCTCTAGAGTAAAGATCAAAAAGATCTTTATTTGAATAGCTGGATTGCTTGATTTTTTTAAAGGGAAGTTATATTTAGAAATGGAACAAAACTATATATTTATTCATATATCTCCAGTAAACAAGGAAAATCTAACTAAGCCTTCTATGTGATTTGTTCTTTCACATCAAGGGTCCTACTGCCATCAATAGCTAATCTTTATAAAAGATCAGACCTCAGAGAAATGCACTTAGAATGATTTTGTCTGCCTCATAATGGCATTCATTAATTCAGTAATTACTTGATACAACAGAAAAAATTCCTCTCTGAAAGAGAGGCTGGTTATGTCAAAATCCCTTCAAATCATTCCTCACTGTGGCACTTTATTTTTCGCTTTTTGAAAATCCTGTCCAAGCCTACGATACAAGAACAATTTAACAAGAAATTTTTAAGGTATACAGCTGGCATGTTTTAATATTATGAGAAAATGCGATTCAGTGTCATTGAGACATGAATATTAAAATACGTACCATAGGAAAGCCAAACAAGCATCTCTGTTCTGTTAACCAGAAAACAATGCATACTTGGCTGGGAGTAGGCTATTTGTGTCTTCTGGGTCTCCATCCTCTCCATCCAGTAGCAACCCTGGGCATGATACGTTCTGTACCGAAAAGCCTGTGCCCAGCCAGTAGCTCTGTATTTCAGGCTCTCAAGATAACTGTAACGAATGGGGAACACTTGATAGTAAACTTTTCTTTAGAGGAATAAGATTAGGTAAGATACAAAGCTAATTTTCACAAGCGTCCAGGTACATAAAACTTGCATTTAATCAAAAGTGATTTTATAGATAGCATTTTAAAAACAATACAAGGTTTAAAAATCCTATAGTTTCCTGTGAAGCTTTTAAAGATATTTAAAGAATTCAGGTATTTGTGTGTGACAATCTTTGAATATGGTCATATATTAAAGGTGGAAAATCTCTTTGTGGCTATTGACTAAACAATAGGTAATGACTCATGGCTTTTACTGCCAGTGTAAGAAATACTATACGCAACTCTATCTAACCCAGAATTGCAAACATTATATCTAGTTTATATCAGCTAGCTGAAAGAAGGTCCCAGAACAAGTTAAATGGATATCTCAACTAAAACTATTCTTAATACAAGTGATTCTCCAGCTGAAAAAAATGGATTTTGGTATAGTGTGTGGAAGTACTTTTTCCTCACACTTTGTAGTTGTGATATAGCTGCTTATAGGCATAGAACTATTGGATTGAAGAGTTTCACTTTCTTCTTTCACATTTTTAGGCGAATGCCTGTATCAAGACCCACAGCTTGGACTCAAACCATTTCATAACTTCTTTCATATCAGCAGTATTAATTTCAGTTTTTCTCACTGAACATGAAAGATGGGGTTTTGAGATAGGTGGAGTCATTTCACATCCATAAAGGATGATGCCTTCCCTCATTGATTTGAAATGAAAGAGCAGTACAAAATGCACTTTGCAGAAGACATGCTTTAAACAACTTTCCCTAGAAAATGAAGTTGCTGCCATTAAATTTCTTATATCTTTTTCACACCAGCTGGGTTTACTGAACTTTAGAGAGTGATTAGTATTGTTATTAGACCATTTTCATTTCAGGGCTTTACATATTAATGGTCAGGGTCTTGCAAATCATGCATCTTAAAGGCAGGTCAAAAAGAGAGATACACAGGAGGAGAAAACTGCATGAAAAACTTGAGCTAACCAGGACCGTCAAATATTAATGTCACAGATTAATGTATGTATGACCATATAATTCCACAAAGGTACTTTAATATCAAATTCACAAAATGGACCAGGTGATAAGACTGTATAATAGCAAGACTTTAATATAATTTATCTAGTCTGACTAACTGGAGTTAATGTTCATGAGAACATAAACTGCCTTTGCCTTTACAGTTTACTATCTTTCCAAGAAGAAAAGATTAATTTGCTTTAAAATAGCAGCATGCAAATATAAATAACTGAAGAATAAAACCAATGTTGGTCATTATCCTTCAGCTTGCTTTGGAAAGCCAGAGCTCCAAGGTGGGATCAGGCTGCCAAAGCTCTCGTGGTTTTCTGGGCTTGCTTTGTAAGAGAAGGAAAGAGCTTTTAGCTCTTGTTTTGGAGAGCTAAACGCTTGGAGAAAGTGAAAATGAGACTAGCAGCATTAAAATGCAATGCAAGATGGGACACAGGGAAATGAAGGTCAACAGGATTGTCTACTAATAAGACATGAACTTGCATTACTTAATGATACCCTTGTAATCTGTCAAAAGTAGAAAGCTTAAGGAGTTAGTGAGCAAAGAGAGTCAGATGGAAATTAAACTGGAGTTCTAGCAATACTTCAAGGTGAAATAGAAAAGGATTCAAAATTAAGCCATCTCAGAAGCTGCAAGCCACAGGCAAGCAGATGTTTTTGAGAAAGTACACTCAGGAGATATCATTCATGCTATTTTTTCAAAGGAACACTTTAATTTAATATAGAACCTAAAGATGCCATTAACCACTTTAATAGAATATGCTTTTTTCTTCTTTCTCATTTTCATTCATATACTTACATTTATTTATACATCTGCATTCTTACCCAAAAGCCTTGGACTTAAACTGAGTATTGAACCTTGATTTCGATGTGAATACACTAGTCTTAATATTTCTTTCTTTTTTTTTTTACATTAAAAAGTAATGACTTGGGGAGACCATCAATTTAGCAACAGATATTTACCTAAAGCCTTTATCAAGATATCCTTGTAGCAACAAAGATGAACACTTTAGTATGAGTATTTTGCATATTTCTGCTTATGGTATTTGAAAGCATTATTGATATATATTTCTGTGTGTTAAATTTTATATCTAGTACAAAGTAAATCTTGTGGGTTTTTTACTTCCTCTTTAGAAATCAAAACACATCACTAAACATGGAAGAATGATGTAATGCATGAATTTCATGGTTAGATTGCATAGCATGAATTCTCCAAGTGAATTCTCTTTCTGAAGGTTTTCTGTTGCTTTTTTTTTTTTTTTTTCTTTAATTGAGAAAGTTCATCTCTCACCTACCTAGCTTGGATCTTTTAAGTCCAACTTTTCTGGGGATGCTAATATAAACCCTAGATTTAGAGCCATTCACAGCACTCTTATATTTAGACTGGCTAAGAAGCTGCTGGTGTCAGAGAAAGAGTAGCAACTGCTCAACTCTTTCTCCACTGAAATATCACCTGCCAATAGGATAGTGGCTTCAGATAAACTGTACGAAATGAAGTTAGACATTTTAAATGAAGACAATTTAATTGCAAAATGCATCGAGCAAACTCTGTTGGCAAACATAAACTGAGTTTGATTTAAAAATACGTTTTCTATTTACAAAAAGCCTCCCTATCAAAGGCTATACTAGCATAGTCTACACTTTGCTATTGTAATTTGTGTAGCAAAATGCCTTTTGAGGCTCATTATCAGAGATTAACATTGCCTTCTGGAAGAAGTCATTACACTTTATCCTCACAACCTTCTACGCATTTAGTCTCACAACATCCTTCCAAATGTGATAAAATGGTGTAGTTCTCAAGTCAGAATATGCAAATAGTTATATTCCTGCTGGTCTCTTCATGATAATATAACATCCATATAAATAGATGTCTATGCCACAAGCAAAAGACTCACAAAAAAGAGAGTTCTTAAGCTGGACAATTTTTAAATTAAGTTGATAAAAGATATCAACAAGAGCCTTAAACTTCTGAGATTCTCTTACAGTAGCAGCAATGTAACTGGTGTCCATATTAAGACATTCTTGCATCGTCAGTGTAGCAAGCAGACCTTAGCAGAAACAAGGGGTAGATGTGTGGTTTCTTTTCAAGTCAACAACAATGAAACTACCCATTCAAATGTGAACTGCAAAACGCTTGACAAGTTCAATCAGCTCCGTTTCCTATGCTTTGACATACTGAAAGAGACTCGGAGCAAAGGAAAAAAAAAAAAGATTAATGGTTTGGAAGGGATGACACATAAGGAAAGCTTAGAAGGATTAAATATGTATAGCTTGACTAACCAACAATTAAGTGGGGGGAGAGGGAGGAGATATATCTGTCAATTGCAATGAGAAGGTAAACACCAAGGGGCAAGAGTAATTATTTAAGAATACAAATGGGATATATCTAGAAATAATGAGATCAAATTGAGAAAAGGACGATGTAGTCTGAATAACTCAATGTAAGTGAGAAAGGGTATTTCCGTTTTTTTCTCATGAGATTATTCCACAATATGCTAGATCTTCCTCAAAACAATTAAAATGAAGTGAGTAAAACACAAGAGACTATATTCTAGGTTACAATCCTGTATTAGTGGGGTTTCTCCTTTTGTCCTAAGAGATCTTTTCTAATTGCTAGGATTTTTTTCCCCCAAAATTAATAAACACTAAAAAAAAGGGGGGGGGGGGAAATGGGAGGTTATCAAACAATAGAAATTTGGGAATAGAGAGAAAGCTATAGGAAACAGCAGGAGAAAAAAAGAGAATAAAATTTGTATCAATCAGGTAAATAATTATAGGTCACATCAAAGTACTTTCTAAGATTTTCCAGCCTCTTTCACTGTAGTACAGTTCCCATGTTTCCTGTCACGCAATGGCGTGACCTTGTACTTTTTTTTTTTTTTTTTCCTGGCAATTATAGGCTTATAGTTTGAGGGAGAAAGACAGAATGGAAAGCAGTTCCAAAGTTCATTACACTAAAAGAAATTAATTCAATTAATTCAATGTGTTAAAATGTACTGTGCCTACAAGGAAGAAAGAAGGAAAACAAATTTCTAAATTATTTCTCTTTCTATGGTACTGCTAATTCCACATGAGATTTGAAATTCACATAATGAAAATATAAAGAAAGAACTGCTTAATTCCTTTATATCATGAAATAAATTCTAATACTTTATTAGAGTGACATTATCCAATATTTCGAATGGTAGCAATTGATTAATTGAAATTCAGAGTGTCCATTGAAATTTCTGCTTGCAGTGAGTTTTCTTTCATTGTCATTTTCTTCCTCCAAGAAGGACATTAGCTTATAGAATTTTTCTTAATGAACAGGTAAACAAAGTAATCACAAAAGGGCTAAAACAAACAAAAAAATCCAGTGTAACATAATACTGCTATACAACTGAAGATCTGGGTATAAAGAGAAATACAAGTAATTAAGAAGAATATATATTTTATATTTTAGAAGCATATTTTTTTAATTCTTAATTGTGCAGGAATTAAATATTTAAGTACCTGGCGGATGCAGATCACCATTCTTTTAATATAGTAAACACTGCATTCTTTCAGCTTCATCAGCCCATACCTGAATCAGAAAATTGTATTTAATTTAGTTTTTTAAAGGTGAATCATGCTATCTAAACTATTTCCTGGCATTTGTAGTCTTCAAAGATGGTTGTAAATAACACTGCTTTCCCCTGCTATTTGCTTTGATTTAGCAAACAACAGAGTCATTTATTTTTAATACGCTCCCATTTATAGTTACTGATGAAACAATACGCTGTTACCTTTGAAACTAAAGTGCTAACATGAGAACTGAGTATTTAAACAATGTCGTGATTTCAGGATAATTCATAAACTTGCCATCATACCAAATGAATATTCAATCAAGTGATCTTTTCCAGAACAGTGCAAGTTTATGCAAAGGTCTGTAAGAGCAAACTTCGAGTAAAAAGAAAGAAGTCTTCACCCTGAAAAACTTCCGCTATAAAAGCTTAAGCTGTACAATACAATATGATATACAGAAGTGTAGGTGCACTCTCATTATAATCAGAAAACTCCATCATTATGTATAATAGCACTGTGATGATAAAATCTTAAAATGCTGTTCTATTCAGCAAATGGTTATAAAAATAGTTTTCATGTAGGCTACCCTTCACCAATTTCATTATCAAATGCTTAATCTACAATACAAAAACAGATTCTTTTCCCGCAGAAACCCCATAACTTACGTGAAAACAAAGTTATACCAAGTAGGTAAGTAGGTTTCTGAAAATCCCACTCACTCATTCTGTTTGTAAAACAAGTTTTGAAAAAATAAAATTAGACTGCAAAAAAAAAAAAAAAAAAAAAAAATCAAATGATTGTTATTTCCGTAGGGCTTTGTTAAAAGCAACAGGTTAAATTAGGTTTTTTTGCTCACTGTTACTCCAGCAGACTCCTGCAAACGCGTGAGGGAGGCCAGAAAGCTACCGGCAAGGCATCATTCATTTCTTGATGGCAGGGAAAACTAAAGCTTTAGCCTCTCTGACAGAGGCTCACTGATGGACATCCCCGTGGGCAGGCTGGCTGGGGCTGGCCGCTCCCTCTCCCTGTCCCTTTGGCTCTGCAGAAGGGCAGGAAGCATGAAGAACAGGCACAAAAATTGACTGGGACACACAGAGCAAGGGAAGATGCTAAAGCACAGATGGGGGAACACACAAATAATTACTTCAATTAATTTATGCTGAATAGAGCACTAATGGCAACCTTTATCATTTCACTTTCTTTAAAGACCCTGGAAGGCTTGACCACTAGCTGAATTAATCCCATTTCTTCTATCAAGACTCCTTCCCCATCCTGGTAGCTCACGTGACGAGCTCTTGGTCTTCACTCAGCAGGGCTTTTCCAGACACTTGCCAGCTGGAGGGAATGCTTCCAAGGGCACCTCAGGCTGCCTAAAAGAAATACATGGTGAAGCAACCAGGACTACATCACCTTTAGTGTATGTGGCTCTTTGTAGACTTCCCACAGTACACAGCTTTTCAGATCAATTTGGTCCAAACACTTCTCTTACGAAAGTAGACGGTTGTTTCTCTTTATTCTTAACATGGGTTAAGAACTCGTGTTAAATAACACCATTGGCTTTCAGGACGTAAAGTACATCTGAGGCTTTGTCTTCTTCAGAACTTTTTTGAAGCTAAAAACCCTTTGAAAAGTAGCTGGTAATGTCGTCTCCTTTGTATATGTGCCGTAAGTCTTACCCAGTCCTGTTGTTCCCCAGAGAATTATAAAAATTAATTTATTGCAGATATTTAATACCTATATTTATAGATATTATAATAATAGTTATAATATTAAAGATAATTAATTTATTATAGATATTTAAGCTGCCCAAGTTGCAGATTGCTGAGTGACAGATGACCAAAATCACTTTGTCAATTTGTAATATTTAGTTTTATTTTCATACTTACTTTGGTTTTCATTGATGTTAGTTTTGTCTCACTGCTTTCCTTGTCGCCATTGTACCACAACATTCTTTACTTCCCTAACAGTCATATTATTCTTAATCGCGGTAAGTGTTAATTAGTTTAATACAAACACCAAAGAGAATATTAAAAAAGAAATAAGAAAGCTCTTGATATACTCTTGATATATCTCTTGCACATAACAGCAATGGTAGTTGGATATTATAAGCAGCATGAATATATCACACCAAAATATGCTCCTCAGACAGTATTTCTCATTATAAAAATCATTGCTTCCCTGCTTTTGCACTATTTCTTGAAAGAAAAGCTATAGAAGAAAATTACATTTGGAGGAAGGTATCAGAGAAAAAAGTCCATAGGGACTGAGAGAAAATCCACATAAAAATTGTTAGCCTACAGGGAACATTTCTGTACAAAACAGAGATTTCAGAGGGACTGAGAAACCTCATGTTGTCTCAAGGAAAATTGCTGGACCTGCTTTCAAACCCAAGATGCCTATCCATCACTTTGTTATTCAAAAGTCACCTCCATGTCAAGAACTGGTATGGCTCAGAGTTGACTTCCAGTTAATGGGAACTGATATTAAATTGGATAGCATCCCTTCCACTAAAATGCTTTGTTTTTGAGAGATTATGAAATAATAAACAAACATCTTTTAGAACAAAGTTCAGACTAATCTGAATATCTTGCAAAATTCAGACTTGGGAAAAGCAAGAGGCCTTTAAAAATGCATTCATATAACTTCATAACTAAATCTCACTATCCTAAAACACTATATAATAATGTTTCATAGTGAGATATCTGCCCTGTAACTTCACTCATCCAAGCACACGCGCATGTATACAGCTTTCCTCATCTGAGGTCCTGCCTTGTGTCATCTTTCCAATTCTTTTCTTTAATTACTATTAGAGGAACCTCAGACTTGAGTTCACGTAAGATCAAAATTAAGATTAGCAAAAGAAATAAAATACTACCTTAAAGATGTCTACATTTAGGCGGGAAAAAAAAAAGTCAGGATGTTGTTTAATAGGGTAAATGAACTTCTCAGATTACCAGGGAACAAAAGCAGCAATAAAAGAATCCATCAGTTCTCTCATATATAAAACACTTATTTTCCTCCTTACAGTTGCCTCTGGAAACACCCTATAAGACTGAGTAATTAAATGAATAGGTTCACCATTCAAAGAATATCTCTGTCTATTCTTACTCTATGCATCCAAAGTGCTAAGATTTGGGGAAAATAGTATTATTAAATTTAAGTAACACAGGGCTTTATATTCCATGTTCAATCGTTGAAGTGAAACCAGAACGCTGATGGAGACATTCAGACTCATATAGATAGGATATTATGGATTAAAAAAAAAAAAAAAAAAAAAAAAAAACACCACATGTGGATGCTCTGTAAAGCAAATATACAAAGTTGTCATTGCACTTAAGCTCCTAAGAGAGTAGCATAGCAGATGCACAGTGAGTCTCCATCACTATACTCTTTCACTAATGTGACTACTCATGATGTGGAGCTTCCTTGGGAAAAGTACAGCATGGGACACAAAAAAAAGTAGTCTGGGATCCCACGGTCCTGTATGAAAACTTTCCTCTGAGCTCTATTCTGCAGTAATAGTGCAATTATTACTAAGTTTTTCTAGTTTAAATACGCGTACAATAAACCAAAGCTGCTATCCAAATAAGAAAAACATTTTTTTTAGAAAATTAGAAGACTGTGGGATTTGCTTTTTTTTTTTTTCCTCCTCCATCAAATTTCCCTGTCTTCTAAGAAGAGTAAGATAAGAAGCCAGGCAGCATCTAGTAGATGGTGTTAGATGATCTCTGTAGAAAAAAAAACTGTAAACATTAACATTAGCATGTAGTTTATGCTCATTCTGACTATTACAGCCTTCCATATGTGATAGCTGGTAGAATCACAAAAATGGAAAACCTCTGTTTCTACAGATATGGAAAAAAATCAATTTTAACAAATTAGTAGTCTGGAAAAATTCAACCTACAGTACTTAATAAATTGAATAAATTAAAGCAGCTGGTCGTATTTTTTATAGATCATTTTTTATCTAAAATATGGAAAAAATACTCGGTCTCTAAATCCCTATTTAAGGCATCAGTATACATATCCTGAGTTCAGCAACTCTGCAAGAGCACTCATAGGTCTCAGTGACACTTGTTTTGAACAGCAAACTAGCAAAGTAAGTGTTTAAGTATTCATTTTAATTGCCTGATTTTTGAACACTAAAATGGAATACGTAAGGACATATGTGCCTTTATCTAAGCAAGCAGATTTTGTTATAATAACCATAAGTGTTAGATAAGACAATAAAAACTCCTACTTTTTCAAAGAGCTTTGCCTTCAGGTGCACATACATAAAAAAAGTTAAATATGTTTGGCATCTAGGATGATTGTATGTGTACATATTACATGTACAAATGGAAGCACTAGAAGTCATTTATCAAAAAGGTTGTATTTTTATTTCAGTATAGTTTTAGCTGCAAATAAGAAATATACTTGTCAATGTTAAATAGAAAAATTGCCCTTAGTATATGTCACTGTTCTGTTTGCTGTTAAATAACTTTTAAGTCAGCACTTGCGTTTTTATCACAATGTGTTATTTACTGTCAAAGAAGCTATGCTCCTTTTGCAAATTCCATAAACCAACATGCCCTGTGGACAAGGATAGATGCATTTCCTTAAGATTCATAGATATGTTTTGAACTAGGTGTTTTCTGGTGTATATATATATATATATGTGTGTGTGTGTGTGTGTGTGTGTGTATACACACATGCACGCACACACACACACACACACCTATTTTTTTCCTATAAATGGGCATACTTTTCCTTAAACCTGCCTAGTAAAAAACTGATGACTAGTACACCATCTCATCTCCTAAAACAGGTTGTGATACTGCGGCATAGATAAGAAGCACTCACAATTTTATTCATATAGATTTTCTCAAACATGAGCTCCTTCATGCATTGTTTTCATCTGTACCATGAGGACCACTTTACAGTATATCTGAAGTTGTACACAGTATTTCCTCCTCTCTTAGTTGTGCGATTTGTTTTTCCTATATGAATACCTAGCAGGAAAATAGCCAGTACTTCAACTGCAGTTGAATTACTGGGTCTTTTGGATGAGCATCCTTTACTGTTTTTATTTATTGCAAACTGTATGCAAATATTTACTTTTAATAAAGTAGATTATTTTATTTTTAATAACATTGATTACAAATAGAAACCCTTCAAATTTCAAAATGGTTCAAATCAAAATCTAACTTCACAGCCCATCAGGAACAAATAAAATTAGAACAAAAATTCTTGTGTTTTGAGAGGGGAGAAAGGATAGTTGTAAAAATATTTCAGTTCCAGGTAACTTTTGAAAGACAGATTCCATGAGGCACAGATGTACATTCAAAAAGGAAAAAAAAAAAAAAAAAAAAAAAATCAAAACAGGACCTTCCTGAGTAGCAGCCAGCTAGGAGAATTCTAAAAGGATCACAAGGGCAAGAAAATAACCAAGGACCTACCTGATTAGACTTTAGATTGAACTGGACCTATCAATATTATTAAGGTACACAGAATAAAGAATTATATTTAGATATCTTTATTACATAAGTACAAAGGATATATATTTTATTTCTTCATTCTTCAATCAAGGCTTTCTTGATTTTTTTTATTGGGGAAAAATAAATAAGAGTGAGAGATTAGATGGGAGTGACTAGAAAAAATTGTGAGCTTTAGGGAAAAAGAAATGCAAATCAAGACCCAGAATAATATTTTAACACATTTATGAAATGTAATGCAGTTTTGCTATAGTCAGAAAACATAAGAACAAATGGAGTGTACTGGGCAAGATAAAGTTGCATTCTAAGGACATGCTTGTCTTAGATACCTAAGTCATATCTGTAAAATATACATTTATACTAATCCCACTGAGAACTCAGAAGGAAAGTGCAATGCTGAACAAATACATAAGATAATACCATTGATGGAGGGGGAGGAATGTTATACTGAGAACTTGTCTATCAGATACTATTTTAAGTGGAATTACAGTTATCTGAAAGTTAGGTATTATTTCAAAAATACAACTTCAATGCATATAACTACATCACCAACTTCAACTCTTTTAGAAGATTATATCCTATAGCTGTAAAATTTGTTGACATGGCCCTTCAGTTTTCAACCAAGTTTAAATGAACAAACTTCAGTGAACTAGCTCACCCCTTAAAGCTAAGTATAAGCCTAATTTAATAGGGATAATTTAGATTAAAAATGACTGCCCCAAATAATCAAGATCATAATCATTCAGCTTTTCCTCCATTATTTTCATTTCCTGCCAGTCCTATAAATTCAGATGGTAAAAAATGTTAGTGTAGTATTTCAGAAGTTGGATGATAAATCTGATATTCCAACGAGCCTTTGCGGTTGTTGAAATTTTGGTGATGGACTCAGTTCATTAGTATTTTCCAGGGCTAGCTACTGATAGCTTAGAAAACTGTAGCTAGAGAATTGGGCACCTTTTCCAGACTGTTTAAGCCACCTCTCACAACTGTTCATGCAATGTATCCCCAACTGGATCACATAAACATCACAGATATATTTTATATCACACTAAACACTCATCACAGTCTTAAAATGAGATATTTTATACACCCCTAAAAACTAAATGCTCTAGTAATATAAGAAGCTTAGATATGCTGGGAATAAATATTGATTTCTGGAGCTCAGCCACATTCTGTATGGATGATAGCTGTAAAAAACTCTTATAGAAAGATAAATAATACTTATTTTTCCCTACACAAACCCTTCTTCTAAATTATTGAACAAATAACATATTTGCATTAAAGTATATGAAAAATAATATTCATCTTTGTTTTGATCCTTACTATCAGCACTGAAATTTTCTCTAGTAACCCGCATGCAGTCTAAGCAATCGGATGTGGATATTTGGAGAATATAAGAAAGGTTAGACTTTGATTTGCAGAGAAATGGAGCCTAGATTATTCAAGTGGAAAAACAAATAATTTGAAGTCCCTTTACATAAGTGACAAACTTAAAACCCAGACTAGGACATTTTAAAGTAAATTCAACTACCCTTTTTAGAGCAAGAGAAATTCTCAAGATAATTACACTGGTAAAGGTAAGACAAACTTCCCAAAGTTTTTCCTTGGTCAGTAGAGGATTATGCTATAAATTAATTTCTGATTCCATTCAATTCATATTGATACAGCATTTTAAGAACAACAGACAGCAATATTTTTCTTCTCCTCCTTGACAACAGACTTGGTAGAACATTTCATGCAGTTTACAATTTAAAGATGACCTAGCCCAGATGGAAAATGGTATTGATAGCTAGACCGGAGAAACTTCTGCTTTAACTTGTGCCTCTAATGGCTCTTGCTGCATGTGCCATTTTGTAGATCTTAGTGCCAGGAATGTTTCATTTATTCTAGAGATGCTCAAGAGACATCCGAGAAAAAACAGAATGAAACAAAGCAAAACCCACACACCAAGATCTCCCAGGCTCGACTGAGAAGCCGTGCAAGCTTTTGAGGAGCACGCAAAACACACTGGGCTCCAGGAGCTGCTGCTTTTTCAGGAGAAAATGAGTAAAGGAGGAAGCCAGCTGACTCCCTGCTTGCTTTATTTCCATCTGTTTTCTTCCTGCTTCTTCCACTGCCCAGATTTACTGCCCAGAGTTTCTGCTGGTATTTAAAGTGAGGCATGTGCTTTAAAGGGATGACACAACACCTCTTGATACAAAGAAAACGAACACATTTTTATGACACTTTTTCAAAATTTTTGATGACATCTTTGAGCACTGCTAAAATAAGCACAGCTCCTAAGCTGGTCAACTTGACCTACTCAAGGTGTGCGCAGCTCAAAAGTCAACCCTGATATAAAATACAAAACCTGCTGTATTACTAGCGGTATTTAGCCAGCTAAACAAGCCAGGTAGCTAAGAGCACAAGGTTTGGCACTGCAAAAGGGACAACCAGGCAATATATTTTCATTTTGGTACCTTTAACAAGATTTGCATATCATTTAAGCTACAATTAAATCCCACATATTCCAGGTGCTTTTGATCTGGAATCAAAAGAATTTTCTTGTGCAGTATTTAAAGGTAATTGATTTTCAAGCTTACTGCCATTATCCATGCTAGAGTCAAAGAACTGTGCTGTATTGTATGCAAAGAAGGTGCCTAAAGTGCTCTGAAGTTCAGAAGGCAGCAGCGCACTTTATTTCAGATCTGCTTTTCTGAAAGTTCAAAAGAAACCTTGTGATTGGCATTAATTTTCAGCACTGCTGAACTGCATCAGAATGATAATTAGAGATACCAGTGCTTGAAACAAATACTTTGTAACAATGAAGCTCTCATAAAAGACTTGAATTCATGACTCTCCTAATGAACATGTGGCTGTAAGAGATTGTATAATGATAAGGAGGCTTATTGATCAAAGAATTTGCCCATTTTACCAAGCATTTCAGTAATTATATGCCAGCAGTATGACCTGTAACTTCCCAATGAAATGTAAAGAGCATAATCTTATACAGGAAAAAAAAATCTATATTTAGCAAGGCTCCTAAATATGTGTTTAAAGTAAAAAGAAAAAAAAAGTGTTATGGAAGTCTGAAGGATTTAACTAATTACTTTCATTTAGGAACATACTTAAGTTGTTTCTTAGAAAAGGCAGATTAAGCATACATCTTCATGGTTCCTGATTGAGGATAGGAATGAAGTAAAGCAAAACTAGCCGAATGAGAACTTATAGGAACGATGTGTATTTTCTCAGCTTATAACCTCTTGGAGCTGGGTTTTTAGTTTTTGGTTTGCATATTTGTTTTTCCCATCTAGATGGCAAGCAAGCCTCCTTATAATAGGTACTACTATCTAAACTTTTTCAGGAATGATCAAGATATGTAATTGTTATATTTCATTGAGAAATGGAAATTAGGGTTCTTTTTCCTGTAAAATTGTAAAATAGTTCAAATTGTAAAAAGCTTTTCCTTTCACCCCTAAAATTAAGTAAGATGCCTTTAAAATCTCCATAGCTGCAAATGCACCAATAGCCATGTCCAAGGAATGGCAAGACAATGAGAAACGTAGGAAATTAATAAGAAAACAGAAAAAGGCAAGGCTACAGAATTACCTTTTCAGATTTACATACAGAATTTCACTGTTTATTATGTATCTGGTTTAGCCATATATCTTGTTTAAAAACTAATTAAAAAGAACGCGCAAAGGAAATCCATCTGCATTAGTTTGTATAACTGTGCAGTGTTTCATAACCTTTGAGCTCATTCCAAAAAACCAAAAGTTGATATTATTTTCCAGTTTATTCAAGAAAGAAGCACAGCAATCAGTTGGAAAAAATAAATTAACTACTTATCTCTGTTGTACTCTTTGAAATTCAAACAGCCAAATACACAAGATTTTGGAGTATGAAAGACAATTATTCTATGTCATGTTTTAATTAACAATCTAGATTTCAGTTAAAACAGGAAGAAAGCATCATAATTCTTTCATTTCTAATGTATACATTGAGGATGTAAGGAATTCTCTAGAGGTGGAAAAATGTTTAAAGAAAAACTTTTTTTCATAATAATAAGAATTTATGTTGTATGTTTGTAAGTGGGTCTCAGGCAAGTAACTTTGAGGGTCCTAGGTTCACTGAACGATTCTCAAAAAATTTCCGAGTAACCATATCAATAGAAATTTACATTAAACATTTTGAGATATTCATAAGATTGTGCTTAACACACACTGTTGCTTTGATTTTGAAATGAATTATTATCCAGTAGGCATCCACAAATGCAGATGAAAAAGAAGTAAGGATTAGTGAGGTTTATTTTTTGGGAGGTTGTTTTTCTACTGTTTTTTTTTTTCTTTATTCCTCATACCATACAGACCTCTAGACTATGAAGCAAGTCATATCTACCTTTTCTTTCCTACTCAAAACACATTCTTCTGAATAGCCTGCAATCCTCACCTCTCATTGAAAAGAAATATCTTTTAAATAACAAGCAATGCAGAAATTTTAGCCATTGTTTATTATCAAAGCAATCAGGTTATTTTACTACTAACAATTGTCCTTCTGCTAAATGGATTATCAACTCTCAAAAGTACTTTTTTCCTTAATATGCTTCATCTTAGATTACAAATACTATGGTTGAGTGTCCATTCTTCTCTCTTGGAGGTTATAATGCATGCTGACAGATGTTACTGAACAGGAAAAAACACCCAGCACCACCAACAAAAACCACAGCAGCCTGTCATCATACAGAAAAATTCTATCTTGGCTTGACAAGGTGGAATAGAGCTGGGGAACAAACAGAAATGCAATATTATTGTGCAAGCTTTTGTTTCTGTTTGGTATTTGCAGGGAAGAGAAATAAGCGGCATGTATATAAAGTGCTTATTTTTGTTTTTAGTTTTCCTCCGTATCACTTCAGCCTTTGCTCCCACCTCACTAAAATGATGAAAGCGTCAAATCCAAGGGATTGAATACAGATTATCACAATCATTGGTCACTGTGGAGGTACTACAGTTTATGCCTATGATATGATACCAAGTACTAACTCAGATCCCCAAGAAAACAGTAAAGTGGGCACTTGCCCTTATGGACTACTGGAAACAGTTTCCAGTCTTAAAACACAACCTTATCCATCACACTTATCAGCAGCTCCCTTCCTACCTCTTTTGATATCTCACTCCCTTGCACAGCTGTGTCTTGAATGCATTACAAAAGCTGGAAGGATATTTACCCAAATTATTCAATGAGCCAGGTAACTGAAAACATAAGGTGATTAGCTTAAGCTGGACGATTAAGTTTTAGATGGCCTTATTTAGGGAGCTGAATCACTCCCTGCTGACAGACTTCTTTGAAACTCTTTCCAGTAGTGTAACTACAAGCCCACATTAAGCCTTGCTTAATACTAAGCTCCATTACTTTTGTATTTATTTCTTGATTTTTTCCTTCCGCTCCTCTCCTCCAGTGGTTTGGGGACAAAGTGGTGGGGCGAAATTAGTATCTCACACTCTATCTGTAGTCCAAACACAGCACATGGGAGCTGTACCCTCTTCAGGGGCTGCAAAAACGCTCCTTCCTGATACGTGCCAGTGCACCAGGTTTTGCAGAGAAAGCTGCAGTCAGCAGTGGACCCGCCGCAGGGAGAAGCTGGGACCGACAGGCAACCCCCAAAGCATCACAACCCCATGAGATCAGCCCCAAAGCACGTTTTTGAACATGCAATATCCACCATGCTAGCATTTATGTTGAAAAGGAAGAAAGAGTTCAAAATGAGTCACCAAACCAAAAAGGATCAATGGGAATAAAGAGTAAATAAGATGAAGAGAATAGATCACGCAGTGCTTAGTACATTTTCTGCTATTAAACTTCTCAATAAATCTCTTAAGGCATTTCTACTCACACTTAATTAGATGGCCTAAAGTACACTTCCCTTGTAGATTCTTTGCTGTTAAGAAGAGTGGTATGAATTTTTCCAGAATCCTCCCAAATCCTGCGACTTTGCTCTTGTCCAAAGTTTCTACATTGATGTTCCCAAGCAACTAGCAAACGGAAGATCTTCTACTACGGACTATTAAACTTCAAAAAGGATTATGCAGTCTTTCAACTCTTTTATTTGTAGTCAAAGTTTTTAAATATTTTATAACAGCTATCAAGAAGTTACAAAACATTAATCATCCAGAACAGTAAGTCCGTGGTGATGATTCCAGTATCCTTTTCCTGTGATGTTTTTCCTTTTTACTTCAGTTTATTAAACTGTAACTGAGTTACAGATTTGCTTTTAGCAATTTTTTGCTCATCATACATATTAGTTTTTTTTTTTTTGCTTTTTTGAAGCATCATTAATGCTTAGAAATCCTAATCTCAAATAATTGTAGCAGAAACATGGCAGACTGAAAAGCTAAGGCTGTGATTTGAATCAAACAACATGAAATGATAAAACCTACTTTACATATACAAAAATTTACATGCTTGTTTGTTTGTTCCCTCTCCTCCCTCCTTTTTTTTAAAACAAACTTTCTGAACATATAAGGACAAACCTCTTGCAGTGCCTGGATCAAGGTCATCTGGCTGATAGTGCTCAACAAGACTTTCAAGGAAAATAAGACTGAGCACCATAGGAAAAATCCTTGTGTGAATAAATAATGTGTTCAAAGATAGAAAACTGGGTGGATATAAAAAATTCTTGCAGAGGGTGGAGGTTTCCCCCCCCTTTTTTTTTCTTTTTTCCCCCCATTAAAGAGTTAAAAACAAGATAGAGACTAGAATAATTGGTTTAGATGCTAGTTCTATGCTTGATGCTCAAAGTGAGAAAATAAGCAAACTTCATTATATCCATTTGCTGTGGTTCACAAACACTTTCCTCACCTTTCCTCTGCTTTTCTGTTTGAGCTGCTCAGTATATAAGGTGTTGATTGTCATGACAGAGAGTAAAGAAAACTTGTTACACAAGAATACAAGATAGGTGGTTTGTGTTCAAACTGGCTGGTAATTATTAAAAATTCTTATTTAGAAAACTTACTCAGAAAAGTGCAAATGTATATAAAGATTTAGGAAGTCTAAAATAATCCCAAGGGCTGTGTTTTGTAATTTTGTGATTGATTTGTTTACTTCTAAATTACTGGACAGTTCTGACTAGGGTTATTTGAAAAATAATGAAAAGTTATGGAAAACACCAAGTAAATATATATAATTATTGCTATGTTAATATCTGCCTCTCATATAATCTAGATTTTGTAGATCATTTAATAAAAATGTAATAAATTTGTTATTGAAAAGCAAGAGATCTCCTTAAGTGTTATTTTTTTCTGTGCTGACAACACATGTATTTGAAACTATTTTAAATAGTTGATGGTAACAGATTTAAACTTGTTATACTTGCCACAGTGGTGAGTAAATATATACAATTGATTTCATATCAAGATGTGTTTCTACTGCTATTTTAAATTCATATACAGTTAAACTGATTTCAGTGGGAGTTATGTACTTAATCACCTTTGAGAAACAGAACCTCAGTCTCTAATCAAGTCTGCTTAAATATGCTAAACAAATTTTTTTTTTTTTTTTGAAATGCTGACATCCCGGAATTTTTGCGGTATCAGTGAGTTTTTCTGGGTATTACAATAACACATACTTTGTTTAAAAAAATAAAACTTCAAAATTTATTTATAGAATATTTTCCATGATTACTACAGAATTTCAACTCATGAACTCTACATAGTTCTTAATATTGGTCTAGCATACAAACAATAAACAGTACACCATAATTTTTTAAAGGTCCTTCTGGCCAAGCATGTATATTGGCATCTGAATTATTTGTCTCAAAATGGCCTAACACTTCCTTCCTGCTATGGTAAAATCAGTTTAGCTAGTTATTTCATTGATTTTTTTCATTGTTGATCATGGTTCTCTAATATCAGGAATATATGATAAAACTTGATTTTCAAGGCTCTATGGGACTTGCCCAAAAATTATTTTACATAACAAAGTGTTTTCTTCTCAATGTTTTCATTCTAAATCTTTTATCATTCTAAAGAAATCTAAAGAAATCAGTTTCCATTCAGGGAAAAAAAAAAGGCCCATGTGTATCAAAAAGAGATAAATGTGATCCTTATATGAGGGAAACTTGAAAGTGGACCCTTAGAAAAGGATGAATAAGGCTTTTAAGAGACTATTATATGAGTACAGAGTTACAGATGCATGAGAAGAAGAGGTTGAATGAGATATCAGAGATGGAAAGGGAAGGAAGAGTTAGGTAAAATAAGCAAAGTCAGCCTCAGCCTTTCCTCTCAGGAAACAGAGAAGTAGGGAGGAACTGAGTATTACAAAATAAATAAATAAATAAAATAATGATAAAAAAAAGTTTGATACTAAAAAGAAGAAACAGTCTGTGAAAGAAGAGGAAAGAAAAATGGATTTAGAAGCATGTTCAAAGTAACAACAATAACAAAACCAATGTTACACACTAGAGAAGGAAAAAAAAAAATCCTTAAAAAAATTTTCAGAACAGAGGCACAGAACGTAGATGAGTGTTAGGAGAAGAGAAGATAAAAATAAACAACAAACCAGTTACTAGGGTTTTTCTCAATTTAGATTATGCATAAATTTTAAGCTAAAATGAATTCTACATGCTCCATGGGACGTGTTGATGCACACAGAGTCTTATCCAAAGACCACTCAAATCAGTGGTATAAACCTCCTGCGGTTATTCACAGGCTTAAATCGCACTCAGACCTATGCAAGCCCAGATCCAGAGCTGAAATGCGATCTGTGAAAACCACACGTGTTTTGATCACGACCCTCCCCAAGCAGCCTCTTTCCCGGGCCCTGCAGGCGCACGACCGTTCCCAAACGCAGACCCCCCGACTCGCAGCCGACATCCCGACGCTGCTCTGGCCTTTCGTGGCCGACACATTTGGGGGTATTGCAAAAATCCCTCACAGGTTTCCAGACAGATATTCTATTGAACGAAAGCTTGAGCATACTCCTCCTCCTAAATGTAATGGTTCAGCACCAATCTGGCTGCATCATTATGTTTAAAGTTCCGTCATCATTCCCATTATCAATCTATTTTTTGAGTGGTTTATAATTCAGCTATTTTAAATCACGTTAAGATGAAATTCAACTTGCAGCTTCCTATTCCGGCTGTGTTTGGTTCTCACAAAATTGCATTTAAATTGTTTCATCCACTTTTTAGGTTAGCAACTGGAAGAAATAAGCATTTAGAAATCACAGATGCTGGCTTCTCACTAAAAACTGCTTGCTTAAAAAAAAAAAGAGAAACGTTGCAGACTTATTACATACTAAAACCCAACACAGACAATCAAGAGATATGAATCCAATGTTGCTTTTGAAATTTGTCAGTATATTCTTTACAATATATTTATGCTATCATATTACATGTTTTTGCTGGTTGTCCTGAGATTCTTTACAAGGAGAAATTTTTACTGCATCTACCATCATTGCTCCACTCACGTAGTTTGCTTTGGAGCACAGCAATCTTACGGCTCTCCTAGTCTCAAATAGTCTTTCATTCTTCCCTTGTCTTTTAATCTGGGAAAGTATTGTAATATATGTTAAGTAAATTCAAGTCCTAAAATGCAGCTTCTGGAATCTTTTGCCCATTATTAACCTTCCTTCTTCTGAAAATTGATTAACCATTTATACCTACTTTGAGTTTTATTTTCTGCTACTGTTATTTCGGCAGTGATCTTTCTCTGAATTATTCTCCTGATACGCAGCTTTTATTCACTTATGCCACGAAGAGGGCAATCTCAGATGTCAGCAATGCAAACCTAGCTTAACTGATTTGTAGATCTTCAGCTCTGGGCAGGCTGAAGAGACCTTTATATTTGGCCCAGTGACTGATTTTAAGGCAGCTCTTCACCTAGTTGCTGTCTTTTTTGGCCAGTGGTATTTTAGACGTTATCCTTGAATTTCCAACTTGTAAAATGTCCACCGGTATTAGAAGCTTCTTGAGCTACTTATTTTACAAACATATGCCTTCCTTCCCTATCAATTTCTATTTCTCATTATGCAAGTAGCCACACATATTTAAGTAACCATCATACTGCACTGACAATTATTAATTTCCTCATACATTTCTTTCTAATCAATGTCAGCTTAAGACAAAAATATAAATAAGAGGTTGTTTTTTAGCATCAAGATGATCACTGTTGCTGCAATTCCTCACTCAAGTGAGAGCGAATTTTGTTCAGAAATTCAGTGAGATTCTAGCAAACTAACTCTTCAGTTTCTCTGAGTTTCGCATAAAGACAGTGGGGCAATGTAAGTGAATAAATAAGAATACATTTTTTATGAAGCTTTTATATCTGAACTTATAATATTGATTCATAGAAGGGACAAGCAGCAAATATATACTACAAGGCATCACAGGAAAAAAATTTTTAAATGTGTATATGTATATAAAGAGACATAGTTGTATGTCTATCTACGTGTGTAGTGATGTGATAGTTCTCCATACAGTTCAAAATACACAATAAAACTCCTCCCAAATTTAATAGCAAACAAAAGGCAAGGCAAGTTGGTCTCTTGCCCCTGCAGTCACACTCTTACAGGCTGAAATAGACCCCTTCCATTAATATTTGTAAATTATCTTCAATTTTTCAAAACACTAAACCAGAATTTAAACCATACAAACCATAACTATTTAATCCTCCATGAGGTAAGTCAGTAAAAGCCGTTATCATCATCTTACAAATGGGGGGCAGAGAGGTTCGGAGAGCTCCTGCAGGATAAACGCTCCAGTGTTCAAAGCAGGCTTAGAAGACACCTTCCAGTCCACTGGTCAGAGCAAGAGCAGCAATCAGAGCTCCAGTCTGCCAAGGACCCGCTCAGAAAATCTTACAGGACAGCAGGGCAGATCTGCCCTCAGTTAAACCCCGTGCAGCCTCAGTGAGGCTGCACCACCGAAAGTCGAGGCAAAACTGGCTCGTGACTTGCATCTGGGTGCGCCACATAAACACAGAGAATTACTAGTGGCCAAAAGGAAGCAGAACCACGCGTATTCTGCAGATCAGAGACATGCAAGCTGTATTAGAGCACGTTAAGTTTAAAGCGCTGAAAAGATAGGAAAGGCTAAATTACTGTAGGTTTTATAGTCTGTGTGCCCTTTGTTTCTACAGTACGTGAGGTTTGCATTAATCGTTTAATTACTAGATTTTTAAAGAATTCTGGCTCAATCAATGTAGAAGGTAGATAACATCACTGAATAAGAAATATATTATACTAAAAAATACTCAATATTTTCTTTTCCTTTTTATTTTTTCCTATACTTCTGTTCTGAAATGTCTGAACGCTGTTGGTTTATGTTCACATTGTACATTTTATAAAATATAAAACAGGAACATAGAATATAAAATATTTCAGGCCAAAGAACTTGTACGATGAATCTGAGAGCAGCAAAATAAAACATAAATATCCAAAAAAAGTTCTTAGCAGGTGCTGCTACAAGTCCAGTCTGTAAGTTACATGTAGATTTTTTTGCAAGGTAGCTTTTCAGCCATGATTTCACATGAGTACAACATTGGGCATTGAGAATCTTTTGCATTATTCTAATATATATTCTTTGCTTTAAATATGCTGTTTATGTCTACTTGCTACAGGGTAGTAAAGAGATAACTAAGCTTCCTTATTCATGATGCATGATAAAAGCTAGTAAACATTCAAAAAAAAAGCTGATAGCCGAGAAAACTGGGTTACAGATAATAAAGTGAGAGTTATGCATTGGAAAGGCAAAGACCTTTTCCCCTTTCCTCATGTACAAAATGACTTTGATAAAATTAGGCAAGTCCTGCAAGAAAATTAGCAATGAAGTAGTTTCACAGTATGACAAGAACTCCAGAAAGGTCAGTTTCCTACCATTTGTCATTTTTTTAAAAATATATATTTTAACAAGAAAAACAAAGGCATTTCAGAAAAACTCCTAGATTTTTTCCTAAAGCTTGCATACCTTCCTTACTTTTCTGATTAATGGTCAATAGGACTGGCGGAAGCAGAGAACCATCTACCAGTCGTTGTTTTTTCCCACATGACCTTTAATTTGACAAGGGTTTAGTTACTTTCGTCTTCCCCTACTCCCCCACCTGGGAAATGGCAAATTGGGGATTTATTAAAAACAGAATTCCAGAAAACTCTCCTTTTCCTTGAACTAAAACAATATTAACAACATATTAGGGCAGCAGCTTCAAAGGAATTAGGTAAGAAACAATACTAATAATTAGAAAATATTGGTGGATAAGTACATTTCATCAGAGAACAAGATCTCGAAAAAATTAAGAACATTACTTAAATTTCCCTGTTTTACAGATGATGAAATTGAATTGACAAAACTGACAAGCTGCAACTAAGAAGAGAATCTACCCTATTCTTAGCCAGAATCAACCCCTGCTTCTGTATATTTCACTAATAAGAGTTTCAGATATAAGGGTCTATTTTCAAAGTCTTAGAAAAATCTCAGTGGGGCCCTATTTATTCTCAAACACGCTGCAGTTCTCCGCACTATGCCAGCAGGACCCTGGGTAGATTAGGTCTCAGTTAGACTCCGTTCTACTGTAGCCTCATATACCTTGTCAGTAGAAGGGATTTGCCTTATTTTTGGAGTTCACCAGGACAGAACAAGTTATGCATGCTTGCTGGCACAATTACAAACGTCTGTCATGAAAGTCACCCTTATTTTTAAAGAAAAACAGCTTATAAGCTTGTGAACGTAGTTCTAGGACTCAAATTTACCTGTGGGTATAAATTACTTACAGTATGATACCCCATTTTATAAGTCTACCTGCCTGACAACAGGAAATATTGGAAATATTGGGCATTACAGGAATGTAAGCATTGTGGGTGTAAATAAAGGTGCCTATAAATTAGCAATCCAGAAAAAACAAAACAAAACAAACAAAAAACAACCAAAAAAAAAAAAAAACCCACAAAACCAACCAACCAAACAAGCCTAATCAGCTACTTTCCAGAAAGGGGAGAGTAATTATCAAACCCAGATTATATAACATACCTGCTGAAGATTTTTATTTCATTATTGTCATCAACAACAGGTCATACTAGGTAAAGCTAAAACTTTTCCACTGTATTGCACTGTATATAGAAAATTAAGTATGAACATAAACCGTATATAAAAGTTCAAAATTACTGCATATATTCACTGATTATATTTATTTCAGTTGTGGTCATTAACAGTCAGCTGTGCAAAGAGTAGTTTAAAGCTATTTTTCCTCCCCTAGAGCTTCATCACATGTAGTAGCTTTGAATAAGTGTTCTGCTACATTTGAAGCTCTCTAAAACAACAGCTTTTTTTCCTGGAACCAAAGAATTAAGACATCTACCCTAGAGGAAATGAAATCTGCTATGACGCAGTAAACATTCAAGATTTTCTATGTGTACCAGTTTTGATACAAAAAGTCCGGAAGCTGTAAATTAAAACTAACAAGCTGGGGCTGGATACAATTTTCAGAACGATTTATTAAAAGATGCAACCAAATAATGTAATGATTAGGACTGAAAAGGGCTAAAAAGCCTCCAAACAGGAGTCATCTGCGTTTATTTGAAAACACACAATTTACTATTTATCCTGTTTGATACCAGTGTATTTTAACATATGAAAAGTCTTTGGAGAATTTAATTAAGAAATAACTAACTAGGCAGAATAATATAGGTGAATGACGGGGTAGCTTACTGCCTTGTCTGACTATCTAGACACATTAGCTGGATGTCATTCAAGTCAGAGCTCCAGAGCAGAAATTAAGGGCTAGATTTGAGAACTCACAACTCCAATTAATCTCCTTCTGGCTTCCTAACTCACCCCTGCTTACAAATTCCACCAGGGTAATTGTACTGCCCTGCACGTGTTTTTTTTTTTTTTTTTTTTTTTTTTTTTTTTGTTATTTATTATTATTATTATTAAGTGAAAACCGTGTTTTAGTCTGAAGAGATCAGAAGGACAACGGCCACCCTGTAGAAAGGGGGGAGCTCAGGTCCCGAAGAGCCTGCTCCATCCCAGCGCTTGGGCAAGGCAAGATCCTTTAACAATCAATAACAAGTCGATCACAGTTTCCTCAAGAAGAAGAGAGTGAGAAATACAAACTCACACAGGACGATTCCCCCGGTTCAGCGGGGAGAAAAGGCGTTTCCCTCTAACCCCCCCGCACCCTGGGCTGCCGCAGAAAGGCGGCGATGGGGGCACGAACATCCCCGAGGAACAGACTCACGCTGTCCCAGAGCTAAACCAGGCAAAGGTGGGGCTCGGAGAGGCGGTATCCGCCTCTGGTGCCTTGCACTGGTGGTACCATCCAGGTGCACCTCCTCTCTCCCCGAGTACTCAAGCCTTCCACACCTTTCCTCAGCCCTTCCAGCACACCTCGGGTAAACGTGCTGCTTGCTTCTCCTGTCAAAACAGAGTATCTTTCGAGCGTTACGGTGTGCCTTAGTGATGTCTTCCCCCTGGCTGAAAATCCTGACCTCTGAGGCAGATGCTTCCTATCGCATTTCCCTTCGAGGGCTCCGTCAGTGTTTCGATGCAAACGGATGCTGGCTGGTGGGGAGCTGCAGGGAGAGGAGGCTCAACAGCTGCCGTACGTCCCTCCGAGCCCCCCTTGCCACGCGAGACCTAGCAGGCCGCAAACTTCTTTGGCTGCTCCGTTCGCCCATATGTTTTTCGGTTACCGAGACTGCTTTTGCCTTTTGCAAAAGCTGTTCTCAGTGTTGCTTCTCCCTAAGGTAGCAGATACCAGACAGTGAACGGGCAAACATCCATATCTGAGACCATGTGGGTCACATTTAGATTTTTGGCCATACTAAGTCAGAGATGGCTTCTAGCCTGCTGCTTTCCATCCATGCCATTCAGAGTATAACTTCTTCCCCACTGCCAAGGTGTGGTTTTGCAGGCATGCCATAGGAAAAAATAATGGTTAACTCCCTGCTCATATACTCAAAACACTGGTGCACACATCTACTCAGCCCTCCCACAAGTGGCTCCAAATTTCAGAGCTACTGAATTACACAGTATTTTTTTAAACCACTTAAACAAAAACATCTGAACTCTTGAATTTCTGTTACAATGGAAGTCCTAATAGGTATGTCTTGACTACAGTTTCAGCCTGATTTCATTTCGAGAAAAAAAAATAGAGAACATGAGAATAGGAAGCCATAGCAGCAGTATGCATCGCTTGAACATTGTGTCCTCTAACATTTTATGAGAGGAGGGGAAAAAAAAAAGGTTTAAAAAAAAGTTTTCTAACTAGTTTAACAGAAAAAAAATGATTGACTTAAAAAGAAAAAAAAAAGTAAAAATGAGATAGATGAGATAAAATGTTCATCTTCCCATCAGAAAATATGAGTGTTGTTAAGTGCCGCTGTAGTGCTATATTCATGATAATGAGATTCATGCAATTTCTTTTCACTGTTATAGCTTTTCATTTTGATCTGATATTATACCCCACTCAGCCCTACCAGTGGCATAGGCTGTATCAGTTTATGTACAAGTAGCAGCCTCATTTAGATGAATAAAAGTTGTTTGTTTATGCTGTTTTCCTTTTCTAGAGGGATACAGGATAAATAATTAGCCCAATGACCCCTACCCTGCTTGTTTAACATTTTTGCAGTTACTCAGAGCTTGTACCTTATGGCTCCATAACCATGAAAGTAGAAGAATATGGCAAAGGAGAAAAGCTATGTATATTTTCAGTAAACATGCACAGAAAAGGATACCTGCTGCAAGCAGACCTTTAAAACATGAAGGTGGCACCTACAAAAGAAATAGAAAAATTTACACAAACTCAAAAAAGTAGCTACTGAAACTCATGTTTCTTACATGTTTCACTTTCTATTTTTTTTTAAAAAAATATAATTCCTCTTAAATTCTTAGAATAACTTCTTTCTTCAAGTTGCAAAAATATTCTACATAGGTTTCTAAACTTACAGTGCTTCATGGAAATAAACATTTTCTCTCGTGGAGTTTGTTACTCAAATATGTACAGCCCCTGCATCAACGTAGGAAACCAAGCTAACGCCAGATATCCCCCCAGCACTGCACACCACGGCCTGGATACAAGACATCTCATCCAGAAGCAGTGGAGCTATTTTAGCACCTGAGCAACAAAAGGATACAGCTATCTACTAGATAAAACTTAACATTGGGCTGACATGCACATCCTATTTATGTGGTTCTATAGGTCACTAAACTGGAAGTTTCAGTGCATCATTGTTTTGTATAACATACATACGTCCTGAGACTGTCAGGTGATGGAGTTACACATTTATGCAAGTACATTATTGCAGGACTTCTGGAGTTTTCAGCCATATTTAACATTTATGGTGAAGTTTAATTTCCATGATTAAGATTACTGGTCAAAACACTTCTTGATATTAACATAAACCACCCTAACTCTATTTCCAAGCAAAATGCTGTGACAAAACAATGCCTACAACTTGCTCATAAAAATTCAATATGCTCTGGTATTTCCAGATAAGTTAGGTAGTAATTATTTTTCCAAGAGAACACATTAAAGTTGTGAAACCATCAGATTACTATTGATTGTGATCATTAATGGCTTCAAGGATAGAAAGGAGTAGCCTAGATTGAGGAAGGAAAGGAATTGAGTGCCCTTCAAGTTATTTGATTTTGTTTAACTCCCACTCTCTCTTAAGGCAGAGAAAACTGTTTTCTATTTTTTTCCCCCCTCCACCTCTGTTGTGAATCCATCTTCACAGCTGGATTCTTGGCCTCAGTGTGACAGAGCTGCCAAAGTTCTCATCAGATATCTGAGACTTCCACTTATTCAAAATGGAAATCACATTACTGACTTTGCAAAGACGTATATCCAAGGAATACTAAGGGACTGTCCTCTTACCATTTTATGGTCATGCAACATAAATGTCTTCCATGACTTAAAAGTCTACAAAAAGAGGCTGCTTTTCCTAACTTTTTGTTTGTACTGGAAGTCTAGTTTAGCCATATTCAATCAAAGCAATATTTCCTTAAATGCTGGCAATATTTCCTTAAATGCTGTGTTTACACAATATACAGTAGTATATAAAAAGTCATGTCTTAACGTACTGCTGCTCCACATATACTGGGGCCAGTGTCATGGATGGAACCTCAGTTGCTTAAATACTCTTGTTTTTAGAACAAGGAAAAGATCTGATTTTTTGACATAATTTCAAGCCAAGGAAATTGCTGTGTTGGTTGGCATCATTGTCAGGTGGACTGAATTATTTTTCATTTCCATAAATTAGAGGAATGGAGGTACTCAGTGTACTCATCTAATTCATCTTCTTGCATAACACAAGTCATATGATTTTTCTGATTTGATTCCATATGAATCAGATTACCTCATTTAGAAAAAGCATCTGAACTTGATTAAAAATTACCAGTGATGGCCAATCAACCAAAACACTTAGTAAGCTTTCCAGTTAAATGACCTCAGTTTAGTTTTATTTTGCTTATAAGGAATCTTATGTCTCATTTGATTATGTGGCATCTGTTTTCAGCCTCCAGTCTCAATATATTTTTGTCTTCTGGACTGAAGACCACATTATTGAAGTTTTTTTTTCCCCATGAAATTAGTGCATACAATTTGATCAAATTACCTTTTAAATTCTCCATTTATAAATATGTAGAATCCATTGAATCTATAACTATGGATTTCTATTCTACCTCAAAACTTTTTTTTTTTTTTTTAACCAAAAAAAGTTCCAATCCTTTAGTGTTATAATTTTTCATTGATCATTTTCCATTTCGTTAGCAGCTCTCCAGAAGTGGAGATGACAGGACTGAGCAGGCTCCTCCAGTAGCTCCTACTCTAATCTGGACCCAGGAAGTCTCTAACCCAACCTCCTGCTCACAGCAGGTTCAGCTCAAAGGTCAGACCAGGCTGCTTAGGGCTTGATCAAGTCGGTCATGAAAACTTCCAAGAACGGAGACTGCACAACTGGGCTGTCACTCCACTGGTTGGCTGTCCTCGTGGAGAAAATATTTTCGATTATATCCAGCCTGAACCTCCTGCATAAAGTTGTGGGTAGCTGCCACTTACAAGGCTTTCTTGTTTCAAACTATTCGCTCTGTTACTGGACCATCGTACTAAATGTTCCCTGAATACACTAACAACGCCTGCATCTGCACTTCTGTCTGTGGTGTTAGGTTTGCTAATTCGCAATCAGATGATTATTTGGGGGAACTCGTGAAAGCTGTGAAGTCCAAGCTGCTTACAGCGCCTGTATAGGGAATAGAGACTATTCCTTTATTATTTCTCCTGATTGAATTTTTGGTACATTAAACTCCAGAATTTGCTTGCACCTGCTTTATACTAATGGTATATCCTACTGTTGGAAAACATTGCCAGGGATCCTGTTCCATTTTCTTCTAAATCTTAAAAGAATAGAGTAAAACAACAAAACAAAAACAACCCTACCAAAATCTGCTCAGACTGTAACTCTTCCACAACCATTGTGAGACCAAGAACACTTCCAGTTTGAATGCATTACACTTCGCCAGGATTTGATATCGCTTTCACGTCCTTAATAATATACCTTGCACTAATAAATAAAATTTCTGCCTTCAGCCAAGTTCCGAACCCGTGCAGCACCTCTCACCGCCCCCACCTACCTCGTGCCTCCCCTGCCTCCATTCTGCTCTGCTCTCAGCACCGTTTTCCATGTCTTATGTTATCACGAGGAAAGAGAAGACGGGCAGCTACAATCCGTACCAGCGGATGACCTCATCACGTTACAGGAGGCAGTGACTCCTCCTGCTGTATTAGGGCTATGCCTGCCAGGCTGCCTCAAGAGATGTTCCTTATGGCCTCCTAGGGACAGCACACGAGAAAAGGCAGCGGACCCGCTAGAACTGCTGAAACCGCTCTGTGATCAAACCCCATCCCAGTGAAATGAATTCAATCTTCAAGGAAAATACTGAAAGCTTAGCGGGCCCTCATAACCCTTCTCTGTCTCTAGTAGGGAACTGACAACAGAGATACTGCCGTCAAGGTTTTCTGACAAAGTCAGACTGGAAAGCAATTAACAAAAAAACAAGTTTTTAGAAGAAGTGAGATTTGATCATATTAGAACAAAATCTATGTCCACACCTTTGCTGTAGTTTCCACACCACCAGCAATGATATAGTTCACTCTGTTTAAATAATGAGATACTGCATGCAACCTTTAGCACAAAAGCTTTCCAAAGTGTAGGATTAGGAAATTCATAAATCAAGTGTTGCTTACAGTTTTTTCATAATGCATAATTTTCTGTAAATACAGCATATGACTATCAATACTGTAACTCTGGAGTCAGTTACAGTTTAGGGAGAGCATCACTGAAATAGAATTATGAAGGTTAATTCTTATTTTAAATAAGCTTGATTGCAATCAGTAAATTATACACACACACACATATTTATAATTACAAGTCCATAGGAATATTTTGTGATCATTTTATTCAAAATCATAAAACTATCAGAAATAAGAGTGTATTTTTTTTCACTCCTTCACAGGTGCCTGAATCACACTGAGAAAATAGGATATCTGTGTTACAGAGCTAATGAGTAGCACACTGCATTCATCACTTTGGATTACCTGAGAGAAAGAATATCTAGGAAGTAATTTTTATTTTCCTTTTTGTGGAAAATAGTTTAAAAAGTACTGATTTGATAAATAGTTAAAAAAGATTATGGAAGCTTTCTAGTGCAGCGCCATTTAAAGCTCATCCTAAGGAAGGTGGTAGCAGACCTCAGCTGGACTGTCTGAATGAGACCTTAAAGATATCTTGTTACCACATTGATATTTATTTTATTGAACTTCTCACTGCTCTAAAAACCCATATAGTGATAGTAATCAGAAAGACTGGTACCTTGTATGGAAACATCTGTCATCAGATGACTAGATGACACATTCTCCACAAGGATGCAAGGAAAAAAAAAAAAAAAAAAGAGAAGAACAACAACAAAAAACTCTATTAAACATTCTGCTGTTAAACCAAAACGTGCACAGGCCCTGAGCAACACATGCACATCATAAAAACATGCTGTTTGACTTCCTCCTCAACTCTTTTTTGCCTGACTGCAGGTCAAAGAAGGTTACTTTGTGATCCGAAGACCTTACTGCTTTTTCCTTTGCTCCTCTGGATGCAATATCCCAAATCTATTGTTTTCAAGATAAATATGTTCGCACGTGACATTCTGCAGTGCATTTTGTGACATACTGCCTGCCCAAATTGTAAAACGGAACAAAAGGACCCGTGGCCATAGAGCGTTTCAAGATGAAATACAGTTTTGGGCATATAAAAAATTAGCCGGAATGAGCTCTATATAGTGCTATTCGACTTGAAATTTTTCATTAGAAAGAGGTAAAGACTTCAAAATCAGATAGAGTGCTTCAATCTTATTTAATTCAACAGGCAATAAAAAAATATGCATAGACTAAGGGATTTAGAAAGGCTTTACCTAAACTTTTTTGCAGAGAAAAAGTTTAAGATAAGATGCCAGAGTTTGTATTGTAGCAATAATTAAATAATAACAACAAGTAATAACTTGCTCCAGGAGGTTCAGATTTTGAGTAGTGAAAACAATGCTTTTGCTCAAAGGTATTTGAAAAGCGTGAGTGGAAATTAATCCATCATGTATAATAGAGCAGATATGAAAGCATTCAAAGGAAAGCAATTTTAATTTTTTAATGCTGATTTACAATTATAATTATCCATGTGCTCTTAGAAGAGTGACAGTGTAAAGGAAACTGATTATATACATATTCTTACAGAAACCTAGAAACTACCTATTAAAGCATTTTTTTAAAGTACCTCACGATCAAAGAGAAATTTCTGTTTCATTAATTCATATGTACATATATTCCTATACTGCAATAAATGAGAAACACCATAAAACTTTTAAAGGAAACCAGAGCTGCATCTGGAAAAAGAACAAGCAAGTAAATCTATTGCTGAGATTGCTGGTTAAAAAACCCTTTAAAGGTTTCTTAAGCACAGGAATGTGTTGGCTTTTTTTTGTTTGTTCGCTTTGGTTTTAAATTTCAAAACCAGCACGCATTGCCAACTTTCTTATTATCTTGTCCTATATTGCCATTTAGTGACACTGTTGCTGCTGTTACATAAGCCCCCAGATTCAGCACAGAATTTTCTTTCTTTATTTCCTACCTTTCCCCTTCCCACAGGGTTTAGTAGGTTCTTATCCAGTCTGTTTCAGTCTGCTTTTTATTTATTTATCTTTTTTTTTTCTTATGGGAGGGAAGGGAGGAAGGAAGTCTTTATATTTTCAAGAAAAGATTCTTTACAAACGCCGCTGTGACAAATCCATTACGGAGCACAGAAGCGATCAGCGTGGTGCCAAATTCTCGCTGAGAACTGAAGGTCCAAACCAGCGCTGTTCCAAAAGATCAATGGGAAACACTTCTAAACCCTCAGAGTTTTAACTGGCTCCGCACCCCACTCAAAGAAAATAAAAGATCAGATGGCGGGCGTGCACACAGGAATAAACATGGGCTTGATTCTGTCCTTCTGGCCCACTTCTTAAATACAGCTTAGAAGAAGAAATATGTTAAGGGACAACAAAGAAAATACAGTGAGCAGCCAAGATCTGCATTGTTTAGATAAGCTGTACTCTGATTTGTTGCAAGCTTTAAAGGACATAGGTAATTAACGTCGTGGAAGAAAATACCAGGGGACAGGGTAGATCCTCCCTCACTAGAATTATGTAACAAGACTAGATATCTTCATTGAAAAAGAATTTTAGAAATTGCAAGTCCAAGTTTAAGTTATGAGACAAATTAGAAGCCTTTTTTTTTTTTTTTTTTTTTTTTTTTCTAAAGGGACAAAGAGGGTTCTATTCCTGACTATAAAATCTTGAAGCTCTAGTCAGGATATATGTACTTCATAACTAATACAAATCATTTACACAGATGATACTTATTTTGAAGGCAAAAATAAAATTGTTCATATTTGGGTATTGACTAGCTGCTGCTGCAAAGCTTCCAGGTATTAAACTTGCTCTTCTCTTAGATCATTTGCAGACAATAATATATTGAGTGGATTGTACTAGGCAAAATTTCATGTTTTTTTTCTTGTCAATATGTTTCTCAGATATTCCCTGCTGTTTTTAAAATGAGATACATATTTAAATCTCCCATATATATTACTGTAAGAAAACTTTGATGTCTTAAATATCTGAAAGTCTTAACATCTGCTGTTTACTTGCATACATCTTGCGTTAAGGAAAACACATACACGTGCACATGTGCACACAGTTTCACTGCAGAAACTAGTCAGGCTTTGGCAGATTTACAGTCTTTTTAGCGTTAAAAAAAATGTGAGTTTTGAAGTAAAGAAGATTTTGTTTCATCAAGAAATACCAATAGAAACATGTTGCTTCATCTCCACTAAGTTTTAGAGAAAAACACAGCATATATAGAACGTCATTTGCTGCTTGCTATTCTGGGAGTGCTTTGGCAGAGAAACTTCAGTTTGTTCAGCATGCTACAAGCAGGTGATTACCTCAACTACGTGCTAGTAGACAAATATTTTTCTATACAAGACATATAACCTAAATCCAGGAACAAGCCTGCCTTTCAAAACTGATTGCAGGATACATAACCAGCCAAATGGTGTGCTCCTCATTCATATTTGTGTGTTATGGTAGATATCTTTCAAGCAGTGCCCACTATTAAATGTGCCTTGTAAATATATCACAAGAGCACAAAGGAGGAAAGATTTTCATGAAGTGAACGTGAAGTCGTAAGTTTATAATGCTTCAGTGAGACACTGAAACTGCACTTGTAACTACACTTTCTACTCTCAGAAAAGTGAGCTGCTTACTTTAGATTAATGAAGTTATCCTTGCAAAGTTGATGAGACTCATGTACGAGGAAGTGCATGGAAATAAATTTTCTTGTTTATCATTATACAACAGCTACTAATTATGCAAAAAAGATGAAAAATTTTGACTCCTTTTCTGGTCTGATTATTGCTTCCAGTTCCATGTATCATAAAACATAATATTAAGAAAAAGTAATTATTATGGAGCAAGTGGATGGATAGACAGAGATGACATTATAAAGCCAGTAAGAGAACTACAAAGTATGCAATACCCAAAGTATTTATATATCCAAACTCTACCAGAGAAATAAAACACAAAGCAGTTATGATTTTGGCCTATTTTATCTCCCAACCCCTCAAGCTTTTGTGTAGTTCTTTTCCTCCTTATCCTCTTTTATTATTCCTTTTTGTCCTTCCAGTTTACAACAATTACAATAGTAGACACAAGTAAAAATTTTTTATGCCCCCCCTCTCCCCCCCGAGGCAGAAACTTTTCTGCCAAGAGTTTTGATCCCAGATCAATCTTTTCAACATGGCCTTGTATATGTTCAGAAGCTAAAACTAACCTCAAAGTATAGCCAAAACATTTTCTTAAATGGAGTGAGTCATGTTTTAATGGCTCCAAAACAGAGTTTTCTTCCTACACAGTCTTAAAATGTTTCATATATTACCCAACAGGAAGCTTAATCTGGATTGTGAGAAGCATCTGAGGATAGTTTCCCTTCTTAAGCTTTCTCAGTGAGAAAGCTTTTTTACTCATATCACCAGTTCAGGTAAAATCTTAAAGACACATAAATCAAGAAACTGTCACTTCTTCTAAAAACATCCATATACAGCAGCAATACAATTTTCATGCCTGACAACATAATGAAACACTTCTGTGTAGAAGCTGCTAGAAGTGTTATTTGTTTGACTCAGTGACCAGCAGCAGAAGTTCAAGCTCTAAGGAGCTTGTCGTGGATCTCCACTAACTTCCCAGGCCACCTTTGTTCTGGAAAAGGATGAGGCAAAGAGCATTTCTTCTGCAAGCAAGGACTGTCCAGGCACGGCAACTGCTGTGGAGACATTTAGAAAGAAAAAAAAAGAGGTGCTTTCTGCTGCAGAGAGCTCGCTGTGCACATGAAGTGAAAAAGCCAAACTCCAAAGGCAGTCGGGGGCTCCTGACCACATCCGGTTGCACCGATTTGGTTTAACGAGCATTCCCAAATCCTTTCCCAGAGAAAGGCTGTGGTGGTGGGCAGTGGTGCAGTCAAGGCAGGCACCTGGAAGCAGGGACTTGCAAAGCACCTGCCCAGAGGCTGACGGGACCTCGTTGCCAAAGCAGCAGCATTCGTGCCAGAATCTCCCAACAGAACAGATCGGAGAAGACAACAGTTTTTATTCAAGTTATCCACACCCCACCTGTGCTGGTCATCAGAGATGGAAAAGGCAAATCCAAAATGTGGCTTCTTCATCCTATTTCAGTAGGATGAGCAAAATGGTAGCAGACCAGCGTGGCCTTTCCCTCCAGAGCTAGCCCCTGGGTGCAAGATTCAGGTAGAACAGAGTACACAGAGCCAAACTCCTCTATTTAGAAGATTCAAAACAAAACAAAAAAAGTGAACAACCAATAAATCTTAAAATGAGCTTTATACATATTCACATATGTATATGTAAACACACACACATCTCACTAATAACAATAAACAGCTGCTTTAAATCAAAGAGGTTATTAATATATGAAAACAAATACAAGGAGGTTTGCAAAAGCTGTATCAGACAAGAGCAGTAGAAGGACAGAAAATGTATGTCTACATTATAATGAATGCAATGGAGATCTGAAAGACGAAAGAAAAAAAGAGAAGAGTGATTTATTACCTAGTCAACCAAATTTAAACTTGAATTAGTGTTAAATGCTTTTATGACTGTTCATGGGCAGTGAAAATTGTAATGAATGTCCCTAGACACAAAGAGCTAGAGTTAATTCATATATAAACTATTCAGATATACTTACCGGAACTGACAAAAAATTGGTGAGCTAAAGAAAAAGCACTTTGTGAGGTCAGTCAGAAATAACAGATGAATCAGCAGCCTGAGAGGTGTCTCAGGTAAGAAAGCACTAAAAGAAAAAGAATATCTGAAGAACAAGAATGAAATAACTGACCTGACAAGAAGGATTATACTTAAAAGAAGAAATTCAGGAGCTACCATGATTCAAATCCTTTTTCTTGATTTTAGAGACAATAGAGGAATAGATGACATGAAATAGCAAGCTTTCTAAATAGCAGATTACAGTAAGACAACTGGTACCATTATTTATTTAGATTATGATTAGTTTGCATTCAAGTATCCCAGACTTATACACTTCAGACCCACCAGAAAGAAAACTACAGACTGTGTTGTCAGTTCAAACTAAGGATCTGCAATAGCGATTTTAGACCTGCTCACCCGATGTAATAGTCAGCTCCCCTCTGGGAGTGAGCAGCTAGCTGGCGTCGCCACATTTCATCCCTCGGTTTTATTTCATGGAATTAAGTTTCCTACTTTTCTCACTGTACAGCTGTGAGAGAAGCCTCTGCTGCTACCAGCTTTTGAGGCATGACAGTTTCAATGCAATTATAGAATAATATAGGATTAATAAAATGTAATAAAAAGTTCATGAATATCAGACATTAAAACTTGGTCTCTACAAACAACAACAATTAAAAAAAATGAAAAGGCTTACTCAAATAAAAAGCTAACTATCATTAAACTAATGAAGAAAGAAAATCTCTTAGGCCTTATGTACATTCACAACTTTAGGCTGCATAACCAATTCAAAGCTCAGATTTCCTTATAAATTGTTCCAACTCCCAACCTTATTATTAATAAACTGCTTTGTAAAGACTTTGGTAATTAGCTCTGCTTATGTTTAATAAAAAGTCTTTGTTAATATAACTCTGTTTCTTCACAACTTTATTGAAATTATGGGGGAGACATATTACTTCTGTGGACAATACTGTTGTCAGCCCCACTACTAAACAGCTGGAAAACTTAAAGCTCTCCTGGATGTTATGGACCACCAAAGAAATCAACCTTTCAAGCCATCGTTAAAATCCTCACCTCCTGGGTAACTGAGCCACTTGCAAAGACACAAAAAAGAACCACAAAAGCTCTTAGCCGATAGCCTTGTCACTCCGACCTGAGGCTGGGAAGTGCTACGGGAACCAGCATTACTGTAACTGCTCACAGACGGCATCAGTGCGCTTCGGCGTGTCGTTCTGGGACTACGTGACACCGAAAATTACTAGTCGCCAAACACACTTACTGCCACCTCCGAGAAGCTCCAGCTTTGGCGGAGGCTGCTCCTTTCTGAAACCCGGGCTGAGCAGCGCGGCCACGTTTGCGTGCTCCCTCTGACGTGCCTCGGTACGCAGTACGCCAGGCAGCAGTCAGAAAGGTGGCTCTGAGCTGCTGGGGCTTCTGCATCCGCCTTCGTTGCCCACAATCATCATTTTGGTGAAAAGCAGCTCGTTGAAGCTGGCATCAGCTGAGACAGGTGATGTGAACAGGAATAATGAAACACCTCAGATAAGGTGTCTCTTTCTTGAGCTACTGAGCTCTTCAAAGGACACCACTAGGTAGTTAATCTTGCAAAAAGAAAAAAAAAAGGGAGAAAAAAACCAGCATGCATACCCACAAAAATCCCAGGAAATCATCTACGGAGATTATCAACAGCAAGTTACTGTACTTCCTGAGGGTATTAGCTCAAGTCTTCTTTCCAGCTTAAAAAAAGAAATGCATCATGTACTTAGCTGACTATTAACATACTTCTCCAAATATTTTTCACACAGAAAGGTAAGGCTTTACTAATCAAAGAACAAGATAGAGGAAGATATTAGTACATCTGTTTAAGTACCATGAAATAATTTATATATTTCAAGTATTACTAATATTTCAAATGAGTCAAATTCAGCTAAAATAAAATTATTTTATTTTTTTTTGGTTCACAATATTATTTAAACTTAGGAGCCTGTCTTGCTAGTTACCAAGCAGAGGTGATTCTAATAGAATGCTCCTCCAGAGACAAACGCTTATGCTCTGAGAGTGAAAACAATGTTCCAAGTGTGAGAAAATTCACTGAACAACATGAGTTTCCACCTATTTTAAAGTAGCAACTAGGTCCAAGGAATCAGGTAGATCAGATTTTACCAGAGAAAGCTTTATCTTAATTCTAAATCCTGTTCTCCTCCCAATGAAGATGTACAATTAGTGTAACTTTGCCAAGCTTTATTTTCTTGTATTGATGAAAAACATCACTTGCAGAAGGTATATTGATAGCCATACTTGAACCTTGCAGCGCTGTAACTCCTACTGGTTTTAGCACAGGAGTAGCCATGTAGCATGTTGAGCCTCAGCCATGCTCAAAAAAACCACCGACTGAAAGTAAGCAATTCAGACACAGAGGGCAAGCAAGTGTAAAAACCTACAGCCCCTTAAAAAAGGAAGTTTCATGGCCAAAATGATGAAATTAGTCCAAATAAAAATTCACTCCTTTCATAAATACAGTTTCTGATGATTTGACCCAGTAGATCGATAGTCACTCTATGGCTATAGAAAAAAGTTCATTGTGCAGTCTAGTACACCAGTTTATTCTGCATCCTTTTTTTTTTGGAAAAACTAGGAAAACATTAAGCAAAAAGGGATAGATAGTAACACATAATGTATAGCCTATATATCTTTCTGTATACAACATAACAAGCACTTAATATGGTATGTTCCTAAAGGTATAGTTCCTTAGTTAACTGCAGTATCTACCAACACTAGATTTAAGTCATCAAGACAGTCAGTTAGTCCAAGACCATCAGCATTTGTAAGCAATTCCCTTTTGTACCACGGACTATATTCTTATTTCAAAAGTAACTTTTTGGTGACAACTTCAAGACCTATACCAAGCATTTAGTAAGCAATAACAAATTACTGAGATGTTCTTAATGCTTTAAAGCTGTTAAGTGGTGATATTTACATTCACAAGAAGTGCTAGCAGATTAGAAGGATATCTTCAGTTGTATTTGCAACTGTGAGCATATAATGCCTTATAACTGCCAAAATCAACTGAAGATTCATGATCAGAAGATATATCTGAAATTAAACATTTAGATTCCCCCTGCTCTTCCCCTTAAAGAGAAATTTCTGAAAATAACAGAAATAAATGTAACAGTGGTTTCTCTAATCTCAGAATAAAAGGGTTATTTCACATGAATCAATCAGCAGTATTTCATGTATATGAAAAAGTTAATAACACTTTCTGATGGCCACAACTTTCTCAAGGCTAGCTGTTATAATTCTAAAATATTTTCATCCTTTTGCTTCAGACAGCACCTCCATACTTGAGCAATTTTAGAAAGACATTTCCTTAATTTAGTCAATAGAAACTTTCTGTTGTTTCTGTTGAAACTTTCTATACCCATTGTTGTCAAAACTTACCCTTTAAATCTAAAGGGTTGTGAGCACCAGTATCTAAAGCAGCTGTTAAGACAAAGTAGATCAGTATCAATATTCATTGGGTCATTGCGAATTTTGCAAATATATACAACAGGTTTGCTGCTCTTCTCCAAATGCATCAGCCTGACCTTGTAAGACCATGTCAAACAAAACACGCCCAGGGCAGCAGGCTTCAGCTGGGCTCTGATGGGGTCACACAGGCAATGCAAGCACACTCCTATGCAGCCTGGGAGCAACCAAGGGCAAGCAAGTTGCACATATATTTAATGAGCCATTTGAGTATCCTGCATATGTAAGGGTCTCCAGAGACCTTTGAAAGTTAGGATCCTTAAATCAGTCCCTTGAATGATGGAACACTGTGTTCCTTGAACGTTAGCTTTTGCATGGCTTTGCAGTTTTGTAGTATCACTGTCTAGCTCCACTCTTTTTTGGCATCTAATTTATACTAGTGACTTGTCATAAAGCAATAAAACCCCCATATATACAAAAGGTGCTCACAGGTGAGTAGAACACAACTAGAAGACTTTTAGTGTTGAAAACCAAAAGAGATAACAGCATTAATAATACATATATAAAACAAAGAACCCTGTTTCTTACACAGCAAAATACAGAAAAGTTCTCTTGGTTTGTGGTTAAAGTTTTCCAAGTCAAAAACAATGCAAATCACTTCCAAATAACTTCCCCCCCCCCCAAACTTTTTCATTTTTCTAATAATCTTACTATGAATGTTTTATTAAACTTGAGAAAGTTACCTTTAATGACTATTTCAGAATATTTTGTTCCTCTATTTCCTGAGTATATTATCCTTAATATGCAAATCTTTATGCACATGGCTGTTTGCCCAAAACTGACAATGCTGAAGGGGAAGATGGCTATCAGCTGGATTAAACAGCAACAGTGGATGGCTATTGAATAAAGGCAGGATTTGGTCTGAGGAGATGCACAGAAGCGGCCAAAAGCCTGTGACGAGGGGCACGAGACCCAGTAGTGAGGCTGATAAAACAGGCAGCTTTATGCATTTAATGTATAGCTTACATAACAACTTCACATGGGGGAAAGGTAATCTCTGTAAGGTTAACAGTTTTGTAAATATCGATCACAACACAAGTGAAATAACATCTATTCAAGACATCTCATAATTGGAAAACTAAATCTTCTAAAGATGCTTAATTTTGTTGTCTGGAGTGCTCATAAACTACATGTTCCACAAATTGTAGTAGACAAGTAACTCTAGAGATCTAGAAATCTAGTAACAGTTATTTGGAAAGGCATGAAATAGCACAGAGCTCGGGATAATTATCATCAGGAGGTTTTTGCCATTGAATCTACTCAAATAACAAATCTATTGTGGTTTCAGACTGCTTTCCTCAATATCAAAACGTATAAGCCAATTTCAACAAAAACAGGCTAGAGGAAACAATAAATGTTTTGCTATCTGTCTTCTTAATGGCAAAATGTATAGTGCTACTAAGAACTATAAAAAACAAAGGTAAAAGTTTAGTTGATCCAGGAAATGGGTTATACTTTGAGGTGACTCTATAGATTTTTCGAACTGAAAAGCAAGGTATCTTTCTCCTGCGTACCCTATATAACTTGTAAATATCTTCCACACATCTCCAGTAAACCAATCACATTTGGCAACTTTTTTAGTAGGCTCCACAGAGAAGATAGAGACTGAAAGAACATAGCAGACCGAGTAACCCATAGGGCTTATTTCAAAATTACACTTGTGGCACACAAGTGGTCTGAAAATTTTTACCAAACATTTTTCAAATAACAACAAAACCATATTATCAGAGAAAAATCCTTCCCTTCCTCTAGCTCTTTGCCTATTTTTAACCGGTTCTGTTGAGGCTCATGAGACACATACTGAACTACTATTACTAGTTTCTTCCTTCTCTCTTCCCCAAGGATAACAGAAATCCAAAAAACAAGATCTTCAAATTTCCAAGTGTCTTTTTACCAGCAATAATAATAAAAACCTTTTTGTAAAGAAGAAAAAGAAAATATTCTCTCTATATTGCTTTCTATTTCTCTGCTATAGCTTGTTTTGTGAAATGTTGCATTTTCCAGCACTCCACTGAGAAAATTAACTTATCACAGGAAAAACAAGGACATGAGGAACTTACTGAAGTGTGGTAAACTAGCTTTTCAGTATCTGTGAAATTCAAGGATGTACTTATATATCAGAGGAAATATTTCTGAATCTCAACTGACAAAATTAAAACAATTTTTGTATTAGCCTCTATATTGTTACTCATTATATTTCTGTAACATTAGATTTATCCCTTACTATATAAACCTATTTGAATTGTTAATTGCACTACAGTAAGAAAAGATTGACTTGCAAAAAAAATCCTTGAAGTTACTGCATTTCCCCAGTTTTTCTCACTATCTCTTCTGAACTACATATGCACATCAAAGACCAAAAAAAAAAAAAAAAAAAAACGGGGGGAAGACACATATGCTATTAAGGAAAGCTAAATATAGCTTTATAAACTAAAATATAATTAAATGCAGGAGATTAAGCCAAGCAGGTATCTTCCAGAAACAGAAATCCCAGTATACCCATTACAAAGCAAAACAATCAACAGGATGACAATTCATGTTCTTTTAAAGAGAGGAGAGAGACAGAGAAAAGAAAAAGGTCTAACACAACATGTAGACATCCTTGTCTATCAGTCCAATGGGTACAAAGGCACTGCATGAGAAATTCAGACATTTGGGAAGAGTTCTTGTTCTAGGGAATTTGCTAACAGACCATGCTATCTTCTTGTATAAAGCAGCATTGAGAAAGTCTGAGTGAATAGCTGTTTGACTCATTATTTTCTAAACATAATGAGCTAGTGAGAAGTAAACGTCTATTCTTGCCTCTTGCATGAGCTTTTCCAGAGAGAGCATCCAAAAAGATGATAAAAGAACAAACTAATAAAATAGAAAAATATCTATAGGACCAGATTAACTTTACTTGGAAGCTACTAAGTACCATTGTGGGCCTACATTTTCCTGCAAGGCCATTCTTCACAATTTACTCTACTGATTACAGCTTATTAAGTACAGTATTTGCAATATAAATATGATCGTCTGACGTCCTCCTTGCAGTCCATAAGGCCCATTTGACCTGACATAAGGGAACCCAAATGTTTCAATGCTTTGATAAATAAGTGCACATGAATTATCACGGCTGTTGTTTACAGTGCTGCTTTTTTAAAACTACTTTGTTATTCCTTTCTGTGAAATATTTTCAGGAGAGAATTACAGGAACAAAAACACATCAGGATCAGTGATCAATGTAATTATATAGTATTGGATTCCACCTTCCTATCTACATACCAGTCCACAAAAGTGAAAGACTCATTGTAATTCCCTTCATCTATAAGTATGCCTGTAAGAACATACAGTCTCTTTCTAATGGAAATCGGAATTATAATTAGATCTGATTTTAAAAAATGCACTAGAAGGTTTTTTCCCTACAAAAGATGCTGACATGGTAGAATCAAAGCAGTTCAAAAGGACATGTCAATTCCGTTCACATTTTTAATGCAAAACAGAGAAGGCTAGGCAGCCAGCCTGCCCAAGTTTCTGCTGCCACTTTTGCATGGAAACAAACTCGTCAGAAATCAGCTTTATCTCTGGAAGATGCCTAGTGCCTAGACCCTCAGATGGGAATTGGGCAGCCCTTGCATCCAGGCAAGCAGACACACAAAGAAATGTATACATGTTTTTCTCTACTCTTTCAAAAGAAATCTCCACATGAAAAGTTAAAAAAAAAAAAGAAAAAAAAAAAAAGATATCTGTGGGATGATCTATTTTCAGATGCAAATAAGTGAAACAGCTTTACAACAGGACCTGCTAGTCTATTGTATTTTGAAGTATTAATATGAAACAAATGTCTCCATTCCAGTTCAAAGCTTACTTCTCTATCTTGGAATAATTCTGATGCTTTATATCCCTCAGGAACGTATTAACCTCTGAACTGTTGTTTAAAATGAAATACTATGGGTACTTCTCCATCCCTTCTTTATATTACTAAAGTTAGATTTGGCACAACTAGAACATATCCGCCAGATCACAAAAGGTGACATAGTCAGGAAATCCATAATTTTGAAAGTAGATAGCTTAAAAATAAATAAGACATTTACCTGGTTAGCATGCCAAGGTTTCAGTAGCTACTTGCCTAAAGAAAGCGACTTCTAGACTACAGTGGTCTATTGAATGATGGTAAAGGCTAAATGTTTATTGTAGGCACCTGTGGTGGTCCATGTGACCGAAGTACCTTGCTAGAAAAAAGCAAGCTCATTAAAGAGATTCTAGATTACTCATCTAGTACTCAAAGTGATTAATTATGAAGATATCAAGAAACAGCCTGCAATGTATTTAATTACTTAAAGTTTTCTGTCCATATATATATGTATATATGTATACACACACACACAAACACATATTTTTAATTGTGAGATCACTGTGGACTATAAAGTCTATGACAACCACTAAGGGTAAATATGTCAGCAGTCACCTAATGGCATTCATGTACCTCCTTCTGATGTAAGGAGATGTTTTCCTCCCGGATAACTGCAGGATTTGGCTCCTAACCAAGAAGTATTTTCATAGCACTGTTGGGGTTGTGGCCAGGCTGTCTCATGAAAAAAGAAAGGAATCTAGGAATGCAATCCGAGTTATCCAGACCCAAGAGCCTCCAAAAGGAAGGCTGACGATAAGAGCTAACATACCCCACCATAATGGCAGAAAGGAAGACACAGGAAGCTCTGCTGCTCTAAATCAATCTGAGAGTTCACTCTTGGGGGTGCCTTTGAACATTATCATTGACAAAAGCTCTTGAAAGAGAAGATTTCTCTAATGACTGTCTCTGATGAGCTGTCTCCAACATAGGATTCAAAACAGGCAATGTTGCCTGTGATGGTAATGCTAATGATAACCAATATGTTTCCAGGACAACTGCCTAACTCTGTCATCACTTGAGGAAAATAATAATGAAATTATACCAAAAGGAACTCCCAAATCTATAGAATCTGTTACTTTTTCCTGTCCTCTCCATAAATAATTACATCTATCCTCTCCTTAACCACTTTTTTTTCCCCCCAAAACTAAAAAGAGTGTAGAGAAAAATATAATAAAATGTGGTTTCTTCTTCTTTTCCCTCTCAGAATATCCTACCAACACTGAGTAAAATCTTCTGCTTTAGAGTACCTGGTTCCCAGTTGCTAGCTAAAGGTAATTAGCCTTTAATTATCACCAGTTATATTTTCACCTGCAAATCACTGGAACTTCAAGTTTGCCCAATTAGCATATTCATCTCCCACCTGCAGGCAGTGAGGAAACACTTATGCACTCAACTAAAGAATTAACCTGTTCTTTACCAATGCCTTAGGCTCATTCTCTGCTGAATCCAGTGAAAAAAAATCTTGCATGGATGTGCGGATTTAGAGGTCAAATGATCATTTCTATTAGAAACTGATGCTAACAGATCTTACATCCTCCTACAAGGTTAACTGTGGGAAAAACCTTAAAATGTTTTTCACAGTAATACAGACTGAAGTGAAAAAAAAATCAATGCACAGACAAACTGTCCAATCCTTTCAATTCTCTCTCACTAGTTCAACATTGCTAAGTCAACGGGAAGAGATTTCTAGGCACTGTTGACATATCAATGAAAATACAAAGCATGAAGCCTTTGCCTCTTGAATCGTCCTAAATGTTCTTGCAGTAAACGTAGCACTCTCAAAGGCAGGTGGTCTGAGTCTCACAAAAAAAAAAAAAAAAAAAAAAAAAAAAAGTATGCTTCAGCTGACCTTCAAATAACCAATTTTCAACTTTTACTCAGCTTATAGAATTTTTTCTCCAGTTTAATTTTTGCATGCACTGCTATTTTTTAAAGTAAACTAAATTTTGCTTTTAAATTGGCTGGTCTACAGGCATAGTTATTTTTTGCATATATACAGATTTGAAGATGTAAATGTTTTCAGGCTAAGGCTTCAGTTTTACAAACGCACAAATCCTTATGCACACGGCAAGTTCCAGTGCCTTCAAAAGGACTAACGATGTGTGTAAATGAGTCACTAAGGTAAATATTTTCAGGAAGAGGGCAAAGAAGTATGAATTATTACAGACCACGATGTTGTGGTCAGTACCTAGAATAATATATGTACAGCTGTAATATAAATAACATATACTTCATTAATCTTCAGTATAGAACATACGTTAGGAATATTTTCATTTCATTTTAATAAATAAATTGGATACATTCTGCATAATAGCAAAGAAACCATAACGTTGTCACAGATTCAAAGAAGCTATTGTTTAAATTAACAAAAAAAAATGGAGAAAGTCATTCAACTGTGAATCCAAGAACCTTTGTTGTTTTGCAGAGACAACACCCCCCAAAATAAAAAAACCTCCCCCCAAATACACCAGGTAGCTGCGTTGCTACAATCACCCACTTGCAATGGTAACACTGTGCTAAGGTAACAATTTCATTTTTTGAGTGTCTTTATTTCTCATACTGTGCAATATATCTTTTTGTGACAGCTCAATGTAGATAAGACATGACAAAATATGCATAAAATATGCATAAAATTGTTTATACAATATGCTTAGTCTATCACTCTAATCCTATACTTTGAGGAAACATTTTTTTTGCTTATAAAAAAATACAGCTATTAAGAAAATATGCAAACAAAATAATAGAAACTACAGTTTTAAAATAATACCATCAAAAAGCCAAAAATCATAGTTATACTGTATTCTCTTTCATATGCATATAGATTTGTGTTGCTATTACATGTGAAATACAACTTACCAGTCCAAATACAGCCTTTGGTGGTGAACAGGTGTTCATGGAAAACACTGCAATTAATCACAGCTAAAATATTTTAAGCATTTTCTAGGAGATGTGTCTACTTAAATATATTGGGGTTTTTTTTTTTTTTTTGCATCTGCCAACAATATTATGTTCTGTATTTTGCCTCTTTATCAACAGAAAAGATTGTCTAAATTTCTCTTTTTTTGCTAAAGCCCTGGGACACAAGAACAAACAATAATTCACATAGTAGTGCACCTCTTCAGGCTGTTGGAGTTTTCTTTTTTTGCCAATTTACTCCAGATACATGAAACAGCATTTCTGGAGGCTAAGACAGGTAGTTTACCCACAAGGCTTTGGTCTGTTCTGAGTTAAATTTCTTTTTTGGTTTCAACTACCAATTCCACCCATAACTTGAAAAATCTTCTTCAGAGTTTAATCAAAACTAATTAAAAAGGGTTTTCCTGCGGGAATGTAACAAGCCAGTATTTTCCATTGAAGATAATTTAATCAAACATTTCTGAGTTATATTCATCGTTCCTTCCTGTCTTGCTGCATAGCGATAGGCACAAGCCTGCTGCCAAGATGCAGTGATTTTGTGAGTAGGCCAGAAGTATGGAATATACATACAATTAAAATAGCTACTTACATTGCGATGGTAGGGCCATATCTACATGGCTAATAAGCTTAAGCTGACTTTATGAGAAGACCAGAAACATATTTCAAACAGAAACACATTTCAAACCTGAAACATATTTCTGAGCTGAGACATTTATTTAGACTGATGACCTTATATTTCCCAAATACTGGTTATAGGTATCTTCCCTAAAGGCATTTCTACCAATAAAACTACTCCCTCCTATCTCGTGACTGGAACTCACCTAACTTACTGTCAGTCAATTCATAGCAGATGTGACTATTCTAAATGGTGATCCTGGTAGCAATACACTTTTGGTGTAACATCTTAAATTCTCTTAAGATTACACATGAGACGTAATAGGAGTTCAGAAAGAAGCCAGAAACTTTCCAGATTTTATGTTTGTTTGTTTTGGATTATATTGATTTAATGGTACACTGAAATCAGTTTGTGATAGAGAAATCCAGACTTGCAGATGAGGCAAGTAGCTCAAAGAAGAGTAAAAGAGTAAAGCAAATATAGATGATGCAGGTGTAGGTGTACAGATGATAAAGGGATGATAACACTGAGCAAAGCACTTGATGTGAATGGTAGGATGACACTTCATCATGCTGCCAGATGAACTGAGCTCTGCTAGAAGAGTTAGCTGTGTATTTCATAGACATCAAAAATACACTTGGGAAACCTCCAATTTATAACAGGTTATTCTGGCGATGATGCCTGTGGAAAAGGTATGTCAGCTGTCATTATACACACATTCTTGACCTGCCATCATGAAAGCTGTCATTAAATAATCTTATTCAATATTTGAGAGCAATATATTTCCAAGATATTCAATGCCAACAGAAGTCCTGATTATCTTGCTTACAGTCACTGCAATTGACAGAAAAAAATAAGCATAAAATTAAGACTGCACTGCAGACAGACTGATGTTTTGAAATGTCTTTTTAAAGAATACTAGAAAGTAGGAGCTAGCTAAGCTAACATATAGCATGAAAATGAACGAAGATCATAGAAAAGCAGTTTCTCTAGTGAGAAAACACAATGTACATTTAAGGAAAAACTGTGTGAATCAGCTTTTTAGCAGACAGAGAACTTAATTTTAAATTATCAGGTCATTTTTCTAAAGGCAATGAACCATATGTTAATAATGTCTTAGCAGTGGCCTTGGAAACTTTAATGAAGCATCAATATGGATTATACCAAGGCTATATCAAGCCCTATGAAATATATTAAGATCTGTATCTCAAAACTGATGGTAGGTTTAAATGGAATACAGCTATGATCCAAAACCAAATTATTAATTTTCTAGAGCAAAAATTCTACAGAGTCAGAAATCTCTGATAGTCTGCCATCAGAAAATAGATAGTTAAATAACTCAGCCAGTTCCTCACTTTCATACAATACTAGCTCACTCATTATCCCCCCTAATGTACGTTATCCACTCAGAACTTTACTTTTGCTCTTTAGCATTTGGAGAAATACATGCACTAGATACTGCTGCCACCCAGAAAACAGAAACATTACCACATATTTTAGGTCACATTGCTCAGACACAGCAATGGGGATTATATCTGAAAATATAAATTTTCAATATATATAATTCATCATTACATAAATCTGCTATAGATGCTTATAGCTAGCAGACTAACTTTATCTTGTTTTTTCTTTAAGTTTGTAGCACAGCCATCACATTAGCCATGAAGTTTCTTCAAAGAGAAATATGACACGGTCCCTTCTCTTACATGAATGTCACAATAAATACATAATATTCAAAGCACGTTTTTTACACCAAGACAGAGCACAATCCTAATTCAATACATTTGGCTGAAAATCAAAACAGCTCCCCCCTACTAAAGGCATCAAAAGCATTGCTTTGACTTAAGTGATTCCAAAATTTCAGCTCATCAGACAATATATCAATTTCCTGACACTTCCTTCAAATTGGCTATTAACATGCAAATCCACAGAAGGTAATTTATCTTTTCCCTTCCTTAACAAGAACTTTTTACTTTACTATTACTGTGGTTTCATTAAAGCATTCTGCATTAAATGCAATCCTTTCTCCTTGGAAAAGAAGTCAGAACTTTACTAATGCAACTTTGACTGTAGCTGTTTAAGACAGGGCTAAGAAATGTGAAGTCTGCACTTTCACATTTACTTCAGTTTGCCATCATCTCATTTAAAATATATAAACTTTAATTAAATTGAGCTTTATTTACATTTATTTTAGGTATGTATTTAACATCAAAACTTCAAGAATGTTTAAAAGTTTTGCATGTGAATATCATCAATAATCAAAATGCAGTAATCCTTAGGTATGCCAAGTCAGCCAGCAAGCCTCCGTCTGTACAATCTATTAATGTTATCATATCTTGACAACCTTTAAAGTTGCATTTTCTAACTTTACAATTCAATAAGTAATCAGTAACATGTCATTTGTGTAACCATTTTTTTTTTCTCCAAGAGAAGAAAGGTGGAAACCTTCAAGCAATAAGTAAATAAGGTTTCTTTATCACGGTACCCAGTATTGAGGGAATGATTCTGACCTATTTACCTGTAGCATGGATTTCCTCTCGTTGTCCAGTCACGAGAAAGCACATGACTGATACTAATGTGGGCAACATGTTTTCCTACCTGGAGCATGTGAGGTCTATCAAAACTCAGCAAAACCCCACGTTGCCGTGGTCATTTTCCGGCAAAGTCTGATTTGGTTAATATTTCAAAGCTGTCCTTTCAGCATTGAACTCAGCCATCTTGACTTCTGCCTACAGCTTCACCTACTAAATACTCAATCTTAGTCAAATCTTAGTTTTATATTATGTACTTCAGTGATTCAGTGGATATATTATTTATGTAGGATAAAAAGAATAAACAATACATTGTTCTGTTGACTGCCGTATGCAAAGATGACAAATATTGTTATATTTGAAATGAAACTCAGTCAGATGTCCAGATTAATGTAATATCCACATAATTCTCTCAGTTTGTGAAGGAAATACGCTGCTGTATTCCCATGCTGCTACCTCCAAATACAAGGCTCATGCAGCACATGAAGGTCCTTTTCCAAAACAGACTCTTACAGACAGTGGTGCCTAAATGGTGCTGCCAAATATTTTACCATAGCTTCTTTTAAAAGTTACAGAAAGATGAAGAGGCATTTTATTCTGAGCTGCGAAGGCTGCACCAAGGCACATAATCGCATTCTCAGCCCAGTAAACTCTACCCAGCTGCAATTAAACAAAGCTTCTAGTGGCTATATCAGGAATTCTAATTTATTGGATATTTCTCTTCTTTTTGTTAGTGATTTCCCTTCTGGATATGGTATACGCTGTACATGCTACTATTGAGGATTAACCAGTAATAATAATGGTGTAGATCATTAAGCACATTTTGCATCAAATTTTAAAGTACTATTTCCATTTACTTTGGCAAAATAATAATGAGGAATATATTGTGTATTTCATTTGAGACTTACTAGCATCATTACACCTTGAAAGAGTATAATTGAATTTTAAAAAGTTTATATTGTCATTATTAAGGATGGAGAAAGAAAGAAATATTTCGGAAAAGATGACTAATTGAGTATCTTTTCCATCAAAACCATGGCTCTACCTTTTACCTTCTCAGACACTTTCTGTTTGGAAGGTAGTGGTGCTAACAACATTATGAAGCCGCAACTAGAAGCATCAGAAAAGTAAACAATTTCAAGTAAATGATTATTCCTCAATTTGAATGCATTTAGTGTTTCTTCCCTCAAAAAGACACAATTCTTTTTTTGATTTTTCCTCCCTATTAAATTTGCCATATTTGCTCCAATGCAGCATAAAAGCAAACACTGAAATACTCTAGGGAAAGAGAATTTCTTATTTTTCTTAATGTTGCTATGAAATGAGCAGAACTCAGAAAGGGGAAAGAAAAGAGAGAAGCTAACTGTCCTATATAACAATTTTGCCCTAGATTTTGTGACTGATTTGTTAACTAAAAAACTGGAGGATTAGCTTGGACCTATACAAAGTAAATAAAAGGGCAGAGATCTTTCTTTTATTTTTATATTAGTAACAATTCTGAGTAATATACACTGCAACACAGCAGAATTTTTTTGGGGGGGGGTGACGGAATGGTGTAAACTTTTAAATTGGCTGTAACTTCTAAACTGATTTCTGTAATAAAACAGGAACAAGTTATTATATAAAAATTATTTTTCTAATTACATTAAAAACCAAACTTCTGATTTGCTAGCTTATATGAAAAAAATCTCTATACATATGTATATATTTGTTTTCCAACTAGGTGGAATAACAAAGAAATTGTTTGGGCATCAGTAAACGTTAAAAATGACTGCAGACTGTGTGCTGTGTCTACACAATGCTACTAATTTAACTATGTAGGATTGAATAGTGAATAAAAGTAGATGGTATGGAAGTTAAGTACTTCCGCAGAGAACAAAGAGAAATAAAAAATACATAAGAATAAAGCTTGTGAAGAGTAAAAGCATGCCAAACATAGTAGTTTCTTTACAGTTTTTGGACATATTCCCCTAAGTGAATCTTAAAAAAAACATTCCAACTTTTGTTGCTCCATTAAAAATAATAGAAAAGGAAGGACAAAATTGAAACAGTTCATGATTCCTTGAAGTGTAGCACTCTCTCAGTGTCTATTCCTTGTCATTAAGGCATTATATAAATACTCCCGGTAAGAAATTTCTCTGTGTTCCTGTCCTTGGTGTTAGCAATTTTAGAAGTCAACGGATCACTAAAATCTATAGCAGATTTTAACCTAAGTAGCAGAAACTGAAGAGATGTACACATTCACCACCACCACAGATCCTGATCATAACCATTGCATCAAAATCACGCCTAATGTTACAGCTAAACCAACTGAAATATAAAGTTCTAAAGAATTTCACTGAGGGCAACAAAGCAATATTAATTTAAAATAGGGACCAAGAAACATCATAGTAAGAATTATGTTATTATATACTAGATATGTGCAAAACCATATCAGTTTTGTATGTGAGAAATAGTTGTGTGTGGCTTAGTGTAAGATAAGAGGTCTATTGTTGGAGGACTTTCTGCAGTTATATTATTCATAACAAGTAAAGCCACATATACTACATGAGAAGTTGTCAGTAAGTGTCTATCATCTAAAATACGAGAACACAATTTTATCTATATATTGAAATCGATCAACTTAAAAAAGAAGATTTTTAGGAAAAATGTTAATTTTTGAGGGGGAACCTATCCTCCCACCACCAAAGGAGTAAATAGGAAATAAGAAAGGAGTGTGAATGACAGGGGTTTCTAGAAAGATGCTCTTAGTTTCATAGAGAAGTCTCTTTTTAGAAAAAAAGAAAAGGAACAAAGCACCTATGAAGCCAATAGTAAAGAGTGAGCGCTCTGAGGATTGTCTTAATTTTTCCCCGAGAGTGTGAAGGAAACTAAATTCAAGTCACTAAGAGTTCATATCTAAACTGAGAAGTTAAGAAAAGGCACAAACTTATGATCCCATCCATATCAACCTTATTCAGACTCTATGAACATTAATTTCCATCCACATTAAAGGCTTAGTCTTTTATCCCAATTCTGTTCTTAGGTTCAGCTTACCTGAACTGAAGTTCAGGCAATACCTGAGCATATTCTTGCATTGAAAAGCATGAGTGACAGGTGAACCTGGAGTTCAAAACAGGCTCTGACTATCAACTCAGCTGATACATAAGTTCTCCTACTTCAGGATTCTTCTCACACGTTTTTTCCACTTTTGGTTTTGTATTAGAAAGAATTATTTAGTCCCGCAATAAGAACCTGATCCAAAGTCCTCAGCAATGACATGAGGGAAAAGACTAATAGAATTACTGCTCTCATCTTTTCTCTGTGCTCATACACAAAGTTACACTACAAGACAATATCACAAAACTGCTTCCCCACATGGGATTCTCTTATGTTCATTCTCTTTCTTATTTTTTTGTGGGGATGATCTGCTGCTGCTAACTATAAACCACAAGGAACTTTCCTTCTTCCCACTATCTTTGACTTTTGCTAACTAAATCTATGACAATACAGCACAGGGCCGACGCAGCAGCTGTGAGCAAACGCATCAGATTTACGTACAGCCTCTCAGCTTCTGCAAACCCGAAAAAGAGATGAATTATAAGGGATAAATTTCCTGCTCAATAATAATAGTAAGTTATAATTGGCCTTTTGGAGAGAAAAATGGATCAGAAAGGTGGAAAGTAATCTGAATAATTTTCAAATAATACACTTGTTAAATTTGACTGAGCATGAAGGTTCATCCTTGTTAAATGTCGAGTCATCCACCTCTTCGTGTCCCTACAGTCAAAACAGCATCAGCACTTCCCACACCAAAAAGTCATATGATGGAACATTAGTTTTGATACTGATACTAGAAAAAATATATAAAGAAAAATTTAAATACTTAAAAGACCTCTTGTGGGGAAGGAGGGAGAGGAGAGGGAATCATGTTAGATCACTTTCAATAGGATTCTCCCTAAACACGACATACCAGATTTTAAAAAATAATAGTCTACACAAGCAGCAGTTACACAAGTTATAAAATCTAAAAGTAATAAAAAATGGGAATTGTTTTCTACTTACTTCTATTTATTGTATCATAAGTACAAAGCTAAGTATATGCTTGTCTTTCTCCAGAGAATATAATGGTTTTGGCATAAGATTTTACTATGCAGAAATGGAAAAAATTGAGTTGTCAGAATCTTAGACTAGTTTCTTGCAAATAAAAGGCTCTGGTTTTTTTATGGCATTACACTGTAGAGTATTAAAATTTCATTGACAAATAGTATTAACTTTTGGACTTATGAATATAAAAATGAAAAAGCTTTAATATTCTAAAAATCAATAAGTGATTTGCTTTAATTTCTAAAAGATAGAAATTTATCAAGCACCCCGACAAAAATTACAATCCTAGGTGCATATAATTCATTGAATATAGAGGAGTTGGTAAGTAGATATTGGTTGTCCTCTGGTGGTCATCTAGTCTAATCTCATGCTTGGAGCAAGACTGTCAGCAAGAGAATAAATAAGTCAGTTGTTCTTTGGGTTTCTGTGTCATGATGGCTCCATTCATTCATTTTCATGGATAGAGATACCACAACTCCTTTGGGTAACCCACTCCTCTGATGCACTAGCCTCCTCATGAAGAATTGTCTTCTTAAAGTCTTTGCCTCTGCATTAGGTTAAATAAACCCTGGCCCGTCTGCCTGTCTTGGCTGGAGCTGTAGCTTTCTACTGGACCCTGCCCAATTCTTCATGTCCTTCATGAACTGGGCCCCAGTATTTCCCAATTCTTCATGTCCTTCATGAACTGGGCCCCAGTATTTCAGGTCCAACCCTGGCAGCAGAGCTGAGTAGAGAGGCATAACAACTTCCCTTGATGTGCTGGCTGTGAATCTCCTGGGGCAGCTCAGTTTGCCTTATTGCTGTGAGTGCCCCTACTAGCTCATATCCAGTGTGGCATCCGTTCCCCAGATCCTTTTCAGTAGGGCTGCTATTCAGCCATGCAGGTCCCAGCCTCTGCTCATGAATGGGATTACTCCACTCACAAGTAACCTAGCAAAACCTCACCAAAAGAAAACAAACAAACACAAAAGATAAAACTAATACAGTAACAATCCTTGTATTTTCGCCTGTCCTGAAACTTCCATATTTGTATTCTCTCAGGAGAAAAAAAAAAAAAAAAAAAAAAAAAAAAAAAAAAAAACTCCTTACAAATAGAGTTTGTCCCATGCATTCAAAATCAATGGGAAAAAAGACTACAGACAAGATGCTCTTGTAGCAAAAGATATGAAAATGGTTTTATCCCTTTTTAAACAAAGAGAATTCCAAATTCATCACTTTCATTAAGCTCTGATTTGGATTTTAACTACAGTATCAATTTTTTGAGGCAAGACTCTTTAACTACCATTGAAGCCAGCCAACATCTAGTGCAAATCACAGAATACCACCAATTTAGTGCACTATGCTTCCAGATAGATGCAAAGCAGGTCATAACACATCCTACTTCTGTTTGCATTTCTGACCATAGTCAAAGTGCTACATGAAGTCTGCTCTACCTAATCTGCACAGACCTAGAAAATGTCATGGATAAAGTAGCTAGGATTACAACTAAAGTATTTATTTTTCCAAAAAGCCTAAAGTCCTAGTTTGGGGAACTATTCGATCATAAAAAAGAAAAAATATTTGATTTATCTGAACCACAACATTATAAACTTGGATAATCAATAATAAATACACTAATAATTGTCTAATGGAAAAGAATATCTAAAAATGAGCTCCAGACAGTTTTAGCTTCATAAAGGACTCAGCTACTGCTAATGGTTTAGCTGGAATGGAGACATGACTTAAATAAACTATTGTAATTGTCTTACACATTTTCACACTGGAATGACTACCTCATTTTAAGTGAAATGTACTGATACAATGGAAATTACTATATTAGAGTGCAGTCAGTGCAGTGTAGTAATAATTACAAACTCAAACACCTATACAGGATGGAAGAAGAGAAACACTTAAAGATGTGTGAAGGTATGTATCATACAAAGGAGTAAATATTGTCAAGAGCAAAGTATGCAATACTATACAATGATGTCCTTCAAAGATAATATATATTAACAGCTTCCAATTAAGGAAGGTTATCTGGGAGGGTGCTATTATTTCCTTTAGGTAGTGTGATGGCAGATATGCTTGGATAAAATGCTCCAGGTTCTATAAAGATAGCAGGCATCAGGATGTAGGAACAATGTAGGTAAGGTATATGGCACCACTAAGCAAATTTATACCTATATTTGTTGCAGGTTTAGGTTTGCATAGTAGGGTTTGACTAATCAGGACTTATTAGGAGATAAATGGCAACATGACATTGGTCATATACGTTCTTATGCTTGGATTGCAACTATTATCCCTTCAGCAAACAAAAATTTGATGTTAGCAACAAGGAAACACTTAAAAAGATAAATGGCATCAAAAGACCAGGCATGAGAGATTTTTCAAAGCTTTCAGTGGAGGGAAAATATATACAGTGTTAGACAATTTACAGGCTCCCATGTCAAAAACAGAGTTATGAACTATTCCTTCACATGGTGCTCACTAACATAATAGTCAAATGCATAAGAAGAATGAAAACTACTTACGAGAAATCACCAGAAAACAATATATTTATTTATTTATTTAGCGGGCTCAAGGACATTGAAAACTGATAGTAAACTGTTAACTACCACAAGAGTCAAACCACCAATCAAATGAGAGACCTCCAGGATAACAAGTTAGACTTCAGCTAACCAAACCCCCCACTGCATGAAGTTCTCAAATTAGAGGACGGAAAATACAATTTAAAATCTTCGAGAAAAAATGCCGTAGATTTTCTATTGAACTAATAGCAACTGCTGTGTTATTATTATTATTGTGCTATTAAATGACAAGTATTTAGGGATCCATTTTACATTTTCCTGCATCTATGCTAATATGCAGTGTCCCATCTTCACAGAAACAGACAAAAAAAGGGATTCCAAAAGGAATGGTCATTTCCTGTGCTTTGGAGGATGTCTTCAATTTGCTAGCAGCAGTCTCATGACAATAGCTACGTCCACACACTCACTTTGGAAAAACCTCGACAGTCCGCATTAGGATCTAGTATATATTTAATAGTCTGTATATGGTAAATATTTTTATTTTTTTATAATAATGAAGCTCAGATATATGGATATACACTCCATATATACAGATATATGGAGTAGGAATTCCCAGAAGTCAGAATTTATGCTCAATGGAGTATAGAAAAGCTTTAAAAAATTTACTATAGATTTATGACATATACATAGTATACAAGTGAATGACAAAGCATCAGAATGTGTCTTAAATTTGACATTCAGTGGGTCAGAAATGAATATAACTGAATGGGCCATGTTCAGCTCATACCTAAAGCTTTCCTGGTGAAAAGGTATCACCAAGGAAAATGACTGTTCATTCATTCCAAAAGCTGCATAAAATAAACTGCACCTCCTTAGCACTTCCAAAAAATATTCATGAACAAATGTCACAGAAAAAAGGGTAGCCTGTTTATATGTAATGGAGAAAAATATTTAAAAATCATCAACAAAGGAGAATGCCTCTGTGTTATATAAAATTTTCGTGTGTGTGTGTGTGTGTATGTATATATATGTATACACACACATTATATTTACATAACATATTGTCTGAATTTTTTTCTAAACATTTCTACACTCTAGTATCAAATTTACACTTTATTAGGGAATCAGGTAGTGAATCACACTAATTTCAACAGACTTCACAGGGAGCCTATTTTATTGTAAGCAATGAACACAGATGAAAATTGAATCTAAATAAACATGACTTAGAGATAGATACTAGGTGACCAGAAGACCCATATAATGGGTATTCTACATTTACAAAGAACAACCAAAAAAGTCTATATTTGCTTGTGTAAGTTTTAGTTGATATATTCATTATAGTCACTTCATTTTAATTCCTGCTGTGTTTTTTTGTTTCCTTGCATTTGTCTTTGATCCATTTGATATGGGGGAAACAACAAATGTGGCTTAAGTCTTACCTCCAATAGTTAAATCAGCTGGAGGCCCAAATCCGACACAGTGTAGGACAACTTCAAAGCTGCTTGTAAATCAAACAGTCTCGCAGATGCTTCAGAAGTGATTCTACTGTCAAGAATCATGAAAATCCAGCAACTTCCTAGCCATATTAATTCTTAGCCAGAAAATTCTTAAGAAAACTACCCACCCCATCTGCGGATTCTCTGCTTTTAAGAAATTTTCATTGGTCTGATTTGCATGCCAACGCAAATGAGAAGCAAGCAGATTGCAAGTCTGGAGCTAGACAGGCTGTGAAGGTGCAAGGATGCATAATAATTAATGATTCGTTGTATAGCTCTACTTTAGAAAAAGTTGAGCTGGTAATTATGGAGCAGATTCTGACACCTTGCTTATGTCAAATAAGAATACCAACAAAAGAACCACTGAAAAATAATACATTGCCCTGTTACACTCATTTATTACTACTACGGTAGTAATAAGTACTGTGCAACTGTAATTTTTAGAAGTTTAGAAGAAGGAAAGACTTGAGGTTTTTGGAGATTTTTGATGAATCAGATATCTATAGATTGATGGGGCATATCTTGCAGAACAATTTCTAGGGACTGAACTTTCCTTGTGAATTTCCAAATATTTTATGATATCATCTAGGTCAAAAGGACCACAGGAATCCTTGCTCTAGCTGGTTATGTCAGCTCTGCAGTCTAATTCATAGGCAAAGAGTAGAAAGACATAAAAAAGGAGAAAAGCTAATGAAACTTTATCAATTCTTAACAAGTTTGGATTCAGTTTGATTTGTATTCTTTATGCAAAGTATAGCTTTGATTCTGTTTTATTTTATTAAACCTTGTTCTTTTGCTTTTTCTTACTCTTGTCCCTCCCCCCAGACCATCCTTTATCCACTCATGAATATCTTTTCTTTGTGTTGTTACTGTTCTAATATTTAAACAGAAAAAGCAATGGTATTATAAGAAAGGGTGGTAAGTGATTCCCCTTTTCACATAGTTCCCTTTCCTTTATCTTGTTCCCTGCAGAAGGAGATTGTGTGGATTAAATAGACCATAAATCATTACCAAATATTTGATACATAGTACATAACTCTGTAACAGGTAGATCTGTAACTTCCCTGGATTTCAAGAAGAAAATAAACATTTGAGGCCCATGCATCTTAGAGACAACAGAGGAATTAAGTTGTTCAGGTTATTTTCAATCAGTTATTTGCAGTCTGGTGCTGCATATTGATATTTTAATAGAAGATAACCTGTCACTGCCAGACTTCTGTTTTATTAATGATTGTGTACTTGCTTACCTCTTCTTCTTCTGTATTACCTCAAAATCTCTTCACATGCAGAATTTCACCGTATATTCATAATTTTCCTAAAGGCTGTAAACCCAGGCTAGCTCAGTTCTTAAAATCAATGGGAATACGGTTAGCCTTGTCAGAATGGTTTGCCTTTCTCCGTCGTATGCCTCCAGCTCTGTTTCACATATTACCTGCACACAGTTAGTTCTGCTTGGCTGCCTAGAGGTTAGTTAGTTATTCAATGACTAGACAAAAATAGGCTTTACTAATATTAATAGTCTTCTGTATATAAAACAAATAGTGTAATAAGGTATAGGTCAGTTTAATATTGGCAAAGGAGTTAAACAGAGCACCATTAGACCTGCATGATGCAAGGCTTGAGATTCTACATGGGTGAGCAACACTGCTAAGTTACAGGATGGCTATTCACACTGCAGTGGCAAATTCTAGCTACAAGCGAAAAGATAGGAATTCAGGTCAATGATTTGGTACAAAGAAGAGCAAAATCATAAAAGTATCCGACTTCTCCTCTCCCCACCATTTCATAAAATCACTATTTTCAAAAGCATTATGCTCTTAGAACATAACATCAGTTTAAAACCACAACAGTTGAACACAGACATGAACCTACAATATCATCTACCTGAAATAGCCAAACTGGTGAAAAAAGAATAATTCTTAGGGGGAAAAAAAGAGTAAAAATTCTAGTTTGTTTTCTCTTTACAAAAGTCTTTGATGTGGTGAACAGATTCCTTGTACTCTACTTGCATTCTGCTTTTGCAGTAGGCAGGGAACTTGAAAGATTGAGACCTTACAGAGGAAAACCAAAGGAAGAGGTAGTTAAACAATATTTTTTTTCCTTCATACGTATAAAATGAAAGAAATATGCAAAGGTATACAATACCTTAGATACAGAATACAGTCCAAGACTCTAGAAAGAATTTTCTCTCTGAAATTACGATTACTAACACAAAATGAATTATGTTCTTTGCAAATGCCACTACCATCTCAAAGACAACTTTCTGAAACTATCAGTTGTCCATACGTATGTGGAGCAGGGGCGGGAGAGGCAGCTCATGGAAAAGGCTAGAATAACAAAAGGGACTTCTGCAGTTTAACACCGAGTATTGCAAAATCTAAGTTTTAGGTCTGTTTCCATCAGATGAGACCTGAAACTTTGTGCATCTTTTACATGACAGTTTTAGTCACTTTTTATGGGAAACAAGTCATGTGCAATTCTGAAGCTGTTCAGCTATAATAACATGAGACCGTGCCCACTCTAAAAAGTCCACTGAAGATACAGCATAGTTAATTATACTAAATTATTTAAACAGCTTCAGTAATAGATCTGGTACGCACACCAGCAGATATAGATGCAAGTGATGCAAATATGTAGCTACCTAGTCCTAACCATACAGTCATATCCTAAGCATGAGTTCAGCAGCCAACACACTAAGCTGTATTAGTTACCAGTGTGTTAAATATTCTCACTCATTGAGCTTGCAAAAAATGCTATATGTATTTACTATTATGCACCATTTATAAACTGCAGTATGGTTTAAAATACTCTTAAAAGTCCAAAGCTTTGCTGATAGTTTTGAGAAGAAATAGTTTCCAAAAAATATGGAAGAAGGGGGGGGGGGGGGGGTTTATGTATATTTGACATCTGACAAGCATTTGGAACTACAGGTGGCTGTCTTTTTAATGTAGTTTCAAGGCTGAATGAAAAGGGGCTAGTTAGTCTATTCACTTTCAATCACATTCAAAGGCTAGACAAATACTTCATCTGTGTTCAGAGAAACAAATGCTATAGTACAATTTTGCACAAGTGGTCAAGACCTTCGCAGAACGGATTGGTGAATCTGGAAGATGTCTGCTTATCCTCTGATATCTCACCATCAGCAGCAGCTTTACAACATCTGTTTTGCTCTTCTCCCTTTCATTTCTTCTGGTATCTTTGCCTATTATTGAATACTCAGGAGGATGATGCTTTAAGTCTAACCATCTGTTTTGGAGCCATTAAAAATAAATACAAATAAATATTAAAGAGCAGGTGTATGTGAGTCTATCCACTGACTAAGAAAAAGAGTGAAATTTTTTTCAAAGAAATACTAGGAAAGTGGGATGAGTAAAAAGAACTACGTCACACTTTAAAGGTATTAAATCTACTACAAAACATTTTAAGCACAAATATTTAAGTCCTACAGCCTTCAAAGTTAAGATTAAATTCACAATTAAGGTCTGGATCCAAGCAAGCCTTTGAAAACTTCAAATATTGTTGTCTACAGGTAAGCATCTGAATTGTTAATGGTTAATTACCTCAACTTTTGTCATCTTACTTCTGCCTTGACTTTAAAGCTCATGCTGTCTTCTCTATTAGAATAATAAGAAAGCTACTGTCAGAAGCCTGAGATAGGTAGTTATAGGCTGTCAAGTTACTTCATTTTCTCTTAAGACAAATGAAATAGATCAATCTTTTTAGTACGAATACTGTTTCCCAGACGAAATCATTCATGTAGCTCTTTTCTTCTGAAATTCTTAACAATAAATGGACATATGAAATAAAATACAATAAAATACAATATGCTAATAATAGTATTTCAGGGGTGTGTTCAGCCTCCTGCTGCTATTTTTCCACTATTCATACCCTAATATTCTCTCTCATAGATCACATACTGCATTGAGGATACTTGTTTTACTGGATCTTTTCTTAACTTCTGAGTATTTTCTTCAAAAACAGTCTCTCATCTCATAAAATGTAGATTTGACAATGATTTTTCTGCATTTTTCTATAGTGATTTGTCCTATGAGTCTCCTTCTTTTACTTCACTCTCCCCCTTTTTTCACCTCTTAATCATTTGTTTTCCTTTTTTTAAACCAAGAGCAGTGGAACTGTGGTTCCTGGGGACAAAAAATAATCTAGCTCTATTTAACAATTCTTTATTATTGAAGAATTATTGATTTTATTGATAGAAAAGATAAAATTGTCTATATCTTATCACAAAATTTTGCTCATGTTTTCAGTATTTTAGTTATAGACAGCGTATGACCTGACAGATAATATTCTATGTAAAATAGTATAGCACAAACTTCATGAGTAATCAGAATGCATATTTTGCCCTAATCTCAAAAAGAGTTACACATCTGCCATATATTACTTGTTGAGAACTCACAGCAAAGAGATTTAAATCCAGGTACGCACTTTTTCAGGACTGGGATCTTTATAGCGTGTGGATTACTCTATGATTTAACAATCACTGTGAATAATTCAATTGACCGACAAATCATCTTTTCATGCAGAAAGTACTTATTTAGTATATTAACCCAGTATTTGCACAGGAAAATGTTAAATACTATGCACAATCCTATAGCAACTCTATATAACTATTGCATGATTAAGACGCATTTGTCAGTAAGACTTTACAATTATAAAGCAACATTTCCTTATACACTTCTCATTTGAGGTAAAACAAGGAATGTGAAAAAATTTACAGACACTTTTAATAGTTTAATTTTGAATAAGAGATTTAAATAAAATATTCATACAAAGTAACCATAAATAACTTCAAAGAATCTCATTTCTCATAATATCTTGCCAGTATTACTGTAAAATAAATTGAGCAGAAATATATTGGAAAACAACAAACTGTTGATATCGGATAATTTTGTCAGTTTATTTCTGAGATAATAGTAACGGTCAATTACTTGATGGTTCGCATAATATAACCCGAGTTTTTCATTGTCCTGGTATGAGTAACATGTGAGCAATAGCTCACATGCACCTTCTTACAACATTTCTATTATGAATACAAATTACTTTTGGCTTGCATTATATTTAGGTCACAGAGTCTGACAGAGCAGAAAAATATACTCTTATTCTTAACGCTATTTCAAGACAGCATGAGATAAGAAGGTATTATCTATGTGCAAATGAATATTCACTAAAAAAGTGAATTAATATTAAACTAGGGTTTGTCACTATATAGCTAATTGTCTTCTCCATCCATCCATCCATCCATCCTTCCATCTTCAGGCCTTTTTACATCACCCTGAGCTATCAGCCAGTAGATATTAAGACTATTTTATTGCACTTAGTTTTGTGTGTGTTGGCAGTCTATTTTTACAGCTTTTAAACAGATGTTTTTATATCAGTAAAGCTTAACAAGACATAGAGCAAATAATAGAAATAAAACCTTCACTAGCAATATTGCTTTTCATTGCCTCAGTTGCTGCCAAATAAAATATATTGGGCCAATCTCTCATTAGAAGGCTGACAAAAAATGCAGTCTTACAATTCCTAAATGTACACTTATCAACTTACAAGACTACAAATTCTGGGATGTATTTTATGAACAGAGTAGTTATGGATTTCAGATTCATGAGGAAAGTGAGTATTGGCAAGTTCTGCTGTCAGATTTGACTTCTACTATTCTGTGAATACCAATAGGAATTTTATCTCATGTGACCTAACGGTTTGATTTTTATTTTAAGGATACTACAGCAGACTGCAGAGAACACATCAGATGTTTATTCTGTGATACGGTAAATACCATCAATGACAGGGAGCTCTCTGTCTCTAGTAATAATTCTAAAAGGTTTGATTATAAAGAGTGTCTCTACTAGAAAGTAAACTTTGCAAATTACATCAATGTTTAGTTTTCTAAAGACATAATTTTGGATAATGCTTACAAGGAAATTGTACAGCCAAAAACACGCATTGTGTTTCATACTAGCCTAATATATCACATTTCTTCTATGCTGGAAAAGGATGGATTCACTTTTCCTAAAACAATAATAGATGTTTTGTCTGACTTACTTTGAAGTCCCTGCTGATAATGGTTCAATGACACTTTTGAAAATCTGTCTGTTCTTTCATTTATATCATGCAAAGACAATTCAGAACAAAGAAAATCTGGCAACAGGTTAGATTTTAGCCTAGAAGTTTAATAAAAATCTTTCAGTACTAGTATAGAAATACGTTTACTCAACATTACATAATAATATCAAGTATCATAGTATTAAGACAAAGGAATGGATCCTTCACAACTGTGGATTCCTAAAATTGTCACACACGTCAAAATAGGTGCTCTGTCAGACCATATGTGACCTAAAACGCATATTATTTAATACATACAAGCATGCATTTATTTTCCGAGGTGAAAAAGCATATGTAACATCTGTATCTGCAGTATGCTGTACAACTAGAATTTGTCTGAAGAAGTCCTTTTAGCTGATTGGCTGACAAAAAACTCCTACTCTAAATTCAATGTTAAAAGTTTCCAAATTGTTTCTCAGATCACTTTGAAGATCACCTTGAAATTCTTGGGGACTTCATGAAATAGCTGCCAGTCAACAGTCACATACTTGCATTTGACACAGATACAACTCAAAAAGCCCTAATAAATCTCAGTAGAGTTACTCTAGATTTACGCTAGCATGCCCGAGACGTGTAAAAGTTTGGATCTTTTGCTAAGATTAAAAAAAAAAAAAGAAAAAGAAAGAAAGAAAGAAAAGAAGCAGAACTTTGAACATCAAAGACTTAATTTGCAGCCCCTAATTTCAGAATTGTTTGGGGAAATCAGTCACTCTATGGCAAACAGGGAGAACACACAGAAATCCAGGCCCCCATTACCTGACATACAGGAAAGCTATTCTTGTACTCCTGGCATGCCACGGCAGTATTTGTCTGAGCCATGCAAGGGACCTTGAGAAGTAGGCCAGTTTCTAAGCACACGGAGAGTTAGTGAAGCTTTAACTAGCACAGCATTTCATTCAAGAAGTCAGCTTCAAGACTTCATTTAAAATTATCAGGGGCACATTATCTGGGAACACAACAAGAAGCAATTATTGGTTTAATTAGCCTGCATTCACCACGTTGTGCTCCTTCTCTTTGTTGGATTGCCAGGCAATTTTGTAAAATCATTAAGCAAGGGAACTGTAATTCCATAATGACCTAATCTGCAGCTCCATCCCATCACCCTGGAATATTTTAAAGTTATTTATGACTGTCCTCAATAAAAGCTAAACCCATTGGGCAAGAAACACTTTGGGTCTCCAAAATTCCAAATGGTTTCTCTTACTGAAATATTGTTGTCGTACTGAGTCACCTATTCTTTTCTACACATAAAAGAGAAGTTTTACTGTCAAAATAAGGTTAGACTAAATGCATGCCAATATGGAAACACAGAGGGTACACTAAAGAGTACTTTTATTGCTTCAAAAATAAAACCAGAAGAACTATATTCATTTAACTTCTTTCATTTTCAACATAACCTTTGATACAACTGACAAGAAGAGGGATTCAGAGCAGCGTAAAAACCAAATAAAGAAACAGAAAACAACCCTATGGTATTGTTTCTTCTGCTGAGAAAAGAATAGAGCTAACAAAGTCATTTTTCTAGTTAAACTCTCAGATTTGAGCAAGAGGAGAGATTTAGGATTATAATTCATGACATTTTAAAATTTCTTCTTATTTTCTGCTTTCATCATCACCACATCAGGTTTACATCTTTTCACTGTACCGTTCAGGACACTAGAAAAAAATTTTCTTAGATTTGTAAACCAGCAACGTATTTCCGCAGCTTTTAAGTGGTAATGTAGAATTGTCTTCAAAAATCAAACAGCTTCATTGTAGAATATCTAGCCAGTCTGCATGTGAAACACTTGGAATAAATTAAACTGCTGAAAATATCAGATGATGAGAACTGTCTTTGAAGTTACTATTTGCCTAACTAAATTGTTTCAGTTAGCCAAAAGAAATATGGGTAAAAAGAATGCAATTCCTTCATACGTTTTGCTAAATAGAAAGGAAAGAAAACAAATTAAAACAAATAAAAGAAAGAAAACAGCATCTTTCACATATTTTGCTATGGCGATAAAACAGAAGCTTTGCACAGCACTAAGATTTGGGACTAGTTAACAAACTGAAATTGCAATGCTGATTTTTGTTTTAAAGCAACTTAACTGAGAGTATGGCATCATTTTAATATTTTGTCAATGAGATTTGTCAAAAAGTCTACACATATAGAAAAGATTACATCAAAAAGCAATCAAAATTCTGATTAGGAAAAGTAAAGGTAAAGTTAGCGGACACTAAGAGCAAATTTGGCATGGTGTTAATCAAAGAAGCATGATTTTGATACTACTAACAAATAGAACGACAAAGTGGTGCAACTTGATTGTCCTCAGTGTGTTGACCTGGACCAGATTTATAAGGGAGGTATCACCACTTAGTACATAATCTAATACTGGTACAAGGGGGCATTAACAAATATTTTAAGTGGTTTCCAAATAGCAAGGGCAAAAATCCCTAAAAAGCAGGCAGAAAAAGGGAACTGAATGTCTAAACCTTCATTATGGAATTATTTAAAACTAAGGGGTCTTTTCTGAGCACATTAGGTAACACATCCAGGGCTGATATAAGATGATGTCTTTATAAATGTGTTTACAGGATTCAGTCAAATCTATTCTCTCTTTTAGGTTTCACTTAGCACATGATCAATGTATCAGTTGTTGTTTACAGTTTATGCTGAGACACTGAAAACATGTTCTTTAGTACTTGGTTCTTAATATCCTAATATTGCTCCTTTTTAGTGCAATCACAAAGAAAAAAGATTACAAATCACAGATCTTATTATTGCAAGATTGCACGGGAAGTGTCGCAATAAAAGCAGTCAAATGTAAAACAAGAATTCTGGTCAGAAAAAAATCTTAAAAACATATATCTTTAGACAATTTAGAGATGAAGAGTGGAAAAGCAAAGTAAGCAGGTAATTACATATGGTTGTACAGTTTTGCTTTGAAGGACTGTAGGTATATTTAAATACACTCAGAAGAAGCTCATCTACACTTTCAAAAACTATGTTGTGGGGAAAGAATATGAGAGGCTCAGAAACAAGAGGAGCTCTATAGTGAAGTGGAGAAATGACGGAATCATATAAAAACAACGTACAAACGTAGACAAGATTAGCTGTGTTCTCTTCTTTGTCATGACATAACTTAAGTAAGGAGTCAGTTATTCAGAAGTAATGCCACTTAAACAATTTGCTACATGAACCAAGTAATTAATGTAGTAATGGCTTTCCTATGGATGTGTGTTTTACAGTTACAGTTCGATTGAAACTCTTTTTCCTTTTAAGTAGTTTGCAGCGTCGACATGGCTATTTTTCTAGATGGGCTTTCTGAGTTCCAGTAACAACTGATTTTAGGTTGTAGCCACTCCTTGAAGCTCACACAGGATTATTTCCTCTACTGTGTAGAACTTAGGGGAACTTAACAGCTTGGAAATTTCCACTTTCTGTCAAATTTGACAGAGATTAATTTAGGGACTAAGAAGGTATTAGGAACATAGATACAATGGTCATATAACTGTTTTTGTCTTTGGAAATATATTAAGAAAATATGTTTTATGCAGTGCATGGGTAGAAGTTACGATAATTATCACGAAGTCCAGAAGCAAAGTTAGAGTAAAAGAGATCTTTGGTGTTTACAGTGTTTATATTTTTTTTAAAAAAAAAAAGGGTTATTTTCAATATTGGACTGGTGTGAAGAATGCTAAAATAGAAAAATATTTTAAATAAATACTTTTAAAGTAGAAAATATTTTAAATAAATCCACAATTTTTTCACCATAAAGATATCCATCATTATACAAATTTTAGCCAGGGAAATTTTTTTCTAATGGTGGATAAAAACTACAATAAGTAAGAAGCCTCTGTTGTGAGAGAGAATAAACCCAAGCAATAGCACTGTTTGAGCTGCTCCGTTCACATCTAGTTTATTTATCTTTGCACTGCATTCCACTATGAGTCCTAAATACACCTGAGAATCACAGCAAAAACCTGCTTTTCAACTTTGATTTCTATATCCACCTTTCAGATAAAGGGAACTCATCTAAGAATAACATCAAGTGGCATCTTTTTCTTTTAATATAATACCCCAGGGGCTATGTTGGTTATCAGACTTCTCATCCCGTTCCAGCTCGCTAAACATTGCACTCACCTAGGCTATGCAGTGCCCTAGGTAAGTGGTTTCACTTTGCAGAAGGAAAGCGCAAAGGCCGGCGCAATGTCAATGTCAGCAGGGCATGTGCCCCGTGGGGAGCCTCAGTGCCAGTCTCGCCTCAAAGGACGGTCCCTGATAGTGAGCTAGCACAGGATAAAATACTAGGAAAGTGTTGGGGGAGGACTGCAAACCAGGACTCTCCATTAATGTCATACTTCATTCCTCTTGAGACCTTTCAGAGTCTTGACTCCAAGTTCTTGTCTTTCTTCTCAAAACATACGTCTACACTACTTTTGAAAGACAGGTTCAGTTCAGGCTCTAGTTTATGAAGGAAAGTGGCTTAAGACAGCTCTGTCCATTCTTATGGCTTGACTCTCCCTTTGCTCACTTCAGTTGTGCCAGCACTGCAATTCGGCACACCTGGACTTGATCTCTGAAGCTATTTCCTCCTTCTTTAACGTTGCCATGGTAAACCGCGGCACCTATATCTCAAATGACCTTTTGGAATGTGTAGATTCACTAACATCTTTTTTATCCTGCCAAAGCAATTATGACAGAGCTCATGAACAGGAGCAGTAGACTAAGTCAAGGGATCTGCACTTCCATGTTGGACACAGTGACATGAAGAGTTAGATGAGCCTACTTTTATCCATAGCACAGTGGCATTCTCTACTCTCCACAGCTGGAAGGACATTTACATCTTGCCCAGACAGTAGACAGCATTGCAAATTCAAAGCTGGTATAACCTTTTATTGACTATATTATGTCGAGGGGAAAGAGAAGAGCACATGATGGTAAGAACTCACCTCCCTGTGCCTGCAATCGATGGATGCAGCTTTTCCTCACGAGAAGAGCTTCCAGTGCTGTCCTATGCACATACCACATTTGAGAACTCATTTCAGGGCCAAAGTGCCCTTCAAAGTGATTTCCAAGGCTCAGCCATTCTTGATGCCTACCACTTGGGGGAAACAAGTTTGCAGTGGGAAAGTACACCAAATAATCTGTAGTAGAGTTGTGAATTCTGAATGTCGTGTTTAAAGTTATAGTTGCCTATATGCTAAAGAAATCAATGGAAGCTGTGTGTTGCAGTCAGGCATACACTAAGCCCATACTTTTGAATAATTTAAGTAGCACAAAGACAATTCTTAACATTAAAATCAGTAGCTTGATTTTTTTTTCTTTTTTTTAAAAAAGAGATATTTTTCATGGTGTAAAAGAGCTGAATTTATGATTTAAATGACTGCTTGCATAGATTACTTTTTTGATAAAAAGTACTAAGAAACATATTATTTCCATGCATGGCAATTTACATGTGAAATTTCCATTAGTGGTAATGGCAGTGGCACATATAAATCTCCAATTCCCTTTAGCATTAATTGCAGTCATCTATATAAGTACTTGGATTTTCAGTGACATTATACCCATAGCTTCACGGAGTCAGAAGTGATCATAGTCTGGAGAGGCTAAACTTTAAGTACTGTCATTACTAATGGCAAGTAATAACTAAAATCTTTATCTTAACCATCAACAACGTACAGCATCGCATAAAATTTATTCCAGGGAAAAAATGCTAACGAAGTCTGCTAGCCTAATTTACCAAACTATTAAAACTAGTTGACAGAATTCTAAATTAAGATGATTATAATTTTAAGCACACTATGCTAATACCTTGAAAGTTACTAGCTAATTTGCCATTTATTTGAATAGGTGTATGTGGAATCAGCTTTACATTTTTCTAAACCTTCAAGAGGCAGTATTGGATTTCTTGCAAATGGGTCTTTGTGTGAACTTTCAGAGCAGCTGTTGAAAACTATAATATAAATGAATCAATAGGCTAATGAGAGAGTGACTTCTGGGATTTTTGATAAAGTTCAAATAGACTCTATATTAGAAGAAACTAAGCAGAAACAACTCCAAGTACATTTTAACTCAGCAAATGCATTATTTAAACTAAATTAAACTTCAGATATTTCTGTTAATGAAGTTATCAGAAGGTCAGACCTCTCAAATTATCTGGCATGAAAAATCACTTAGGTATATTTAAAACAAAATAAATCCAAATTGTACTTGATCTCATTACATAAATAGTATAATGTGATATCTGATTTTTGCTTATTCCTCTCCAATATGTATCACAAAAAAGAAAGGACTCTTTCAGTATCTTAATTTTGAATCAGATAGGTAAACCCTACTACCTAAGCATAATATGAAGAGCAACCAAATGTTATTGCTTTTACATTCAGAGCTCATCATAATCTAGCCAGTCAAATGGCATCATCTTGCTCAAATTTGTAGCTGTGAGCAATGGAGGCAGAATGCTTTCTAGATGAAAATGAAAATAGGAACAAGCTACAAATAGGTTTTCTTTGCAAATATACTGAGAAAAGAATTCCCTTCCAGAATCCTGTGCAAATGTATTCACAATAAACTTTCCCCTGAGGTATTTGCAAAAATTCTTAGAACTTGAAGGAATTCAAAGCACCATTCAGTCCCCTTTCCATGAATACTGGATGTATGAATCTCAGCTGACACCTAAGGCTTTATGTAACCAATTAATCAAACTGAGAGCAGTTTAACTTGCTACAGAACCGGTCTTCAAATCTCATGAATCCTGTGTCCTAATTCCTTTCACTAATTTTAATTTCTCTTTAATCACAAAATCTCTGATATAAAATCAAGACGATTTAATACACAAGGAGGTATTTTAGCAATGAGAAGTTTAATTTCTAAATTTAGTTTCTAAATTTTAGCAATTTAGAAATTTAGAAGTATTCAAATGCAATACTAAACAAATTTTGTTTCAAACTTCATAACAAAAGTAGAAAGCTGATTATATTGGGATGATATATGACACTGAAAGCATCAAGCACAGTGCTCTTGATTCAAGTTAGCCATATCTACTCTTACAATCAATTACAAATATTACTATCCTGAAAAACATTGTTGGCATACTACTAAGATGAGTTTCTTCTTGTCTAATGCTTAATGTCTAATAGTTGAGGATCCTAACTTTGAGGATTATTCATCCCAAATATCCCAGACATATATCTTAGAATTATTACCTGATGATGCCCATTTCTCCCTATTGCCCCTAAGAGGACCTTGAGCCCCTTAGAATTAGCAATTTTTGGATGGCTAAAGTCAGGTGAGAGAACTGCCACCCTTCCGATGGAACTAATATCTATCAGAATTATACTTTTATAAATAATTATTCTAGTTCTCCTGAGGGATGGAAAGTTGCACCAGCAAAAGTGCTGTTGTTTCTTCTACCTACAAACAGTCCGAACTTAACTTTTGCCAGCAAAGTTATATTGGTCAGATAAAAGTTGTCAAGCCTCTGACAGACATAGCTGTACTGGCAAAAGTTTTCACAGTATACCTATCCTTAAATTAGCCTCAACATTAAGTTAAATTGCATCAGCAATCATGGCTTCCTCTAGGCTGATTCACAAAATTAGGATTTCCTAACATACTCATATACAATACAGCTGTATTTCCTGCTCCTTTCTATTTTCCTCTTAAGAAATACATGGGTGGATGAGATGGTGCACACAAACATACATAGGCTATGATATTAAGATACTTTTAAATTAAGGCTTGATTAAAGGGAATTTTTCTTCATTTGGGATGAGGAAGAGTCAATGAAACATTTTCATGCAACAGTCCTATACTCTGGATAAAGGGAAGGGGGATTGTTGGATTGTTTTTACCCTTAATTTTCAGTGTTTTTTTCCTATCTTCCCTCCACACACACCTTTTTAAAGTGCTAGTTATTCCTAATTCTCCCCCCCCAACCAGACAACTGAGTTCTAAACTGTTTTATACTTTTTTTTTTTAAGTTGCAAACATTTAAGTGTTTTATGACATTCCATTATAATATAACAAAGCAATGGAAACTAGTGTTCATCTGCCACCGTTCTGCTCAAACTGCATGGGTTGGTTATGGAGTAGAATTAATTTCAATATTGCATTTGGACACAAAGCTAACAGTTAGCTATCTGGGTTTTGTAGCTTTGCATGAAAAGTAGATAGAGTTCAACTTCTGTACTTGACAGGCTAAATCTGCCTGAGGATCCTATCATCCGAATTGATGCACAGATACCTTTTACATTTTAAAAGGCAGAATTCCATTTCCTTTCATATGTTACATTAAGCAGCAGTGTAGTGCAATGCACACTAAGTGACAGCGGGTGACTGAATTTCTTCCAGGGAGAAAGCATTCTTTAACAGATCAAATATTTCCTCCTAATTTACAAACAACACATTAGATTGAAAGTGTTCTTTCTCTTTTTTTTTCCTATACAGTAAGAGATATAGTAAACTACAAAATATTTTTTGATGAGCATGAATAATTCAGTCTTTGGGGAAATGAAAAACAAGAAATTCTGTTTTTCAGCAACTGCAATGATTTTTTGCCATTCTCTTTAGGATGTTTTTATTTTGTCAAACAAATAGCATTCATCTATGTCATTTCTCACCTTCAAATGAGATTGAATATTACTACGACAGTGAAAAGATGTAAGTTCTTTACGGAACAGTTCTCTTACTATTTGTCTCAATCTGGCTGGCTGTTCAAATGCCAAACAATACAGGTGTGCAGACACTCACGTAAACAACCAAGCAGTTAAGGAAAGGCTCTGAAATCACCCTGACGGGAACACAGGATGGAATCCGTGAAATGATGCAAGTTCGGCACTAAGTCCACATCGTGTCTCATTCTCTCATCAGGTATCAAGCGATCTTTTTCCTTCCTCCTTTTCTTCTATAACTTACCTGTTGAATTCCTAATTAAATTCTCTTAGCTTTTTTCTAATTGGTTCATCTGGTAAGTATGTAAGCCAGAATTATATGTATTACTAACAGATCAGCTGCTGTGAGAGACAAAGACTTTTCTTGGACACAAAACTAACAGTTAGCTATCTGGATTTTGTAGCTTAACATATTTCTTTACAAGTATAGTATTCTTAACAAGGCTTCTGGATTTTTTTTGGGGGGGGGGTTGTTACCATTTGCAAAATAGATGTCAATATTACAGCTTCAAAATCTGACATATCTTTTGTTTTATTTTATTTTATTTTATTTTATTCTTATTATTATGGAGAGCCCAAATGTTAATTTAAGCCTTCTTTTCCAAACTATATGAAGATACTGATTTGTGCACAGAGTTTCAGAATTCAGACAACAGAATTTAAGATTTGCCAGCAAGTAAGGTATGGCTAGATCGTTCTTTAGATCCACAGATTTTGTTGGTTTTATTTTGAACACTGTATTAACTTAGAGTTATAAAAGATGCGCTGCTAGCATCCTCCCAGAAGGTTACAGTATTGTTATCAAGCATCTCTGATGGATGATCTTTATATAAACAGCGATTTTGGAACCAGCCATCTCCAGCATAGCACTGAGAGGGGCTGTGGAGGCCATTTGAAATTCAAGATGTTCCACAAACTGCGACATGTATAAACCATGATCTGCATCCAGTAATGCTTTCCACAAATGAATTTGTTCAGTACTGTTACTATCACGGCTTGAAAGCTGCCTTCGAGCCTCTGAGGATATATATGAGATATAGCTTATTCAAAATTCAGAAATATTGTAGATAAATTATATACTCCCATAAATGTGTTAACTACAGCTATATAAATTGCCAATATATCACATACTGAATTAAATAAATGGAAAATTTACTACAGCTTACACAGAAATAAAAGCACAGTCTATTAAATCAGCCATATTCTGAATCAGATACATAACCTATCTAGTCAGATACTTAATATATTGAATCAAAATCACTATACCTGCTGCATCAGATGCATTGAATGAAATATACCATCCAAAAAGCATATCGATATTAAACTAAATCATGTTGAACGGCTACATAATTTACTAAATTAAATAAATTGGGTCAATGCAGTATTCACTGAACCTAGCATATCAAGTCATAAAGAAATACAAAGCTTATATGTTCTGAAAGAGCTTGTCATGCATTCACAGTTAGGTCTTAGTAAAATATTATCTTCAAATGGACAAGTTTTTCAAATACTTCAGAAAAAATTTCTAAAGAGTCACTGAATAAATGCACTCTAGATTTAAGTATCACACTGGAACAAGAGCTGCTATCTTTCCTAGATATCCAATCCCCTCAAACATTATAAGACCACAGACAAATCAAAGATTCATGAAAAGCATATTCCTTAAAAAAATGTTCTCTGAGGAAGTGCACAGCAAATATCACATTTTGGTTGATTTTCTCCACACTTTACTTAAAACAAAGTCATAATGAAAAACATCAAAGAACTAAGTTCAAGATGAGAAAAAAAAATCTGGTCTTAGAGATATTTCTAAGAAACAATGACTTGTGCAAGTCAAGATTGCAAGTTTAATGTGATACAGACCTAAACTCTTTCCTAATATTCCTTTGCAGAGGCCAGTCACTAGTTATTCTACAGAAATTTACCTAAGGCTTAGTGGTATCAGTCAGACCCTTCCCCATTAAATTCAATGGTAAACTCTTATGTCTGGTTAGATCTTATTTTTACAGTTTTCTAAACCTTGAAATGAGGCTTAAATGGCACCAGGACAATATTCCATTTAACTGGGATCTGTGGAGATCTCAGTTTCCTCTGGGCTGCAAAGTTACTCTTTTTATCACACAACCAAGATTTATTTATTTATTTATTTATTAAGTGGAACAGTTTCAGCCAACAGGCAGAAGATTAGAACTTACGTTCTTTTCACATTTTCCCTCTCAATACTTCTAAACATCAGTTTCTATGGGGAAAAAAAGTCCCCTCCAGTTTCTTTCAACTAATAGGCAACGCTCCAGAACAGGAACAACACTGTTGCTCATTTAATAGTTTCAATGCATACCTAAAAATTAAAACGATGTTCTCTCAAAACATTAACAAATCCTGTAGTCTCAATATATGGACACATTACATTGCAGAAACCTTTAATTCTTAATTCCCCTTGTTCAAGGAACAAGAGACCTAGTGGAGTCTATCATCCACTAACGCATCTTTTGTAACACAAATCAGCAATCAATACCCAAAGCAGATGTTTTATGAAAACTTCTCTAGTTTTCTCAGCTTCCGTCCTCTTAACCGCATGCTGAGAAACGAAAGTAAGAAGGAACACTACCGATATAAAGGGTAAAGCTAAGAATGAAAAAGTCATGCCACAATTAGAAGAGGTAAGCTACCTTTTATAGAGCAAGACATACTGGGTTTCTCAATACAGTAGATTGAACTCAACAGTCCTTTAATTCTCCAAATCAGACTGCTTTCATGCAAGGTTCAGAGTAAATGTGTTTTGAAGAAAATACATCCTTAGAGGCATTCAGTATGATTTTAGAAAGTCATCAAGTAAAAGGTCAATTGTGAACATGCTGGCATGCCCATAACCTTTCATTTCTAATGAAATGCTCCGCAGAATCCCAATGGAGAAACAGCTTGCATGATTCCAAGAACTTTTATGTTGAAATCAGCTCCCACATACTATATTTAAGAGAAGCTTTTGAGTCTGTTTCCTCCCCTCTCCACCCCCTGTCAGGAAAATCAGTAAACTTAGCTATCATATTGCCTGTGCCTTAATAGACAAGGAATTACGTGTTCAAATTGCCAACGCAAGTCCTATTTTTCAAAGGCATATATCTGAGCAATTAGTTTGCTCTAGTTTAATGCTTAGTATGCAGTGTTTTAGGACATAAAGAATTTGTTTTTCCTACTTTTCCTAGAAATACACTTGGCTTTTTTTAAAAAACATATAGAAGAAGAAAGAATAGGCCTCACACTAAAATGTGATACACCACGCACAGCTCTGCATACAACCCTACTGATTTTACTGATGTTGCTTCTGGCCCAGAAGCCTCATTTTAGTGGGTCTCACAGAAGCTGTGGGACCCTCATCAATTACCGCTGAAAGTGGGTGAAATATTTCACTACTTTGCCTCATCAGTAGATCGCATTAAGAGAGTTGTATCTTTTGCTACTTTCATAACCATTAGACAAAATCTAGGAATCTGGAGCAAGACAAATATTCAGACACTGACTAGGGACAGGACCTAGGAAGCAATTTTGCAACAGGATCACACTTTGTAAGTGAAAAGTGAGTTAGAAGGGACAAAAGTTTGTCAAAAAACTCAAGATGTTTGTTCAGAAAGTGTTAAATGTCTAAGAGATTAATCTACCAGAGGAAATGTTCTGATAAATCTGTTCTTTCTTCATGCCCAAATACTGAGAAAAGGATAAATAAAGTTTCACTAAAATAACAGGAAGCACAGGATACTCTTTGTAAGGAGACCCTAAGTTTGGCATATGCTTGTGCATCCTGAAAAGGGACATGCATCACCATCATAATGGAAAGTCCATGCCCAGGTTATCAGGAAATGTGCAGAATAATACCTGGATTTATTTTACATAAATCGTAAACAATCATCAGCTATACCTCATTACAAATAAAACACATGAAAATGCCTCGTTTAGTAATAAAATATTGATGTCAACTATCTCAAAATATCTAAAAAATATGTAGAAACTTTATAATATATATCCCTAGTATTATATGCCCTTGCCAGTAAAACATATGAACAAAAACTCTAGCACCCAATAAGAGTTATAAAAGGAAGCGTTCTGGATATTATCTGTCCTCACAATATTTTAAGACACATGGCATTCCTGATGATTGATTTTATTTTAAGTTGACCTGAAAAGTGCTTGTTTAAATTAAAAAAAAACAAACTACTATTCCTTAGGGAGCCATTAAAACTATAACTTTATATATTCCAATCATATCTTCAACTCATATGTATATCTATATATAACTATACCCAGATATATATAAATGCATACATTTTATTTAAGCTACAGCTCAGGAAGGGCAAATTCTGTTGTTAGGCATACAGCAAAAGCAGAATTTGAATCAGAAAACTGTAAGTGAACTTTAATTTTCACTGAAGTGTCATTTGAATTAGGTCCCTTCACGTTTCTTAGAGGATCACTGAGCTGAGATATCATGCTGGCAGCATAAGAGCTTGAGTTGGTTCTTACATGCATCACCCAAGTCTGCTGGGGCACAGCACTCTTATTTGAGCTAGTGAGAGACCCAACTACCTAACTAAGGTAGTTTCTATACAAGCAAGAGTCCCATTCCTAAGCTTAAATCCAGTAACATGTTAAGTTATTTTGCAGGATCACATAGAAGTCATAGTTTTTTTCCATCATCTAGCCTATCTATCATCACAGTCCTCTACATACAGTAGTCTGCATATTACTGGCTGAGTAATAAGAACTACTGATCAAGTGAAGTAACACTATTAGGCTGAACCAAAGAAGTACTTAAGATCTGCATGCTGCACAGTTTTGATTCTTGAAATGCATAAACGCTATCAGGCTCTCATGAAATAAATAAAATATTACCTGACATAGGGAGGTTTGCTATTATCAGTTAACATCTTTATGCGTAGAAACTTTGATACAGGCTGACTCACAGAGGAGATGTGTTTCTTTACACCCCCTTGGCCAGGCTCAACGGAGAGGCAGGCTCGCCAGAGCCAGGAGCGCTCCAGCCCTTCGGCTTAGCCCCAGGCTCTGCGTGCCAGTCTGCTCACCAGGAGAGGAGGCTTCCTTTGAGGAGCCACCGTCCCTTCTGTGCAGCCGCTCTCTCTGCAGTTATTTGACCAGAGTGTAGACCTCGTGAAGTGCTGTGCTTAAGCTCTTGGAGCAAGGAGGGATTTTAACCTGACAGAATATAATTGTTAAAAGAAACACAGGGAGCTGTTTTCCAAATCACAGATTTTAAAACACTCTGTCATCTGCTTTTTGCGCATATACAGGCATTATTAGATACAGTCTATCTACTTAGTTTATGAAGATAGGAACACAAAATGCAATGAAGAAAAAAAAGTTAAAAAATAACTTGACTTTTTGACTTTCCCTGTAGAAATAATTTGCATCATTTTTAATTTCATCCAGACTGAACAGGTAGCATATTAATTAGTAAAGTGCTATCCTATACTAGTCTAGGAAAAAAAAATACAGACCTACACATTACGTCTTGTCGTTTACCTTTTTAGACCACATACTCAAGACACCTATAAGCTTTGACAGTAGGTCATCGATACCCTTTGCTGATATTTGATAGTTGCATTTTGTACTGTTACACCTGCAAGAGTTCACAGTTCGTAGTCCTAAAGCATACACAAATAAAAGAAAACACTATAAATAATATTCAAAAACCATACATTTAATAAGCAGCTAATCAAAATGGGTTGTAAGGCATTTTGCAGCCCCTTTGGGAAAGATGAAGCATGGTTCATTAAAACAGGGTGGAAAAAAAATCTGTATTTAAATCTGTTTGATGCCAAGGGTTTAATCACAGAGGAGAGCCCTCTCTTACTGTATGAAAATGTTCTAAAAAATAAAAGAATATAAAAAAATTAACTTAATCTCCAGATACACATTTATTTATTAAGACATGCATGAATATGTTTCTATATTTAACCAACTCATGATCTGCTTTACTATTTGAAACAGCTGATTCATCTCTTTTAAAGAAAAAAAAAGGAGGAAAAGAAAAGAAAATGATAATTATGAGCTAAATATTAAGGTCTAGTTTTGGGAATAAGGACTTCTGTGTCCACAAGTAACATGCAGTCACACAGAAATACTTTTATTCAATTAAAATTAAATTTTCATTTTACTTCTGAATTCCTGGAAGGAAAGGGACGGTCATTCTTCATCCCCAATCATCAGGCATCTGTTGAAAAAAAAAAAGAGGCAGGATTGATTCTCATCACAAAAAGGGCATGAGTGAAATGCATTGTATAGAGGATATTGGATATGTGTGCATGCAGACAACTTGAAGCAATTGCACTCAAGCTCTGAATCAAACACTATGAATTTTCTTTCTATCTTATCACCTAGTCTATATCCCCTTCCTCTTCTTTCTCTGCTATAAACTGCTGTTGAATCTTATTGGTGGTCTTTAAAAATGTACGGCGTAAAATCTTTATAAACGCATACAAAGTAGTTTTAATAATATCTTAATAAGAGTTTGTTGCAGTCTCATAAGGCAAAGGAATTGCATTGCCAGCAGGTCCTCTCACCCGCAGGCTGCAAGGGCAACCCAGACCTAGGGCTGAAGAACGTTTCCCTGCAAGCAGCTAAGTGCTTGTGAGAAACACACTGGCAGCAGCTCTTTGAGGAACTTTCACACAGAAAAAAAACATGATCAGGAGATCTTCCAGGTCAGGATTCAGAACCTGGCCATTTTTTTTCCCCCCCCAAGAGTGCTAAGGCTAAGACTCCTTCCCCAGAGTTTCAGTGTAAATACTTATCAGTGCTCTTTGCTAGCATTTTCGAGTGTTTTTGTGGGACTTGCTTGTTCAGCCTTATAGAGTACAGCACGTAAATTCATTGTGGTTCCCTGAACACCGATTTTATTTTGATAGGGTCAAGAAAGGTTTTATACCTCTTCCTTGGCCCCTTATAAGCTCCATTTCATTATGATAAGCTGGAAAAGATGAGACCTCATTAATATTACGTGGCTTTTATTCTCATGCATTACATTTAAAGGCACAGTGAAGCACATAGCTCATCAGTGACATTTGGGAAAGCACAAGAAGTGCTATATGAAAACCGAACCTTTATTAAAGCAGACAACAAGCTGAACAGAGGAGCTCAGTAAACAGTGTAAAAAATCTGCTGTAGGAATTCTGGGGAAAAAAAGCAACAGTTGAAGCTAATGGAAGAGAGAGTCAGATTCATCTCTCTCCGTGCCTTACAGGCAGGCTAACGTGTAAAGCATCAAACGGGCTCACGAAGGGCTGGACTGCAGCTACCGCTGTGACACTGGCCTGCTACATGATAAATCTCATCTCTTTGTGCATGATGATTTTCTGAGAAAAATCATTCCAAACATTCGTTCCAAAGGATGCTCCAAAGTCCTTGATAAGCTAACAAGACAGGAACGTAAGACAGCCATATATTCAGTAAACTAACTGTATTTGCTTAAAGTTACACATAAAGTAACTCTTACTAACTTGTACACACACACAGCAGGAGCATTGTAGATCACCTTGAGTAGCCAAGAAACAACATGAAAAACTGTGCCGCTACTTACTTTCCTTTTCGTAGCAAGTCAAACAAGCTTTCATTCATAAAGTCTGTTAAGCTATATCTTTTATAACTACACAGTAAGGTATAATTCTCACTACGGTTTCATAAGCAATATAAAAGCAGCCAATATTTAAGCAGATGGATTTAACTTTCTAAAGCACTCACATTAGAAATACTATGATCATTATAAAAGATGCCATTTTTTATTTCTAAGATATATTTTCTGTTGTGCCGCAGCCCTTAAAATAATAAAAGGAGATGATTGTTTTTTCCATTGCAATGTAACCCCCTACATACAATGACACACGCACCCTTTCTTACTGCATTTATTACCAATAAAATTGAAAAAGGCTAAAGTATATCAGCATGTCTTTATCTTTATTCATAACTCAGCAAGTTATTTAGACTTTTATGTATTGAGTTTGCTTCAGCAGAATGGAGCTGAAGCAATCCAAAGGACACATATGAGCACAATGTCAGAACTTTCTTTTCTGGTAAAACAACACTAGAAAAAAGACTTTTTCTAAATCATTTCCTTTATGTATTAGAATTTATAAAACTATTTGCTTTTCAGTCAATGCCATTCCTCATTTGGGGCACTCGGTCTGTGCCCAGAGAGGTGAAAATATTCTGGGCCCTGGTTTCAGATGCAGACCCTATCAGTGTTTCAGCTCCTTATTGAGACAAAACCTTTTTTTTTTTTTTTTTTTTTTTTCCCATGACCTTCCTTCCCAGCAAAGAAAATCAGGCACAGAAGGGGGAGTTATGTAAAAAAGAGCAAAATAGCCTAAAAAATTTTAAGTTCATACTGGAGCTGAGGATAAATTTTACCAAAACTTTTCTTTCTTTAAATGACATACACTTAAAAGCACTGTTACTAATGCACAAACTGAAAATCAGCCGGCCAATTCAGGTTGTGCTTCTAGGGTGCAAAGGAGGGAGAATTTTTTCAGTTCACAAGTAATGGAGTTGTCAGGAAACCTTCGTAAGGTCAACATTGGCTGTATTCTGCAGAAAGGTGTCTACAAAAAACAGAGAAAAGTAAAGAAGAGTAAGGAAGAGACTGTACTAAATTCCAGCATAGGTAGAAATTGAATAGGTCAAGGATGGTGGCAAAGGCTAATTTTGAAACTCTGTGGGCTGATCTACATTTTCTCTCTTCTTGCGTGCAAACAACACTGAACATTATCTATTCTCAGTGTTCTCTACAGAGCTGATGAACTCCATTTTTTTTCTTTTTTTTTTTTTAATGATATGCTCTAGGAAAATGTGATTAAAATTAACATTAGGTAAGGGACTTAAACCTGTCAGGAAATCAGAAAGGAACAGAAGGAATTTCTGTGAGAAGAAAACGCTGAAGATTTTTATTGTAATACGTTTCATCTTAACTGATTAGTTTTGCTGTTGTTTGACTCTACTACAGTCATAGATAGAGGGGTAAAATACTGCTACGGTAGGTTTAGCAAACTTTCAATGTATTGTGAAGACCTCTAAAGAGAAATGTTCTTTTGCAATCAGTCCAGATAGTTTTTAAAGAATTGGATTATTAAGGGAAATCACATATTTTGTGTATTGCACTGAAGTGGCCATTTTGACTAGACCACAGTTGAATCCATAAATATTTGGATAGCGATGCTTTCCCATCTGGTCTGTAATAGCTTGCTTGGTATTGTCTCTCTTCTGCCTATAATTGGTTTCTATACAATAATTTCTAAAAATTCCAAACAGGAGTGTTTACCAAAGTGTTTTCAAAGAACAGCTGCATACTAGGATGTATAAAATCAGTGCTGGCACAATTACACTAACATCTGCCCATTTTAACTGTTTCTCTTTCCTACTGATTGCTCTTTTTTCAGCAACAAACTCCTCTATACCTAAGATAAATATGTAGTACATATTCTACATATAGTAAGTTGCATTTGCAGCACAAGTTAATTACTCAGATCTCATGGAAATAACTATAGAATAGATTTGGCTGACAAAAAGCAGATGATTCACGTTTTAGCTGGTTTTGCTGCTGCTATGCCTTATGTTAACATGTTCAGTGAAGAGTCCAGGCATCATACAAACACTTACCTGTCCATTTGAGTCAGACCTTGAATCATTAGTGGCAAAATTAAACAGAAATGGTGATATGGAAAAACTATATGGTTACCTTAGAGAGCATTTGCTGGCTTAACTGTTGGGAAGGCCAAAGCTTTGCTTTCTCAAAGCTCATTCCCAGGAAGACCATGAACACACAAGTTCACTTATGCAGAGGGTTTTGCACTAGGAACTGCCTGGCAACACAGATCCAATCCTACTGAAGGGAGTTTCACTTGGTCCATGCCCAACTAATTTCCATTTCCACGTAGCTCATTCACTGCATGGCTCTTGAGGTCAAGGCTCATCTCTATGCTGTGTCTCTATCTTGACTGCAAAGATTCAGCAAGGACCTATCAGACTTTAAAGTGTGGGAAGCAGCTGTCAGGGAGGGACCTGTGCAGAACCTGGAGCTCTACAGTCACCCACACAAATAATTCATTTTATAAGTATGAAGAACAGCCATGACTGTAACTAAATAAATTACTTGTCCTCACACATAAATAATATATCTTTGAGCCCGCACACACAAAGATTGTTTCCCTTAACATTAGTTTCTTCAGTATAATGACAAATTATTTCAGAACTAGTATCTTATATATGTTCTGGAAGATATATATGGGAATTAAGGTAAGCAGGAAATATAACATGTCTTGCATGAAATGAGGTCACTGAATGTCTGCTCTTTTAGTAGTTGTTTTTTTTTCTCCTTAGCCTGGAACAGTATTTGATATTTATTGGTAAATATGGTGAATAATTGCAGCTAGTAACAAGTTTGACTAGTCAAAAAAAAAAATCCTGTTTGGTTTGTAAGACAACAAATATTCAAACTCCCCCAAAGCCACAGTTTCACAAAACCTGTATAAACAAGGTCACAAATTTACTTTTATTCCACCAATGCATACACATTTAAACAAGCTCATTACCTCAACGCATGAAGAAAAGGCTTCACTTGCAGAAGATGGTCCTGAATGGAAACAGTTTAATTTGAGGGATGTTGCATGGTGTTCAGTATTATTAGGATTGATCTTCTCTGTAAATATCAATAACCTTGATTTAAGAAACGTTTTGAACTATAATGAAACTTAACATGGAAGAAGACAATCAATACAAAAGGAAGAAAACAAAACAAATAAATAAACCTAATACATTGAAGAAAGCAGAAGCACAGGCAGCTGTGTGCTTTCTGTGAGCTTTGTACAACAGTGTGGAATAGTTTGACTACACTCGGCTGTAAACAGAGTGTTACAGTGCTCGTGCTCCCTGTGGCAGATTCATCTTTTTATTTGTACTCGCACTCACTGATAGAAGCCAAAATCAACATAAGAGGCCATTTCTGAATTTGCCTGTTGATTTGAAAAAATATTCCCCTTTTCACTGAAGTCTGGTATAAATGCCAGAAGAGATAATTACATTGTTACAGCAGGCTGTGCTTCATTTCTCCAGCAAAATCTATATGCATATACATCCTTATATATCTCTCACTTTGCTGTGCTTTCTTCCCCACAATTAGATATAAATTAATTATATTCCATAATATATATTAATTAATATTGGTATTTTTAGGTATTAGATTTTATGTTAAATCACTCTTTCTCCCTGGCCTTCTAGCTTTGATCAGTTTTAGGACTTTTGATAGCCCTCAGTAAGGTGTCTGTGCTTCCTTCAGAGTTCAAAAATAAAAATCCTGATTGTCTTCTCCATTTTTACCAGGGGGAAGAAAACTTCAGTTAATGTATATTTAAAATAGAAACTACTTCTGCTAGATATGTATTTCAAATTGCCCTGTAATGCTTGCTGGAAAATGTTAAGGGGCATTTTGTTTACCCACATTTTCAGAGCAGGAGCATTCATTACTGAACACTGAAGAAAACACCATTGCATTATTCTTTTGTTAGTATGAACTATGTTCTGGCAAACCAAAATTTTAATTATTTTTCAGATATACAGTAATGATTTTGGAGCTCTCTCCCTGTTTTCATTGCCACAAGATACTGCTTTATTAGATTAAACAGACTAACAAACACAGGTAAGCTTAATGGTTCATAATATATTCAGAAAACCTGTATGGGAGATTTCAGTTGCTATTGAGGGTTTAAGATAAATTTACAAAGCATTAATAATTCTCTCACTTCTTGAAGCAGCAGTATGAAAGCAGAAGATGGTCTAAGGCTAACCCGCTAGAACCTGACTTCCAGGCAATATGTTGTAAGATCCTTCTGGTGCAGCTCTCAGCTACAAAACATTAAAACTCTGAATGTAAGACTGATGGGGAGAACAAAGAACGGTATTCTCTCAGCACGATGCTTGCTCAGTATTGTTAAACACTGACACGAGACGGTTCAGAACTACTGAGCAACAGGAATTTTTCTAAAACATTTGATAATCATAAAAAGTTATCTAGTACCATAAGTAAACTAAATAAAGAATTTCATAATAATACATGGAAATAACACAGTCGTATCAGATCACATCTGTTTATGCAGAAACTGTTTCAAAATCCCAAGCTCTTTCCCTATGAAAAATAGTAATAAAATGAGCACACATCTGATTCAGATAAATATATATTTAGAAACCTCAATAGACACAAATTCAAAACACAATCTCTTGAGAAAAGACAATTGATCCTGGTTTTGTAAAAATAATTCATTTTTTCTCAGAGGAAATAGACATTTCAACTCATAATTAGCAACATAACTCAAAAGAAATATTAAGAAAGAGAACAGTGAGAACAAGAACTGAAATGAAATCATTATGTCTATAGAAGAAGATTAGAAATAAAATTATTAGAAATTTGTAAGACAAATTTGCAATATGTGATGATCCGAGTATATTTGGGAGAAAAGGAGAGAAAAGAGCAGGAAAGGGGAATGGAATATTTATGGAATGACAGAACAATGAATTTAAAATGGAACAAAATAATCAGCCCAGTCTGTGGTCTGCTAAATTTAACTTTGAGTGGAATCCTTTTCATTTATATTCATGGTCTTTCAGACTTTATTTATTGGTGCCATCATATTCCAGGATAATATCCTAAAAGTGAGATAAATAATGAGGCTAAATCTAAGAACTAACATGGAAGATAATGGGTGCCAAATATTTGGTGCAACTAAAAAGATTGTTATGGAAGCACTAAATGGACAACATAAGAGTGATTCATAAGTCTGATGATCAGCACAATCTCAGAATTTTATAGCGAAATCACATGACATCACCTTCAGATGATGGTCTGTCCTGGATACTGCATGAAGACAGTTTCCATACAAATAAATGTCTACCCCTAGGACATGGACTGTTCCTGAGCACTGCTAAACAAATGCCCATACTCATAAACTGCTCCAATATTCCCTAACATAAAATTGGCTCCTTGCAACTTGCTCTGCTAACCAGGTCTTGGCCCCATTTCAAGAGCCTGAATAATAGAGGGTCCGCATCCAGGGCACCGTTAGCACATCGTCATCCAGGTTTGGCAGCTAGGAAGCTCCATGCCAGATTGGCTCCAAAGCCTGGGAGGGCTCCCAGACTTGTCAGCATAAAAGTAGCCTGGGTGGCTGATTCCAGAATATGTAGCAGCAGCAGCAGCAGGGTGTAGGCCCCTATTTGTATCTCCTCTTCCGTCAACAAGCAATAACTCAGAAATAACTTTACACTATTAGAAAAGAGTAAAAGGAACAGCTTTCCTCTGAAGCAGTATTTTATTTCCTGTTCTCCTACATATTGATTTCTGTTAATTCTAAAACTTTTCTAATGCAGTCTTTTAGCCAGTATTAAAAAAAAAAAAAAAAAAAAAAAAAAGTAATAAAGCGGTTCCTTCATATAATATGCACAGTTCTAGCATTGCATTATAAACCCAAACCTGCCTGGCCAAAGAACAGGTGAAAGCTTTTGCATTCTGAGCAAGGATGGCAAATGGGTTGGCCACTTTAATATACTAAAGAAAGGTCACAGTGATGTCCATAATGCATAATGCTACAATGGTCACTATTAAAACATCCCAATTTTCCCTAGGGAAAGTATTGTAGCATTTTCTCTCCTTATACACCGTTAATATTTCTGGTAATTAATAAAGTGTCAATAATAATAGGCAATATAAAAATAATAATACATAATTTAGCTATAATACATAAAAGACTGTCAATCTTTTGTCATGCAAGTCAAAGCTTTATTCAGCCAGCTCTCTCATTTTTAGATTCTGAGAAAGAGAAAAAGCCTCTGAATGGCTTTCTCAAAATTTATCTTCAAATTTCTGTCAGGGATAAGGTTTGCTTTGATGCAGAGGGTGAACTCTGGGGCCCTACTGCAAATCCTATCAGTTACAGGAGCTCCTTCCTTAATAGTTCACACGAATACTCAGATCCTGGCACTTTTCTCTGTTTAGATTATCACCACAGTAGGACCTCCACAGAGCAGGTAAAGCAACCCAACTCTGTGTATACCCATACAGAGTTTTTAGCACTGAACAGAGCATTCCCAGACCTAAAGCAAGTTACTGGCTCAGTTTACATATGTACAACATTTAAACATAATAATAATTCACCATTCTCACCCTTATCCCCATCATTGTCACAGGATGAATGAACACTGAGTCATTTTCATGAAATTTTGTTGCTGTAAACTAAATTATAGCCATATTGTTGATCATAGGGAAAAAAAAAAAAAAAAAAAAAAAAAAAAAAAAACACCTACTGGCAAGTCTGAGAAAATCATCTTATTTTCTTAGGAAAGACACAAAGGCACGAAATGTCTAAATTTTTGTAATATTTTAAAGAGTCAAGTCATACAACAAAAGATTCTTTAGTTTCTGATATTTGTCTCACATATGGTGGCATTAATACAAATAATGGTAATAAACCAATAGAATACTGTTGTCTGAAAATTGATCATTAACAGAAATCAATAATATATTAGTGTCATTACACAATAGGCTCTTTGAAAAATAATTACACCATTAGCAAGCAATTCCTTAAGAAATACTTGGAACTAGATGTTCTACAGCTTTTACATCCTTACCACTTAAGACATACCACATTTGTAGCTCAACCCTAATGAATTTATTTTAAATCATCATTTAATAAGCCAAATGAAAAGCACTGTGCCTATCATTCCAATCTTAAATCTTTATTTCTACCAACACTACTATGACTACTCCAGGAACAATATTAATAAACAACAAAAGCAAGGAAGGGTTGCTTATCGTACGTTATTGCTTTCTCTGAGCCCCGCACTGTAAGGTATGTTACTGAATCTAGTGATAAACTTTTATAACTATGACTACATCTGCAGTAAAACAAAATTTATGTACTCTTTTTATTCGATCTATAAAAATGCATAGGAGGAATGGATAAAATTACTTACCTAGTTTACTACTAAGGTCAAGAATTTAAGGATCATCTCTATTACCATTGTGGCCTAGCTTAACTGCCTATCCTGAGAACAGGGAAAGCAAAACCTGTTTCTTTGATGAGCATAAATGGATAGTTTGTGTTATTCTGTTTATAATTTTACTCTATAAGAAAGGTAAGAAAAGAAGGAAAGCTGAGTTTCAAAGTGCTCTTTAAAACTGCATAAAATTTCAGAGGAAAAAAGCCAAGAAAAGACTTCTCACGAATAAAAGAAGCTCAGAATTAAAACATGGTATTTCCTGAATAGATGAAGATTTCTACATATATATCACACATGAAGACTTCATATGCAATATATGAAATAAATGACTTCCCTAACACATGTCATAGCAGAAGTAAAAATTCAGTTGTATTGCTCTTATATTCACACTCAATCACATAAATTTCAAAGATATAAGAAACATCATGTATGTACACCCAACAAGCTTGTGAGTATTGGCATGTCTAACGTTTGTTTGTAAACACTGTAGAAGGAAGGCAATGGTGTGTTGTGAGAGTTATCCAGTCCTACTAATAATTTTTGTCATGGTAGAAAAATCTATCAGAAACTGATCGTCTTTAGCAAGTGCTGATAGAAACATTTCCATCGCACCACATTTTTAAAAGTTGACCCTGAAATCGGTAGATATTCAGTCCTGTCCTGTGAAATGCTTTCATAGTAACATTTTACTAACCATCACATACTTAGGGTTTTATTGAGAATTCAGTAAAACTGGTAATGACACTCTTGCCACCCGAGCCACATATTCTGCCTCAAACTCTGAAAGCTCATCACAACTGTGATTCAAATCGCTATACTTGACCCAGAGTCTGACCACATACAGTGAAACTCAGACAACCTCCAAAGAATATAAATTAGCTTAAAACACGGCATATTTAGAGAAAGGTACCTCAGACAATTTCTAAGACAAGTACTGTTTGTCTTGCCAGAAACCTTGGAGTGTCTTCTGTACCATACCACTTTATGGTTCATAATCTATACATGCTATGTATAAGAGTCAAAAAAGAGGGAAGCTGGGAGAATAAAAAATCTAAACAGTGCCCTGTTTCCTGTGCTGCCCTGCTTAATAAAAGAGAAGTTGATGCCCCGTTTCTAAGCGGCACAAGCGTGTGACGAGCATGTATCCTACGCCTAGATTCTGCTTACAGCAAAGTTTGGGAAAATTTCTACCTGTGAAGAAAAAAGGCCACCCTATTTCTGATCAGGCCAAGCTTCTGTTTGGTTGTTTGGCGAGGGGAAGGACTTTATTACTGATGGTTTATTTATGTTCCTTTATTTTTAAATAGCAGCTGTCTGAAACCGTACAGTGTTTGGAGCGTGAAATTAAATCTCAGAAGAGATGGATTAGAGGACAGAATGCCAGGGACTCAATCACAAGTTCATGATAAAGGTGGTTTATCCCATAGCTCTGAGAATCTATCACAAAGCTTTACAGCCTATCATTTGCTAGTTATAATCGTTTGCTACAACGCTGCATCATACACACATGCCCGTACACACTCGTACATATTTCCCTTCATTCATATATATGTGCATTTCTGCATATTCAATATTCTGGAATATTCCCTTTATAATAGTGTTTTGTTCAGATGTAAGAATAGTATTTATTAAAGACACAAAATACCTTATAAACCATACAAATGCCAGATATTATCTTGCATGGTGTACATTTGTCACAAATTCCTTGCATGACAGACAGTCAATCCTTTTCCAGTCAACAGTAGCCAATTGTCTCCTTTTATTATATTAATTTTAAATAAAATCTTTAATGATACTACCATTTCTAGAGACGTTTTCAGGAGGAAGGGAGGGGGAAAGGGAGACATTCTAATTAAATGTACTCATTGTTGGTGGCTGCCTAACATTTTTACTTCCAAAAATTCCCTAAAAGAGTTCAGATGAAACATGATTCTTAATAATCAGAGACACAAGAGCATTGTAGAGCTGATGGTTTAATATTATTCTTTGACTTGACACCAACAGGGTATACTTTTTTCCCCTGGAATATATTTGATAAAGTAATAGCAATCAAACTGCTATAGTAAACTAATAGATGTAATGAAACTCTATTGGCACCCAGAGACTTTTGAAATTGGAGAGAGACATTAGATTAATTTGGAAATCAGTCTTTCATTAATTCATTACACGGCTCTTTTCGTAATTCTCACATGCAATCATGAAAATTACAGGTGAGAGAGCAGGTAAGACCATTTAGGAAATTATTCATTAGTGGAATGTAGAGTTGCTGATCTTTAGGAAAGCACCATTACATGTCACTTCTGATTTCTCTTCTCTCTCTCTTTCTCTCCCTTTCTGCATCTGAACCCATATAAACCTTGTGGGGAGAGGAAACTAGTTTTCACCGGAAAGAACTGCAAGAGAGATGACCAATCAACACCCTTAAGAGACTCAAATGGTTTTTAAAGTGCAATACAGTGACAGGATTTTCCTACTAGCAGGGGCAATAGCCTGGAAGTCTCAAAGAAGTACAGTCAATATTATTAAAGACTCACTAGAGTAACTTCAGTTCAGTAGACTCCACCCTAATAAAGAGAAAGGGAATGAGTCTCTGAAAGAAGGAGGTAAACTTCCTAAATGAGAAAAAAGAAAGATATCTCTATCTATAGATAGATAGATAGATGTATATATATGAAGCAATGACCAGGTTAACATTTGTGCGGCATTTCAGGATATGATTAATTTTTGGTTATAAAAAAAAGTTTGAATGGGATGACTTTTTGACTTCTACAGTAAGCACATCTTTATTGGACCCAGTAGGGCTACCAACTCATACATGGTGTTTAAAACAGAATTTTTATCTAATTTGATCTGGAAAAAGAGCTATAATCCACCAAGGAACTGGAATGACAGCATCTGCTTCAGCTCAGAAATGCAACCTGTCAATGAAAGTAGCAAATTCAGCAGCCAATGCTAAGAGCCTAAGCTGGGTAAGTCTTAATGCACAGCATGGAAGAGCAGAAAACACACATGAGGACCATAAAGAAAGGGAATATACCATTGACAGCTCAATGAAATGTTATTCCTGGAGATGCTGGGATTTGCAGTCCACGTCATCATTGATAACTGATTTTCTTTGGCCAAATGCTAACTTAACTGTTCCTGACCCCTGAAAAGGGTCTCCTTCAGTTCACAGCTGTCAGAGTTCAGGAAGGGCCATGAACTAAGACACATAGACATACGCCCCTCCCAGTGTCCTTATTTCTTTTAAGAAACTTGATTTAAAAAAAGAAAACAGGTAAGAGACTCAGGAAATACAAAGGTGACATTGCTAAGGACTTTTTAACTGCAGGTATCAACTAGCTCAAAATAAATTTGTGATAAGTAAATGGCTGCTCATATATTCAGCTCTATCACTGAATAGGATTGTACTGAAAGGAATTGCTTTAGCTGGAAAGTCACCAGGCTTGAAGGGGAACCGGGCAGTTACCGTGTCAGCTTGTACAGTCACTACCCCATAGCACTGGGTGCTGTTCTCCTTCCTTCTTTGAAATCAAAGATGTTAGCAGAACGTAAGTGTAGTCAAATAGCACCCACAAGCTGCATCCTTTTTGAATAGGTTAGTAAAGACAAATAATGACCGGAAAAGGATGAAAAAACCATCTGTCCAAGGTGATCCTGTGAACTGCTTATTAAACTATGTCTGAGTTAACGGTTCAGGTGAACATATTAATGATGTACTGAGGAAGTATCAGGTTAGATTTTCACATTTTTTCTTTAAATACACTTAAGTTTGCCTCCATTAGTAATAAAACACAGCTTTGTTGGCAGTGTGGCAATCCTACTTATACTTGGGAAAAAAAAAAAAAAAAAGAGACAGAAGTCCAGTCCAACAGTTTGGTTTGACTCCAAGTTTGCTCCCTGACATGTGTGTGCACCCACATGTGTGTTTTTGTTAGCAGACTGGGAGAGCATGATTCACATAGCTTTAGCTCTAAAAGTTCTGCATCTCCTATTTGATGCATTGATCCTTTCATTTAATAGCTGGCCCTTAAGCCATAATAACTTACAGATATATGCATTTATTCTACAATAGTCTGAAAGGTCTTTTTAAATATTCATTCTATCCTGCTAAATAAGCAGCCCTCTTTTCCAGGAGGCCTGTGATTAACACTCCCTTCATCCGTCACCACTACATACTGCCTTTGGGAAAGCCTGATCCTTGTGCCACTCTGAAAGTGTAACTGAACCAGAACTTATTTCCCTACTTCTGCTGCAGCCAAGCTTCATGACTTCAGGCAAATCACTTCACCTTACTATATCTCAGTTTCCTCTCCATTAAAATGGGGATAGTGCCTAGCTTCACAAAGTATGTTCAGTTCTACAGATTAAAAATAAAATGCAAATATGAACTTAACACAATTATTCTACACACAATGGAAATCTCATCTTGCAGCACTGCGGGATCTGGTTGCCAATGATAAAGCTGTCAACTCGGAACTGCTCCTGGCAGCCAAAACCCTGCATCAGCATCATGGCCCAGTGCCATCAGTAGGGCCATAAATAAGGGATAGGACACGTTTGTTCTTGCGGAAGGGACATTTGACAGGATCATCAGCAGCAATTGAACTTCCAGAGCTGGTTTCTGCTAACTGACTTAAATGAAAGCAGGATCTAATTCAGTGTTACTTAATATAGGCAACCGAGGAAAATACAGGAGTTATATGAGAGAACTTTCTATTGAAAAGCAAGCGGTCTGCATAACACACTGTTCAGAAATAGTTCAAATAATGTTTGTTAATGCTTGTTTAAAATTGTGACCTGCCTATTTGACTAACTATTCCAAATGCTGTGGAATCGTTATTTCCAGCTGGCAAATTTAATTGTACGGTAAATTAATGTGTAAAAGGCTCCTTACTGATGTTTAATAACTATGAAGGAAATACACTTAACTTGTCATATAACACAGTCAAATTGCATAAGCAATAAGTGTACATTAGATGTCATATTTATTACATCAAATTGGTGAATGCTGTTAATACATTAACATTTAAAAAGGTAGCCCATGGCAAGTCAATTTCACAGCAATTAAAACCAAAAAACTAGTAATTGACATTTGATAAGTGTGTTAATTGATATCAAGCCTGCAATAGCTAACATGTTAAATGTCAATTAAATCCCTGTGTTTTTACAATTAGAATTTATTAATAAAGAATCTAATTACAAAATGTTGGTTATGTCATATTATGTTAATTATGCAACAACTAATTTTCTTGCTAAAAAAACTTGCACAGTCCTCAACAGCACTTTTGAAATTCCCTAATTTTTAATGTTTCACATTTAAGATGTCTTCAGCTTTTTTGCTGTACTAGCCGTAACAGATGGGAAATTATTGTTAGATTGGTGCAGAGTTGCTGGATCAGTCTTATAACATCCAACATACTAAGGATGAGCACTTCTAGCATACTTTTGATGGTCACCAAGTAACTATATAAATCTCTTTATAAAATATAAAGCAACTTGTATAATTTTGTGAAAGTACAATTATGAGAATATCCTATATAAACTGTGTTAAGTATTCACTAAACACGACAGCTATGCCAAGATACTAAGTGTCCTTATCGTTTCTTCATAAGTGTTTCTTTATATCATATGTTGAGAAAATGGATGTGAAAGGCAAGAAAGAAAGTAAGTCTTGGCTGATTGGCATACTGTGAGATGGCTGATGTCTTCACAGAGACTAACTTGCACAGATAGCTAGACCTTTTAACTAGAAATATTCAGATATTTAACCTTCCCCCTTTGGGGCACAAAAGTGACCAGTATGAAGCTTGTCCCAACTAAAAAGAAAACAATCGGCAAGCGAAGATAAGGTTTTGCACTTGTTTATGCATAAGAGAAAAGTTGTTGACATCCGTTCCTGCCGACAGAGCAACCACAGAGCAAGATATGGCCCTAAGAGGCATTGCGGCTTACCCCAAGAGCCAGCATCTCACCCTCGAAGCTGCACAACAAACCCCGACCACAGCACGCTCCCCGAGTTTCCAGCCACTAAGGGCACGAAAGGAGGTGAATGAAATTGGAGCTGCTGTAAACGAGCTGGGGCAGGAGCCACAGTGGGAAAGGCTGTCCACTACGAGGAATTACTTAGCAAGAGAGAGCAAGGAGGCATGTGTAGCAGAAGGCACACGGAAAGGACGAAGGAAAAGGAGAGGAATTCCAGATCCTCAATACACATAGAGGGAATTAAGGGAGTTGCAGTATAGGGAAGAGAAGTTGGAGTGTGGTGAAGTTAGGAGAAAAAAGGCAAACAAACCAAAGACTTCTGTGCCATTGCTTTTTCCTGTAAAGATTTCTTTAATTTTGTGAAAGGGGAAGAGATTTTAAACCAAAATGGGAATGACAGTACCAAATTTTTTCTATTATAAATGTAAGCTACAAATCTTAATGGCATGCATATACTGGGCCATATTAACAGTTTAAATTTTGTAAAGTTTTGTATAGTTTTCACCATTGCTTCTATCTTTAAGTTCCTCTTGAGGGAGAGTGCTACGCTGCTGCTTCAGAATTGGAACAGATACTCTTTTTGCCCAGTGTAAGATCACCAACACAGAAAGGTCCTTCCCTAACGAAGTTAAAATTGATTCTCTATTGGTCTTGTTTGTTTGCTCAGAACACTTGTTTCAATTGTCACCTCTGCTATTGCAACTTTTACAGCTTACTTTGCTTTTAATTTGACACTAATAGGGAAAAATTGATTTTGTTTCCACTTATTTCCCAGCTTGTCACATGGTCATCTCCATTTCGGACAACATGCAGCGCTGCCTCCCTTCACTGAGCGAGTGAAAATTAGGTTTACATTAAAGTAAGATTTTGTCAGGAAGGAATGTTTTGGCCTGACAATATCCATAATTAGATTCTTAAAGAGAAGAATGTTTTGTTGGACGTATTTAAAAATTAACTTCCCTTGAAATCTAAAGCAAATACCTTCAGGTACCTTTACATTAAAATTGATTTAGTATAACATTTTTTTCTTTTCTTCTTTTTTAAGAGATTTTTATCTCCTTGTCAACCAATTTTTAAATGTAAGCCAAAGGCAAATTCAAAATTCACATACACTGTAGTAGCATTCATGAAACTTAGAGGGAATAAGATAGGCTTTGAGAAGAGGTGAGAGGAAGTGCTAAAAAGCCACTAGGTAAACATTCAGGAAGAGCAACAATTTCCAGCATTTGTTTAAATACCTATCTAACAAAAAGCCATATCTTTAGTATACAGTTATAAAATAACTGTGTAGCGTATGTACAGTTGGCAGAACAATTTAGCAACAGCCTTTCTCTAACATGTCATAAGGACAGAATCTCCCCCTTTTCATTTTAGGAAAATAATTCCTCAAATTGTTTAGTTTTCAATTATTCTAACCGTGCAGAAGAGGGTCTTACGAAGGCCAGTTGAGAGTGGTTGTGCTATTTTGCTCTTGGCACAAGAAGTACTCTCTTGTGCAACCATAGGCAGAGAGTAAGACAGGCCTCTGCCTGATTTCTTGGCTCTGAGTGAGGTTTGGACAAATTAGGGTCCTTAATCAAGGACATTAAGTTTTATGTTCCATATCAGTCTACAGACGAGATTAATGTTTCAGAAATGATTTTTTAAGGATGGTAGACCTCCCTGATTTATAACTACACAAACACTGGGACCATCATACATGTCTCCTTTGGTCCCTAACTCCTCCATTTCCGAGATGTAAAGCACACCTCATGGCCCAGGCAGAACTGCTGAAATGGTCTGATATTCTGAAACATTAGAACTTGTTTTAAATATACACAATTCAGTCCTGAAGTGTACAACTGGTCAGAAAAAGAAATTCTCAAAAAGCAGCAAAAACCACCTTCAAATTTGGGTTCACTTTCCATTGGAAAGAAAGCAAGCAAAAAAAAAAAAAAAGATTAAAAACTCTTTGTGAAAAGACTCCTGATCACCTGGCCACCAAAATATTTGCCTAAGGTATCTTTGACTTGATCCACAACATACTTCCCCTTCCCCCAACCTAAGTGGGTATAGTACCCCCAACTATTCAGCCTCTTACTCTCACGTTCTTTGATGGGATCCCTTATGCTTTTTCATAAAGAAACAAAACTGAAACAGAAAAAGTACATGTTTAACTTCCGGATTTTTGTATCTGAGTGATGTAAAATCAATTACCTGCTCTGCTTGGTTTGAAAGTAGGATGAAAGCAAGATGCACATCATTGGTTTGCAGCCCTATTTCTTTGCAAGACTCTTACCTTCCTCTTCTCATGTTTACGCCTCCTGAAAAAAAATTAAAAAAAGTCTCTTGATGATTAGTGAAAACCTTAAAAAAAAAAAAAAAAAAAAAAAGTTGGACAAATGAACGATTTCCAAAAAAATAGGTTTTCCTGGAAAAAAAAAATCTCTGATCAGTTCTAGGCAGTTCTATCTGAAGAGAAAATCTGCGGTTTTGCTGCTTGTGCAGCTTCTTCAATAGCCATTTTTTGGGCTGCTTTTGCGTTAGGAAGACAGAAGGAAACTTTCAAAGCTCCTTTGTAGCCCCCTTTATATGTATCCTTATAAATTCTGTTTCTAATATGAACACTCCTGAGATAATAAACTCCTCCACATATCCAAAATTCCATCTTATACACTACAAGGCAAGCCATAATAAATTTAAAAATGTTGCTCTTAACAGTGAAATTCAAATGAAAATGGATATCAAAGAGCAACATATTCAAGTATTTATTTCAATTGAATAATAATTTCCTGTCTTAAAAATTATTTTTCTTTTTTAATTCTATTGATTGTAATGAGGGTCATAACATATTTTTAGCAAAGACTTAAAGAGTATGTTCACACCTATTTCTTAACTTAGATCCCTCTCAGTCCTCATATATATTGCCTAAATCTTGAAAATGCAAATTTCTGAAGAAAAGGTAGTATAAACAGCCTTTTATCTTCCTGTGTGGAGGTACAAATCTGACCCAGGGTCTGTCAGCCAGTTTCAGTTACTGCAGCTTTCTTCTCACTAGCCTTGATATGACCACCCAGATGTACCAGAACTGACATCCCAGTCTTCTTCTCTGGCTACTTTACCTGCCTTTTTGCATCTTCTCCTTTCCAAAGATCAAAGATAAAACACATTTCTCATTTCCAAAGACTTTTCATCAATTTTCCTCAGCTCTTTTGAGGGTTAAGAATCAAAATCAAAAAAACATACATTTCTAAAATATGTTGTATTGCATAAAACAGGAGGAGAAAAAAATGAAGTTGTAAGATTGATACATTTATCATTCATTTTAAATAGAAGTAGTTTCCTTCAGGATTTTCCTATTTTATCCCTAGATTTATTCCTTTTAATGGCAGAAAAGAAGTGATAATTAAAAAAGCAGTCTTTTTTTTTTTTTTTTAAAAAAAAAAAAAGTCTTTAGAATCATTTACTTGAGTCTAATAAAGTTGCTCAAAATACTTGCAACACTATTAGGCCCAGCATTTAAAGAATTCAAATGAATCTTCAAAGTGCTCAGCTTATGAGATTTGCAAAATTAACTTTGTAATTACAGTATGCAACAAAATTCAGTGCTGACAGGCATTTTCCAACTGAATAGAGTTCATTTCTAACATTAAACATTATGTATCCTGTCTCTGATAATTTTGGCTTACCCGAGGATAGGTACTGTAATAGAGACAGATTTCTTGGCTATTACCTCTGGAGAAAAATGTCAGAAACTACACCACAGACAGCATATTGTCAACCTGCTCGTTTCAAAACCTACTTGGTTTTGAGAAGTGAATTCTGAAGGAGTCTGTTTACACAGACTCAAGTCTTGTTCTGTTTAAAAGTCCTGTTTGAAGGCTGCCAGATCATCATCTTATCCATTAGTTTTTGTCTGAAAAAAGAACCTTTGAAAATGTAACTTTCTGCTCTATAATGAGAGAACTTGGTTTCGTAACACATCAGGGACAACGTTCATTTCCTTTTTGATTTTAAAACAAAACTCTTTTTTTATCTCAGCACATAATAATTTTGTTTAAGAGTAGGGTAACTGTCATTCTTTTACAGGTATGGTATGATACAAACCATTCTGACTGCTTGCAAAAAGAGAAAGTCAAACTTAAATCTTTATAAGCAGCTGATTTGAACAAAGGTATTTGCCTTTCATAGTACTTTGTACTTTTATTTTTCTTCAGGCAGTATCTTTAAAAGATGCTTCTGTCATACTTCATAAAAATATACAGAATTGATCTACAGGTCTGAGTAAGAGTCCAACAGTAACGTGAAACCTAGTCATAAGTGAAATGTGAATGCTGAAAAAAATGAATAAAATATATAAAAGCCCTGAATGCAGCCAAACAGTGGAAGAACTTACCTAGAGGTATGGAGAATTCTCTTTATTTTGTGGTATTTAGATCAAAATTGCAATAGGTTAAACCTGATAGACTTACCAGGCTTCCTGATAAGCCAGTGGCCTGACCTGATCCTCCACCATGTGACCAGGCCATGTAGTCTGTCATATAACAGGACATACATGTGCAAATCTACACGATCAGATGCCTCTGAAATGTGTTTGATATACTGGTATTGCTTGAATGAGTTGTTTCATTGTAAGACCAAGCACACATCTGATCTATTTGTGTGCCCTAATATATAAAAATCCACGGTGTGGTCAGTGGACAAATGCCTACAAGCTATTTCTGTGCTGAGCACATGTCCAGGTATAAAACCAGCTCTTCCTCTGAATGAATGCAAGAGATCATGGAATGAATTGTCATGTTATTTCTCATTTAGCCTTAGAACCCAATTCCTGAACTTACTACCACAAGAAATCCAGTTTATAATAGCATAGAACTAAGTTTTATAGAGTGCTGGATTTCTAATTATAATCTCTGTGCAAATATCCTTTCTCCAGTCATTCATATATGCCAAATACCAGATAATATCCTACATCTGCAAGTACATTTATGAAATCTCATCATCCCGCATTGAAACCTTTTTTTAAAATCATTTTTACTGTTAAAAACATGCTGAAGTCAAATGGATTTGCATGCATGATTAAAAGCATAATTTGAAGGCAACAGTTTTAAAGAAGTGTATCTAAAGGTATTGTTTAACATCCAGTATCTTTATTAATGATATTGAGAAAAGTGATGTTAAGACACCATAGACTGCATTTTGGGGTGATACATGTTTGCATGCTCAGGAAGATTCAACATCTTTTTTTGCATACTAAATGAATCAAGGAATTAAGGGGACAAAATGTAACTGAAATCCTATAAATCTATTTGTACAAAATTTTATTAACATATCGACCTCACCCCCCAATTAAATAATTTACTATAATAAAAGCAGGGAAAAGTAGAATAGTAGGAGGCCCATTTTTCATATTTCATTCTCAGCCTTCCACAAGGTCTTGGATGTTTGGGAAGAGGAGAAAAATAAAATTAATATATAACACGAGGACCTGAAACCCTTTCAGTGCATATTACAATTACCTACTGTGTCCCATTCATATGCATTGTACGGTTTAATACGCATCACTAACAGTTCACTATATCAGTACCTATTTACTAAGCTTCAGGCACTAAAGACCTCTAGATCTAAATGTTCACATCAGTATCTTATTCTTTGACACTCTGCTTAGGTTATAGCTATTAGGCATAATAACTAAGATTCTTATAACTAATTTGCTAGCATCTTGGAAACCTTTTTATCCTTCATATTTAGCAGCGAGAAGATTCACTGTATTCTCATCCACTTGAAGTCGTTCTAAAAACATGCTTCCACCCGTTCCTAAGAAGATGTGTTCCTGAATCCATATGAAATAATTGCCAGAATATACTTGCAAGAAACTTGCTATAATTATCACCATTTTTATTATATAACTCCCATAAAGTTAACTATTGAAAAAAAGCCCATAAAAGTAGCCATTATCCTGGCTTTATCTTTATTATTAAAGATATGTTTGCTTTTATTTCATAGCAGTGGTATCTTGAGAAGATTGGGCAATGCAGAAATTCAGTAAGCAACTATGCCAAACCTACTAGGTATAATCTCTTGCTCTCTCTCTCTCTCTTTTTTTTTTTTTTTTTTTTTTTTTTTAAAGCTTTTATGTCTGCAAATTAGCCACCTCCCAGAAGGAAAACTGATTCTAATTTAACAGCCCTAAAAGCCGCTTGATGTTCCTATCTGGATACTCTCCAGTCTTTGAGGGAATTATGTCATGTATATGGCTGTTCTCCAGCTTCGTTTGTTCCTTCTTTTAAAAATCATGATCTTCTAAAAGGGAAAGCTTCCATTTCTTGTACAGAGCAGATAGTTAACTGCCACTGTCCTTTGATGCTGTTTTTGGAATATTGATGTTCTGTGTCTTAATACACATTCACATTTGCTGCATTTAAACATAAGAGAATAGAAACAATCATGCCACACAAAAATTAAGCATATATTTTACATACAGGAAAATGAAGAGACAAAGCTCTCAGTACTTGCCTTAATCTATTTAGAAAATAAAATATAATTTGGCCACGGCCTCAGTAATTCTCGTGGTATTTTGAATTCTTGCATTAATGTAAGATGGAAAAACAGCATCTCTAAATAATGCAACATTTCTTCAGTAGTTTGAACCTGATAAAACAAGAATCAATACAATTTTTACTCAAATATCAGCTGAAGCCTTTCATAGGCTGTGCAAGGCCATTAGGTTTTTCCATTTAAAACTTACAGGTCTAGACAAGCACATTTTATTCAAATACCTGTAAAGTTAATAGCATACAAATCTGTGACTGAATTTTTAACCTTGGGAAGATCTCCACTGGTATGATAGATTTTAAATCTACAGAATGATGCTTTCTGTTTTTCTTCTGACCTGGAACTGTAAATCTTAGATTAACATAAGAACTATTGTTTTTATGGCAGTTCTTGAACTAGAGAAAGCTAGAAGGTTTGGGGCTTTGTTTATGCTTGTTTTTTCATTCAAAGCTGTTTATTAAATATATCCAACAATTTCCAGACCTAAAAGGCAGAGAGATGTGTAAGTGGTTGAAGGTGACACAAGTCACTTTCAGAGTGCTTGTTTCAGCTATTACCGAATACTAGAAGTGTAGCTTCATGAAAGAAAAATCAAAATAAGAATGGAAAGCTCAAGATATTTATTGGGGAAAAGGAACCATTCCTGTGGAACAGATACCAGAACAGGAGATTTTACTGAACTGCTTTGGAGACAAAATTTGAATCGTTACAATAGCTACACAGAATCTGTCATATTTTGAGAGGAAATAGTAGTGTTTTGAAAGCTAATCAGCAGGGAAAATAAGCAAATCTGATATTACCAAGGTGAAAGTTAGCTGTCTTTAGTCTCAGTCTGGGGTTTCCTAAAGATTAAACATACCTTAACATGACTTTTCCATTTCCTTGAGAAAGCCAACAGGGACATGAAAACTGTGGATAACCAAAATCATTCTGTTTGGTGTACACCACATCCACCTTATACAAACTGGAGAGGTGTTCTTCTCCCTCACCCAGAAAACTGACTCTGCAACTGCTGAGATTTTCGTCATAGACTTCCCAAATTCTCCCCACATTTTTAGTCCTACACAGATTTTCTCTGTCTTTTCCAAGTGTTTTCTTTCTTTTTATCCATCTCCGCCTTCTCTTGTTTCAGCTGCTTCTTCACTCATTTACTGTCAAAGTGTTCTAGATCTGTACCAGAAGTAAGTCTTTGAATTATTTCTACAATCACAGAATCATAGTAAAATAGAGTAACAAGGACCTCAAAAATCAGCTAGGCTGTTGTTAGATCAATGTCATCAAGAAAGACTTGCTAATCTCTGATAGATATCAATGACATGAACTATTAATTACTGTAAACACAGGAACTAAAATCTCCTCAAGAAATATTAATGCATGTTTGTAAAGCAAATAAGATCTGATTAATTACAATTTAGCCGCATTTCATAATTCAGAGCAACAGAATCTTTTTCTGTCTTCATTTTCTCCTTTTTTTTTGGGGGGGGGGGAGCAGAATGTTTCCACCATAGTATATTTTCTTTTTTTTTTTTTTTTTCTAAAACCAATCTCAAAACCTTTTATATTTTCACTGTTTGATTAGGTTCTGTCAAAATCCCACATACCTAAAAACAAACACAGTACATGCAACAACTAAGTATTGTACTGTTCCATTTTTAACAGGAACTCATTTAGGACCTTTCTTAAATGAACAACCCAATTTAGAAACTAATTTAATAGTGTTCTAGGTACTAGTTTGAAAATACTGACTACATGGTATTTTGGGAGTAGTTTTGGAGGAGGCTCTTGCTATCTGTATACCACAGGATAGTACAGCCAATGGCGAGGCTGACTTTTTAAACATGTCAAAAAATGAAGAGAGAAAGAGAATGCACAGGATCTCAGTATAGTTACACATGGCTGCGCAGCTGGCTTCCAGTGATAAAAATGCTTGTAGTTCCATGTCGAACACATACACATGTACACATCCCAAATAATCAAAGGTGATCCTTCTCATACCCTTTTAGGCTCAGACTTCTTTCTCACCCTGGCTGAGGTCAGACAGTCTCCTGTCGAGCCGCTTGCTCTTCTTTGCAGAATCTCAGGTCGTCCGTGGTGCAGGCAACGACTTCCAGCAGGGCTGAGGACTGCTCCCTGCGGTGAGCCCTGTCCTCCCACTGCAATGACCGGAAAACTTCAGATCACTGGGAAATATTCCAAACAGCATACAAAAGAGAGCATATCACCTGAGATGTTCCAACACAGGGCTAAACCTGTCTGCTCTTAAACAGAATATAAATGCATGAGTAAAGGAATCATCCTTCGAAACTGGATTAACATTCAAAAAGTCATTTCATCTCCCCTATAGGTTTAAATCATATCTACACAACCCTACGCCAGTAGACACTACAAGTATCTCGTTACTGTCACAGACATGTCCTCAACGTACGACTCTGGAATCAACATTAACCTCAGTGCTCTCTCAACCACTTTCTGGTCTGACACTTTGTAAGATACTTCTACATACAGTGTGGGCAGCAAGTTTGGCACTTTGTGACTTATGACAAAACTTTGTGGCATTTTTTTCCTGTTTTCTCCCAAATACTCTTTCTTTTTCCTTCTTTCAAGGCTTGTTATATTGGAGTTGAGATCTCCACGCTGTGTTTCAAGTCCTCCACAGTCTCTCAGATTTTTTTCTGCTTTTGACACCAAGGATGGCTCATCACCCAGCATTTGTTTTCCAGGAGGGTAAACTGAAAACAGTTACAGGCTTTCTGGATAAAGAAGATAATTTCTGAATGTTTTTCTCTCTGAGCTTGCACAGGCCTCTGATAAAAGAGGCACCAGGACTGGAGCTGCTTGGACAGTGAGACAGCAGATGGCAACTGAATTCAGACTCTTTCTAAGCCAGAACAGCATCTGTTTGTGGATGAGAAGTTTACTGATGGAAAATCCATAGAGGGGACAAACACATCCTGCTGTGACTCTGCATCATTTTCAAAGAAATACTACACAGATCCGAAGCTGTAAGCTACTCTCTATTTAACAAAATGATAGATAAAACATCTGTCCTGACTGTGGTCCCATTCATATTGCATTTTATGAAGCTGGGCAAGACCTTACCTGATTAAATTAATGGTCACAGTGTGTTTTTGCACAGTCCATTGCTGACTTTATCTCGGCATCAGCAGGTGATTCCAGATATTTGTGAACATGCTTTTACTTAGTAATAATAAGGAATGAGCACATTTACTAACATACTTACAGTATATTCTTAAGCTTATCAAGAGCCACAGAATATTATTAGACCTTTTTTAAAAGCAATGCTTTAAGAAAGATGCTTGAAAACTGACCTTGTGTGATTTTCAGGGCACTTTAAATCACTGCAATTTTCCTTGGAATGAGCTGCAAAGAAAAAGCTGCAGATGATGCCTTAGCCTAGCTGGGTCAAGGAAGGAAATACAAGAGTCTCTGAACAGAAAATTGTACAAAAGATTTTTAGTTCCATTGCATAACTGTATAACTATAACTTCTGTCATCTGTGCCAGAGCAACTTCAAATGCCCAGGTGCACTTTGTTATGTGCTTTTTCTGTCTGTTTTTGCAGCACATGCCTTCCATTCCCAGTTTCTCTGCTGCAATACATGATCTTCTTGGGCATTTGTCAAGACAGTAATAGAATTACTGTGATACGTTTTCTCACTGCCCACCCTTTTGTTCTCAAGTACATAACTTTTACTTTTAATAAAAATAGAGCAAGCACATACCAAGGATACAGAATTGTCATATACTTTTGATAATTACGAAGGAACTGACTTTACAGGACTACAATTAAAGTGTAGCCTTAATTAGGACCCCAAACTTAAATCTTCCATAATATTTCCACCTCTTCTCAAAGTCAGCATCATTTAAGCAGCAAGCTTTTATCAAATGTGCATTTCCTTATAAAAGTATGATTTTCAAAACCTCACACTAGTTTTGCATATTTCATAGTATTCATGTTGAAATCACCACAGTTTAACATTCACATCTGCTTTTGAAAACAAAGGACGGAATCAAAGAAGAATGTGGACCAAAAAAATTAGCAATAAGAAAGTTATTCCTGTAATATAGAATCTTTTTTTAAACTATCAAAGTCAAAAAATCCAGATCTGTACTGAAATTCATGACTTTAAGGGTCATCCACGCAGATGGTTGTACACACTGCAATCACGAAGCGTACCTGTGTGAACGTGCTCCTGAATTTTACACATATGGTGGTGGTGGAGGGGCCTCTCCTTATTTTATTAGGTTTTTCAAGCATTTGATGTTGTTGAAAAAAACATTATAGCTGCCTTTGCTTTTTGATCATATATAAAATGTAGCCTGTTGGTAGAATAATTATATTCTCAGTGATGCAAATCAATGTTTTCCAGATGGACAATTGAAAGGACTCACTCTCTATTTTAAAAGCAGCCACTGATGTGCTGTAATACTTTTTTTGTTTATTTCCTCTCCCTCAAAGAAAAAAAAAGTTTTGTTTATCACTTTCCATTTATTTGTAACAGCAGTAACCTACAGTTGTGACTGACTGTCAAAGAAAATTCCAGAGAGTTCGGAAGCCAACTCTAGGGCAATCTCTTAAAATCTACAGAAAAACTCAGGCAGAATTTCATATGGGGCCTATGCCAAATCACACATATTGTATGTGCACTAATTGATCCCTACAAAAATGTCCTAACTACCGGTGGGAAGAAGTGATGTGACAAGCCCAGAGACTGTTACAGCTCCAAAGAATTCTCTGGAGCAATGACAGCTTTACCAGATGCCTGTCTGTCCTCATATTTTATAACTTGGCAAAAGAAACAAACTGCTTTCTCTCATCATTTTTTAGGGAAAAAAAAAAAAAAAAAGTAAAAATGCCTACTGGATGGAAATAATCTCATCTGCAGTGAAAAGTTCCTTTCACTAAGAAAACAATGTAGGCAAAATCAGTGTGTGAATGATTTCATCCCAGGAATTGAATTTCCTCCAACAATATAAATACTTTACTTCCAATATCAGGGCAAATGCTTTTGTCCAGGCTCACTCAACTCAAAAGGTTCATTTAGTTTAAGGGGCTCCTCCCATCCCCCACTGACCACATGCCAAATGACTTGGTTCACATTTCCAGGTTTTTTCTTTGTACTATTTTCTTTGTACTCCCAGTACAAAGAAATAGGTAGCTCCAGATGCTGGTAACAGATAAAGTCATGTTACCTGCCGTTGCCATACTGAGGGGTACCAGCTGTGGCCTGTCATAAATACAAGGACTTGCGAATAAAAAGGCCAGAACTTTTTACAAGATGATGTCTTAATAGTTTCGTGCTGTAGCACTACTTGTATAACAGTCCAGCTTCTTACCAAGCTATATAGACAGGAGAATCAGGTCTCACAAGGCTTGTTTGATTTGACTACAGTTACTGCTCTTTGGGACTTCAAAGACATTTAACCTTCAACCCCATCAGTGCCACTTGCCTTTCACGAGACATCTGCCTAACAGCTGACCTGTTAAATCACAGCTGTATCTGGAAAGTCACAGCCATAAACCATCTGAAAGGAGAGCTGCTGTACTGGTTGTGTATTTGAAATATGGTAAGGTTACTGTCCTAATGACAACAAGGAATCTCAAAGTCTTTCTGTGTGAAAGAAAGTATTTAAAACTTTAGAAAGAGCAAGAATGACAGTTCTTTTTCTTCCACTGTACAGCTTCAAAGTAAACCTTTGCAGTCTAACAGTTCAAGGGTGCTATTTAAGCAATTCCTCTCATTTGAACAAAAAGAAGTGCTCTAACTCAATTCCTGTTTTTGCTACAACAATAAGATGTTTCATTTTAACTTGATAAAAGAAACGGCTCTCCCGGGGTACAACATTTACACATACATTGCCTAAGGTAGCATTTAAAGGCAGAACTTAGGGCAACATGTTGCAGGGAGTTATTAGTAGGTCTAATATCAATATAAAGAAGAGTACTATAACTACCATAGTGACACTACTGACTTATTTAGCAGGAACATCAGCAATGCTCTTGCCCTTCTATTATTGTATTATACCCTACTTTCTATTATTCGTTTATCTCAGTTCCCACATAAAAAGTGTTACTAGCCCTTTTTGGTCTTCTTCCCAGTTTCAACATCCTGACTTGAGCACTGCTTGGGCCACTGACAACAGCAATATTTTATATGAAAATGAGACACTACCTATTGCTTGTTCCAAGCCAGCTGCTCTTCCTTGAAACTGATTTCAGTTAATTGGGAGGAAAAAAGAAACAACAACAATCAAAAAACCCACTTATAACTTATTGGAATTTCCTGTTCATTTCAAGCTGAGAATTCCACCCTGTCGGAGCTTCATTTTTTTTCTCTTTAGTCTTCGCTAAACATGTGCTTTTTAGTAGTATGCAGAAAGTGAAAGGAGGGAAAAACAGCACCTGAAATCTATAAAGAAAAGAAAGCGTTTAGAGTTGTGTAATTCTGAACATCGGCCAGTCAAAATAATAAAATGGGATAATTGGAGAGATTTGCAAATTTAAAGACTCCATTTAACAGATATACATGGGAAAGAGAGCTACATGGTCAAATTTTCACAATTTTTAGGATTTTTACTGAGGCAGGAGAAAAGGAGTGAAAACTTTAATTCTTTAAATATATTTCATCCAACATGTGAAATTTGCAGAACACCTTACACATACACTAAGTTTTTCCAATGATGCACTGTATCACCAACGTAACTGTAAATGTCCCTTGCTCAGATCGTTTGCTTAGATTACTTTTTCCCACTGAACTTCTACACCATTTTAAGTATCAGCTGTACTCTATTGATACTACTAGCAAGGCGACGGAGGCTGAGGAATTTTGAGATTAAACTCCCAGTCAAGAAGTCTAACTCTCTGTCTCCCATGAAGAGGCACATCTCTTAGGAGGCAACAACAAAATTGCTATGCCTTTTAATGTAGCAGACACTCCACTTGTTTCCTGTCTTCCTCTATGGCTGCAATCACTTACTACCACCTTCTTCCCCAGATCCTTCTTTTCAGGATGGAGATATGTGTATACTTGGAGTGAATGTTGAGAAGGGTAGATAACTTCAGTTTGGTGGAAAAATGGAAATTAATAACAAACATTGGGACTTTTTTCTTCTCATAAAGGAGGAAATATTTAAAAACCTAACAATTGTATCGTTGCAAGAAATCTCACCAGGCAGTGGACTGAGGCCCTGGCTAAGGCCACAAAGGTGATTAGTAAAAAGGAGCACATGCCTTACTCGCTGCTGAAGCACACAGTAGGCATGCAGTAACATGTCTCCACAGAGCGTAACTTTCTCAGACGCAGCACTCCTTGGAGCTGCTAGCTTTCCCACCAATCTCAGAGCTTCCAGCAATTTCAAGACATAATGAAGCCCATCGCCCTGATTAATAAAAAAAGGTGGGAAAAGATGTTCTGCTTCTCTTTAGCTTTTATCCTTTCCGCTTCTTTCCTTTTCCATGCAATTCTGCACAGAACGCTCGAGGAGAACAAAACTAGAGCCGGCTTCCCTTTACCATCCTTCTCCCCGATAGCTGCGGGGAGCCGTGCCGTGACCTTGCCCGGGACGCGGCTGGTGGAGCCCACGGGAGCTTCGCAACGCCCGGCCCCTGCTGGGCTGCTCGCCCAAACAGTGCCCCCAGCTCAGCCCTGCAACCGGGCTCTGCCCTTTTGCACAAACACCTTCCTGTGCGATAGGAAGTCTCATCATGCAGTTGCACTTTATTCTCCGGTACTTTTATAGTGATTCAGGAGACTAACCTATACTAGGTTTTTCTCCTGCTGAAGTCAGTAGCAAAGTTCTTGTAATAAAAAGAGAAACTAACTGCAGATGAGCATTAACCATATCCTTTCAACATTTTTCTCTGCCTAATGGAGTATATTAACGCTTCCCTGCATAACTTTTGAATAATACTGTATGCAATTTCATTATTAAAGTTTCACTTAATTTAATTCTGCTTTGAGGTTTCTGGTTAAAAATAAAATATGATTAATACCTATAAAAGAGAATGAGAAATCTGGGTGTGAGGGAACTTAAGATTCTGATAATGGCTACAGTTTCTGGGTAAATTGCCTCTGTAATTTTTACAGTAAAACATGTTAATGTTTCCCCTGCTTACTGCAGCTCCCTTCTCTAACAGTCAGTGCTCTTCCCTGTGATTCTCTTTTAAATTAATTAGTGTGGCATTTTGCTGCTTAATATAATATTACTGAAAACAGTCGCTCTCCCTGAAGGTCATTAATGGCTGTATGCGACTGAAAGAACGTATATCCTACTTGCATCCTGAAGGTATTTCAGTTTCAGAGCAAGGAGAATTATCAGATCTCCCTCTGCCTATCTGCTAAACCATAGTTTTAAAGACAGGAAAGTCTGTACAAGCCGGAAGGAGGGAAGATGACTATGAAACACTCCAGGAGTAGTCTGAATAGAGCATAAGGATGCCAAGCATTTATTGCATTATTCACAGATTTAATCTCAATAGTGATTCTAAAATCTACTAATAGTGGTTTGGATTAGATATTTGGATTTGAGCAGAACCAAGAACTGAGGCCACAGTTCCAAAACCAGAGCTTTCCTATGCCCTTCATGCCCTGTTTTTCATTGTATGGATCTATTTTTTCACATAGATGGTCATGCTCTTAGTCTATCTACCTATTAATATATGGCAAAATACAACGAGGCACAATAGATGTAGTATAATAAAAGCGAAAAATCACCTGTTAATCCAACAGAAGTGCCTTGGATATGTATCAAGCTAACCATTCAATTGTCTTTGTTATTATTATTATTATTAGAGCCCCATAATATTTTTCCCAGTGGTGCTACCTATTTAGGACATGAATACAATGAAGTAATTTGGAATTCACAGACAGAAAGTTCACCCTACAGTTAAGGATGCAGATAAGCACATTTTCAAATGCGTTTTGTTAATTCATATTTGGCCAAGATATTAAAAGCAATTACAACATTAAGTACGCACTGGCTTAAAATAGGATCTTTTTAGATAAATAAATGTGCATGATAATAGATACTTTTTAAAAATTGAAATTTATTCCACACATGAACTCTGACAATATTATCGAATTCCAAAGTTCTCCAGCATTTAGATCTGCTTTTTAATCTACAGTGCACAGATAAATTTTAACTAAAACTTATTAACTAGTGAGAACCTAATAAAAAATGTGGTCCCTTTTCCAAGAATTATGTGATATTAGCCCCTGACCCAGAAAATAATCACCTTTGAGCATAATAAGGAGTTCCATTGAAATCGATAGAAATTCTCATAAAAGTAAAATATTAACTTAAGCATAGGCTTAGATCCTATGAATAATTTGGATCTGACTTTTTACTTGAAACCTATTTTGAAAATAACAAACCATTATAGTCTGGAGAAGAATATCAATTACAAAAAGGAGTGAGCAAGTAACTGATATTGCTTGCCGCTGCTGCTCATTAAAAAAATCAAATCTGAACCAGTTATTACCCTTAGACAATGGGGAAATCCAAAGCGAGAACTTAGTCATGACTTTCATGGAGCCAGGATTATGATTACTCTGCTTTGCTCAGCTTCTGTTGCTTTCATTTAGAGTGACACAGAACTTGGGGTAAAGAATCTGCTTTTTACAGTACTGAACAAAAATATAAATATTATTATTGAAAATACCAGTATGATTCCCAAATAACAGTGAGGAGATACCCAAAGCAAACCTTTAGAGCAATAGACTATTTATGCAACTAAACTGCCAGCCCCCTACTTTACACCCAGTCTGCACAAAGACTCAACACAAAGATAAATCTTCTCTTTCTTTTAATGTGGGCTCCGAAAAAGGCAAAAACTTCACATATACTGGCTCTATCTCCCTCCCACTCAACATATGCTTTGTGATTTATTCTTCGGTGTTATATTATAAATGAAGTAGGTACCTTCCCTAGGAAAGATTTTTTTTTTTCTGGAATGAAAAGGACATATCAGAAAAATGAAGACTTAATGACAGCTTCTACTATAATCATAAAATGTTTTGGTTGGCACAAAATGGTTATCAAATGGAAATTCTTTTCATTCAGAAAGAACAGAGATAAGAATGCTTTCTTTGTTGAATAAATATCAATTTGAACTATAATGTAACATTTTATGGAGAAGTTAGTCTTGTGATTTATAGTACTGACTATCACTCACCAGTGTAGGACTGAGCTTTTGCTCTAAGTTATCCTATAAAAATCAAAGTATCTGAGAGAGCCAGCATGACATTTTACAAAAGCATTCCTAAAGGAGTGGGGCAGTTTGGGTGTCTCTGTTCATGGAGACATTGCTTCAACAGAGCCCTGTTCCTGAACAGGGAGGTGTGTTAAGCCAGCCACACCAAAGAGTGCAATGGGAGAACTCGGGTCATAGCAGTCTGTCCCTTTTTTTTTTAAAAAAAAAAAAAAAAAAAAAAAAAAAAAAAAAAAAAAAACTTCCGCTAGAGAAATGAGCTCTCTCTCTGTTAAATATAACTTCCGTACTATTTGTTTCTCCATAAACAATAATTTTCCATATGAGTTAGGAAGCAAAGTCACATTTGTTAATTTAATTTTGCGCTAAATGTTTTAAATAATCCATAATCAAGCTTCTCACTTGCATCATGTAAATGACACAAATTTGGATCGGAATGTTAAGGGAGAAAGCGAAGAATGACAATATTTTAACTATTGCTAGTACGGAACAAGTAATAGAGTATTGCTTTCCATTTATAAAGCTCAATACACTAAAAAAAAAAGAAAATCAAATCAAAGTGTATGCACTTTGTTCAACAACAGTTGTTTAAGCTCGTGATATTTAGGCAACATTTCTTTCAGGCAAGCTTTTTTTCTCTCCTCCTCCCCCCCTTTTCAATTTGCAGCTCAGGTGCATAAGGTATCTTTTAGACAGTCTCTGCTTTTGCAAAAAGCAGATCCTCTCATTCAGGTCTCTAGGACTGTGTTATGGCTGAAGAGGAATTTTACAGCCTTTGACTTCTCTTTCATGCAGATTCAATTTGAGCTGTTACAGGGCAACAAATGCCAAATTCAGTCTTCATTCCTCTCCTAACCCCTTCTGGAAAATCTTAAAGCGTAACCAATGATCTGCTTCCTTTCTCAGAATGACAGCTTGTCAAAACTGTGACATAAGCCTGTGGCCCTTTATCAGGTATAAAAGGGACACAGTGCCATTAAACTTTCAACTTCGGAAACCTGTGTCATTTCAGCGCGGAATATCCCTGCAGTCACAGGCCTGATACCTTCTACAAACACCATGAGCCTTGGTTGGGACATCTGTGTACTGAATAGAGTATCAAATATGAACCACATGGGTTAGTCAAGTAATAATGACATATTTTCTGCTTTCTCCAAAGAAATACTATGATGTGTTAACCTGAACATGCTGTATTTTTTTATTATTATTATTTATTTCTTTAGGAGGTGACACTGTACAAACCTCGGGCATAACAGAGCCTGCAGAGCAAATCCCAATTTGCTATCCACTTTATATAATCCACAGGAGGCTTTGTCACTCAGATAGTACCACAGGCTCTAAAACAGTCTAGCCAAATAGTTGCCAGGCAGGGAACAGAGAGAGCTGTCCTTGTAACACAGAAAGCACTTCTTGCTTTTAACGTAAGCCAGTGATAAGATAGACCACACTGGAGCAACGTGAAGACTTCAACGAGGAGGGACAAAATTTAAGCGGGACCAACAGCGTGTGGTGGATGTGATAAAAACCCCGAGTAGAGACAAAAGCTGGTTCTGCAAAACAGCCTTCAGTTGATGTGCAAAATGGGTACTGGACCCAGATCTCAGGAACATTTCCAAATAAGCTGTGGATTTAGATACTACATGTGCTGAAGCAGAGCAGGAGCTATTAGTATACATGGTTCTGTTTCGGCAGTCAGCTCCAGTAACTACAGGAATAACTTACATTAGTCTTGTTATCCCATCGCATAAAACAACCCGTGAAAGGCTTCTTCCTATTAACTCTCACAGAATACAGAGAATACAGCTCTCCCAGTAGCTAATGGGCTCTAACAAAACATGAATCAGCCTCCGTTTCTCTCACAGCAGCTTGCATTTCTCCTCTACTAAGTACGAACACCTCATCCACCCTCAGAAACATTTGTTCATCCTCTAATGAGGAAGGAGGCTGCCCTCTTATTCACTGGCACAATTCTACCAGAAGTTTGATCCGACCTCCAACCCACACCCTTGCAGCAGCTCAGGTTACTAATCGCTCTCTCACAGTTAGGATTTGTAATAGTAAAATACTGCCTAGTAGCTTCTAAATTACCTTGCCTGCAAAGTTCTTACTTCTTACTGTACTTCCTTGAAAAGCAATTTGACATTTGGAGTTGAGAAAGTTGATAAAGCAAGGATCCTCCTTGGAGATAAACCTTTCTCTTGCTTTTGGGTTGCTACCAGGAAATCTGCAAGCCTCTTGGTACCAGACCTACCTTCCCCTTTTCTTCCTTTCTAATATTATTGTCTCTCTTTTAATTATAGTGGCACCAAGAGACCCCAAATGCAATCAGTGACTCATTCTGCCGGTCTCTGTGAAGACATATGGTATGAGACAGTCCTTGCCCTGAAGAGCTTACAGTTTAAATAGGCAAGACAATAATGAGACACATTAGCATTGTTATCACTGTCTCCCAGCTGGGAAATCGAGTCACAAAGATGAAAAGCAACATGTTGAAAATCACACGTCTGCATCTTACCACGAAGGATGGTTCAGTTGTCTCCGAGCTAACAAACATTTAAGCTGATAGACTGGCACAGTGCAAAGGAATGTTAACTTACTTGTTCAGGTCCACAAGCCCTACAGGCTCAAACTGCACCATTTTGGCCAAAACAACAAGCCCTGAAAGGAAGCACTGCACCAAGCACATCTACAGGACAACCTAGTTTGGAGTCTCGAACCTATGCCTTCATTTGCAGTCAGTCTGGGAGACTCTTGACTCACCGCGCAGGTATCCATGTGGAGCTGGCAGTGCCGAAATGGAACTTCTTCAAGACTTGATCAAATACATTTCTTTAAAACCCACCTTCTTTTACCCATAAAGTGAGAAGTTGACCTGAGTTACAGATTTGCCTTCTCAGCAATCCTGTTGAGCTGGGCTCCAAAGCATCTGCAGAAAATCTCCCTGTTTTTCATAACAGTAAAGATCTGAAAGTGAAAACAAGTGGTATTTGTGTATCAGTTTGATATCATCAGTTTGGGAAAACAGTTTAAAAATAAGAATATTGTACATATTTGGAAAAGAATACCGTATGCTAAGGAAAAAGATAACTGAACACACTTTTAAGACCTCTGAAATAGAAAAAAAGGTTTCTGAAATGAATTTATTTCAAAAATATTATACCAGAAACGAAAGCAGTTTCAATGTGCCTTTTTGGACTTAAACTACATGTGGCTGGATGACCTGAATGAAAAATATTCAGCATTATTCATCAGTTAAAGAATCACACGATACTGAGCTATGCAGCTAAGTTAGGTTCTTTGGGAAAAGTCATTGCTTTCTTCTTTAATCTCATTAACAGCATATTAGATTTTATTTTCCTTATCAGGAGATCAAGCACTTGAGCTCTGTAAAATGTATATGTATATATTTTTTTCAGATCTATTGAAATGAAATATAATTTGCCATAGTACCTTCTTGTGCATGACTTCATTTTTTCTGATAATCTTGGAATGTCTAGTGAACTTTTGTTATCTTCTAGAATAGTCTTCCATTATAATTTAGAAGCACAAAACTTTTTCATACAATCAATAAGTGTTATGAAAGAGACTCACCAAAAAAAAATACAGAAATTAGTATGGATTGTTGTGACAAAGGCACTTAGTGTATCACTTTTATGATACTTACTGTTTTTCATTTTTGGCTATATATGCTCTATAATCCTTTTCTTATTTTAGAAATACTGGAATGCATAACATACCAGGCACACTGTAGAGTAGGTAGATTGCTGCTGCTTATATTACCAGACAATCAGTCTGGAGGTACCATAATAGTACTGCTGTTTGCTATCTGTCTTGATCTGGTCTCTCCATTCAACATTTTGATGCGAAAATGTTACACACCAGATTGGTTAAGACAACGCAGTATTTCCAGTAATTACTCTAATTATTTACTTCTGAAACACACATACAAAGCTTTCACATATTCACAATATCTCTTGCATAAATAAAACTACAGTACAGCAAGCCTTCAAACGGAAAACAAAATTAGCTAACACTTCTGTGCAGGGTTCGCTTGCCTGCAGGAATGAAACTGAAGAACAGAGGACTAGCAGAGATCATCTGGTAAGGTAAGGTCCATGGCAGTGTCGACATTTAGTCCTTCCATAAAGCCATCTAGATCCATTTTAAAAAGAATTCTTTCTTCTGCTCACTCTTTTTTGTCACAATTTTTGGTAGTATCTCTTGATTGCATGAAATGAATGCTAATTTGATTTTTTTCAAGTGGTCATTATGTTACCATCATTCCTCATTTATAAATTCAGTAATTTATTTCTTGAATTCAAAGCAATACCACCGTGTAACACAAAAAGAATACTTTGCATATTGTTTATATGTTATAGCAGTAGCTAAATGTTAGCTCATTAACTAATCCTCATAAAAGAGTCCAGTTGGGATCAGTAGTGACATCCCATTTTCCAGTTGGGGAAATTGAGGGGAAAATTTGATTTCTAAGCCCAAGCATAAGTCAATCTGAAGATTCTAATTTGATTTTCTAAACTTCACTGTATCCACTGGTTTAGGAGATGAAATAATATTTTGACTAAGATAAACTGCATGAATTTTGCTGTTCCTGTCAAAAAAAAAAAAAAAAAAAAAGGATGTCCCTTTTCTTTCTATAGTCTGTGAAATTTGTGCACATTCTGCAGAACAGTTGTAAACTTCAGAGTTTACTTCTCACATATACTCAGTGATCTACTGACGGTTATGTATGAATGTACAGGGGAATATAGGTGCTCTGAATCAATTAGAATTGGCCTGAAGAGAACTGTTGTTCATGCTAATCAGTTGTGACAAAGTCCTCTCTCAAATAAGAAATTTTCCCATGCCCTTTCATATAGACTTTTACATTCATTGGGTATTCAGATCATTTCTATAATCATTTGCATAGCTATCTAATATTTAAGGAGGTATATGATGGCCTCTAGTGGTGCATATCTGCATAAAAACCGTTTTATAAAGAAAAGAAGAACTGCTGTTCTTTTTCCTCAGGGTTTTAAAGATAACATATCAAGAAAAACAAGCATTTGAACTGGATCTTCTTAATTAGAAGAAGGACAGAATATTGCACTCTGTGAAGAATGGGAATATTTCATCATTTTCGTGTGCTAATAAACAAAAATCATGAGAAAAAATTCCTTGAGCCACCATTACAATATTAGAGTCACTTCAAAAGTATTCCAAATCTTACTATTTCATTGCTTTCTCTCTCCCAGGCTTTTGATCACAGTTAAACTTTAGCCTGCTGGTATCGTCAGGGAAACTGCAAATACTGAATGAGGTAAAACGCATGATTTTCTATAGAGAAGGGGCTGCCTGAATTAGTCCTTTGTGGTAAAAATACTGTCGACTTTGTATTTGTGAAACATTTTGAGAAATAGACAGAACTTGGTACATTAATGTCTAACAATGGAAACACAATAAAATAAATTTTTACTATAGTAAAAATTTAGTAGAATTCTTTACCTTATTCTCGAAAACAGCATCTTGTAAAACAGTGAACTGTAAGAGAGCTCACACAGCTGATGGGGACTGCTCTGATGGGGAAACATAGATAAGCAATTAAACAGTAATACCTTCTTGAGCAAGCTAAATATCCAACAGCTAATGCTTTTGTGTATCTCCTCTTTAAATCCATTTGTTTCAGCATTTTTATTACTACATAGCCAAAAACTTGATTTTTTTTAATGGTTGGCAAAAATAACATTTATAGGTTGAATTTTAGGTAGTAATTTCAGCCTGAAGACTTAGAATATATACTTATATATTCTAACTATACTTAGAATAAATATTATGAGCCTTCAATGATACTAGTTTCTTTTTATGCAGCAATTTTTTTTTCAAAATCAAATTTACACATTTCTGTCAAGCACCTATATCATGTCTTTAAGAATCTGTTAACTAACAGCTAAACTCATGAACATTTCTTTTGCAAATAGCTTTTTTTCCCCCACATTTATAGTCCAAATGACATCAACAAAATAACAGCAATTTACACGAATCTGAAAGAACTTTAAATCTGCTTCAAGTCAGTCTTCTGAACCTGACCAGGTCATATTGGCCGTAACTCATTCCCACAAAAAAATGTAGAGATAAAAAGCCATTAGCCAGTAAGGCTGTCAGTACCCCCAAGATTAAAATAAGGAATTCGAACACGTTTTCTGTTATGCCAGTCTTTTGCAACAGCATCCTTCTCTGTCTTAGGCTATCTGCAGATTCACTTCACATATTCAGTGGACACTGTGCTAGTGGGAGAAGGAACCCAAGAAAAGACACACACATGACAAGGATTAATTGCATTCATTATTCCAAAAGTCATTTCACAAGTACCCTAACAAAGTCAAAAGACTGCAACGTCACAGACCTTCCTTTCCTTTTTCCATAACGTTCAAATTTTCGTGAGGAAGGTAGTGCAGGTGCAATCAAGGCTCCTTTTACAGGAAACAGCTTTGAAATCTCAGGAATGCAAATGTTGGGAGATGCCTTGTGAATGGAGCAGCATGTCAGGAAGCAAACATACTCTTATCAGAATACGACAGAAAACTATATGCAAGGAAGTGTCTAATCATGGGATGAGTAACTTTCTTAAACTCTTCTGATAGAAGTTGTCAAGTACATATTGTTTTTCATCTGCGCCTTATTCCTTCCTGTTTCTCACACTTCCCAGGGTCTTACAAATTCTGCACACCTGATTGCCTCTCTAGCTACTTCTGCAGCACAGACCTCCCCCGAAGAACTGCACCCCAAGGCTCAGGATTAGCAAGCCATGTTTGTGCTGAGACAGAGCGAGTCCACTACATGAAAACCAAGAAATGATCCTCTCGCAAGGGGATTTTCTCTCCTACATGCTCTCCTCCTCTGCCTCCTGCCTGCATCACATCTCTATGCTCCCCCTCTCTCTCCTTGGGATCTGGATGCCCAACGTAGCGTGAAATATTAACTAGATAATGATTTTTATTTCCCTTGCAGGAGATCAGAGGAGCTACCGAGAAAACCACTGCTATGAAGCAGAATGCAGAGAGAGCCGTCATCTGAGGAGCAGTCACCAGCCGCTCTCTGTGCGGCAGTGATGTTAATGTACAATGCTATATCTTAATAGCCATCTCAATTGGCTATTAAAATGCAGCATTGCACATTAAAATCACCACCCCCACTGCTGCAGGAACACTTACCAAAGATGCAGTCCCTGAAAATTACCTCTCAGTTCAATGGAATGCTGCCATGCCAAATGAGCTGTCTCAGCTCCTCTAATTTTCTGCTAAAGAAATAAAACTCTTACTTTTTAATTTTAAATTTACATGATTATAATGAATGGCATATTCAGCCAAGGCGACACAAAAGCAGCGTGGATGTACTGCACACAGTGCCTCAGAACTCAGTAACAGTGGTACTCTGAACTTCCTCGAGAAAATTGTACCAACTTCCAGAGAAGTTATTATTCTCAGTTTCTTTAAAGAATCCCTTTGAGGACACTAGCTGTAGGTATAGGGGAGGAGAGAACAGGACAGGAAAACATAAGACAGTAAGAGTTTGTTTGTGAAAAAATTATGAGTTATAAGCAAGTGATTTTTGAGAAAGTGGAATAACAGAGATGGGGAAGGCTACATAGGATGAATAGGGGTAAAAGACATGAACGGATTATAGTCTGAAAGAAGAAGTGCAGAGTCTGTTAGGCTGTGTATAAAGGGGGAGGATGATGCTTGAGAAAGAATAGAGTGTTTCGAACAAAGGAGACAACTTTGTTTCCTTTTCTTAGTACAGATTAATCTAAGAACAAGGAAAGACAGAAGCAGACAAATGATAGTGAGTGCTGTAGTGAGCTCATGCCTGTTGCCATCCCTGATTCATAGCAGATGATGATCAAAACTCAAGTCAAAGAGATATCTGGAACTGAGTAAGAACATGTTTTAATTGCATAAGCTTCAAAATGTAGCCAGGGCTTCTCTACTCCAAATATCTACTCAGTTGAACTGATCTGATTTGAAACTGGAAAGCTCTGTTTTAGGCATCTTACCTCCTCTTTAGCTAAGAACAGCTACTTCTACTATCCAATCTGAATCTACAAGCCATACTAGCTCTCTTTGATTAGGTTTAAAAGGAACTAGTTGGATATACGCATATGAAGCAAAGTTTCTTCAAAACATTCTGATGAGCTGGTCCACAAACGTTGTTTTAAGCATAATAATTTTGATTAACTTTCCTAAGTCTTTTACCTGATTTCCTGGCTTATCTGCCTAGGGGGCAGAAACAATTGCAGCTTTTGGCTGAAGCCAGACATAATTTGTTAGTCTGCCCCAGGGCCAAGGACTCCGGAAGCGGCAGAGCCACGGCCCCAGGGACTCTGCTAGAGGGGCTATCCTGGAGCTTGAGGCCCCAAGGGAAACATGCAGCTGCCCAATGAAGTTGATAATGTCAGCAGTTTCGATGCTGGTATCATCTGTGAAGCTGACAAGAACATCAGTTTCTAATAAAAATCCAAAGAGACAGAAAATTCTTATTTCATCAGGGAATTCAGATGTGCGATTTCTCAGATTCAGCCTGAAATCAGTTCTCCTTGCACCCAAAAAATCACATGTGCAAACTGAAGACTGCTTTTTTTGACAGCTCTGCTGTGAAATTGATTCTTGTTTTTCTATTTCAGTCTTCTGAAAAGAACACAAAACTGACCAAGTTGTAAAAAAGTATTCTGAACTACTTTAAGTGGTTAGGGAAATGCTTTATATAATCTGCTGCTACTATTTGCAAATTACTGCTATTAAAGAAAAAAACAGAAAATTTTTATAATTAGCTCTACAAATAGATTTGTAACAAGCAAAAGTGAGGTCGTGTAGCCAACTTTCCTCCCTACCCCCTTTTTAGTCTCATATAGTGCACAATTCCTCAGAATCACGGTAACACAGCAGACTACAGGTGATAATCTAGCCTACATGTGAATGTAAGAGCAAGCTGAAAGCAGGAAGCTCACTAGGCTCAAACGGGAGAAAAATTTTGGTTGCAACAAAATCTGTTGGAATACATACTTCTCCTTTCACTGGGAGCTACTTCTTGCCCTTGTAAATTGGTTTCAATATGGGCTCCGAAAAGGCAAATACTTTTGAAGTCAAGCAAAGAACAAATCAATAATGATCCAAATACTCTAACAGACTCTGGGCCAGATTCTCCATTACCAGGAACCCAAGCCATCATGACTTCAGGAAACGGTGGCAATTGCCTTGTATAATAATGGCTTCCAGATGCTAAAGGAGAGACCAGATGAGCACCTCCCTTTAAAAATAAAAATAAAATACGTCTTACCTGGAAGCATACTGAGTCTCTGCAGAAAGGAGCGTTATGCTGCATGCCCATTTTTCCCCATCAAGCTTTAAATAATCTGAGCTGCTTTATGCAGCACTAATAGTAAGTACCAGGAAGATACTGCACTGGTGACCTTGGATTTTACAGCCCATTACTCCTGAGCGGTCTCCACAAGACTGCTACATTGCCACCTGCCACATAACACTCCTCTAATGTCATCAGGAGGTCAAATTCTCTTCGCACTTCCCCGGGTCCTACCCCCGTGGTGTCACGGAGCTTTTTCCATAGAACTGTGAACAGAAAGGGATCGGGGGCTGTCAGCGTGCTAAGGAGCCCTCCATCCCTCCCAGGTCTGTTTCTGTCATTTCTCTGACAGGAGGTGTAGAAGAAGAGAAAGATGAGCAGAAACATTTCCATTTTCAGCTTGGTTAAAGGAGTATTTCAAATCAACAGATGCGGCAAGCTTTATGAAGAATTCAAAAGGTTAGTAATTATTATAATTCTAAATATTTTTTTAAGAAAGAAACCTGACCATATGGAAGGAATGAAAACACACACACACAGTCTGAATGCATATGAATGCATATGTCCAGAAAAAAAGGTCAAAGCAATGCCCTCATCACTTGTAGCAATTTTTACTTGCAAGTCATATTTGAAGTAATTAGCATAGTTGTTTTGCCTTTTTATTTGTACAAAAGGAGCTGACAGACTACCCAAAGACCCTAAAGAAAATTGCCTCAGGGGAAGACAAAAGCTGTCAACATCAAGCTGCAGAGATCTCTTTGAGGAGGAAAACAAATTCCCAGCAAGAGGAGTTGATATGCCCATTGATGAGCTGTTCAAATAGGAAACACAGACGCTTGGAGAGAGCCTGCTGCAAACACATCCACACAAGCAACAGAACATTTGGCAAAAAGTTTGGCATGACAAAAAATGAAAACTGAAAGCAAGCATATGGATATGATGGTACTAAGAAATGCTGGCGTTCCATAAAGAGAAGAGGAGCTGAAGTGAAAGCAAATATGCCTGCTAAACTAGATACAAAAACACGTGCTGGCTGGCAATACCGGCTAGCCCTGGCCATTACCAGCGAAGAGTCGTGTTACTTCAATTAAGTGTTAAGGGAGTATTTTATGTTACACAGAAAAATGTAGTAGATATGCTGATATTATTGTATTCTACTGAACTAATACAACAGCGACAACAAAGTATGTTTAATAACCTACCCAAGAGGGTTAGTAGAGAATATTCTCTTTCACAAGCTTTTTCAATGTCTACAGGGCATTTCCGAAAAAAACATTTTCCACAGGCAATGTTAATTTTTGCCTATCTGCCTCAATTTTCTATTCTATCATGGAAAATAAATTATTTGGAGTAGTTCAGAAATTTATTTTCCTTTTGCTTGGGTTTCTTGGTTGAAGCTGCCATTTCACAGGACCAGTGTTACTTAAGGTATTTAAATACTTCACCAAGATTTAAAAGCAAAAGTATGAATTCTGTATGCACTTAAAGCTCATAATTAGAAGCTGTCACTCTCTACTGCCATCTTTAGCGAGTCCTCCAGCACTCCAACAATTATTTGAGGAGACTTCAGCAACTCTGTACCCTATTTATTCCCACGTGCTAGCGGAGACAGATAAATCTTAATGTTCTTCAGTTATTCCCTAGCGCAGCCTATCATCTAAGCAAGGAGAAAGTTTCAATTTCTATTTTGGGGACTTAAGTTCTGTCAAGAACTCATATTCCACTGAAAAAAAATGAGTAATCAGAGTCTGTTATGTGAGAAACCAGGACAGTTTGAATCTATGTACTCAGCATATAGTTCAAGAATAAAAATAACACCCCCTTCTCAAGACATCAGGGAAGCCATACTAAAGAATACAATGTCTATAAGCAATTAATGAAAACAACAAAACGTAAAAATATTTAATCTACGTAATTTTATCCACTTTAGCTATCTTATAAAGTACCTCAGGCAGAGCTAAAATAATAATGCCACTGCAGACAATAAGCCAGGCATAAAATAGGGCAGGTAAAGCTATGACAATAATGAAATGATCTGGGTAAAGCCTATTATCTTCATTAATTTTCACTCACTTTCCACCACAGTGGGAAGATATTAACTTGCTAATATCTTTTATCCTATTCAGAAAGAAATGCATCCCTTGAGCAAATAAGCTAAATTATTAATTTCTTTGTATTAGGATTTATAAAATAATAATTATTAATTAATTAAACATGTACATTAAGTTTCTGGTTACACTCTTCAGATCAGCAAAACGTAACTAACCACCGTTTAAGAAGGTATCCCTGCCTGTTCCTTTAGAAACTCTAAAGAATTCTTATTATAACCTTAAAAAAGCCAGAGGGTTTTATGAAATGCATCAGTAAAAAAGCATGAAATATTTCATTAAACTTACCTATTACCATCATTTTATAAAAGTCCTCAAGACTTTTTTGTAGTAAAGTATGCTGTATAGACAGGATTGTCATTATCACTTTATTCTGCTAAATAAACTGAATAAACAGTCTCTGTCACACCTACAGGAAAGGCTGACAGATATCCAAAAACAAACAACTCATGAATTTCCTATGAATCTTCACTAGTTGTGGTGGGGCCCCAAAATCCAGCTTCTAAAAATAAATAATCAGTTGCTATATGTCTTCTGTGAAAGCTTTAGCACAGCTCTTCTGAGAATACAATGTGAAGAAATTGATTGAACCTATTCGCTTCAGGTTTCAAAAACACTTTACCAATAAACAGAAAATCCTAGCAGTTAATAGGTGCAAATCAAAGATCTAAACCATGCTCCTTCACACAAAGTCAAACTAAAAGACATTGCAAACGTGGGATTTTATTGTCCACATAGGAAAATAATTGCCTTCAACAGCATTAGCTGCCTGAGAATCTCTACAGCTTCTCAAATACACGCAAAGCAACAGACAAGCCTTTAATTGTGTTCTTCTCATGTGCTTTTAAGTCAGTTATTTTAAAGACAAAATTGAAAAGTTGCAGTAAGCTTTTAAAAAAAGTTCTCAGGTTTTCATAAAACATTTAGAACCCCAATTTTTTTCATCTTTATTTCCTTATTACGCATAGCTCTCCTTATAATGACTTTCCAAATAAAGTATATTATTGTTATCCAATCACATGAAGCAAGCATGTAAAATAAATGAATATATGACCCAACTTTGCTCAAGAGATCACTTAACAACAAGAATGCTTCCTATAAATTGTTATAGTATTATTGTAAAAGTTTATGTAAGAAAAACACATTTCAGTACTTAGAAACATATTTTAGGACAACAAAGAGTTTACTGCTTATATAAACACAAAGGAAAAAGCACCAAGAAAATCTATAAAAACATCCTTTTTTCCTTTTTTTTTTTTTTTTTTTTTTTTTTTTTAGTAAAACATATATTTTACTCTTGTAAGAATTTGTTTATATGGTGCACAAAAAAAAAAGTGGAGATGAAAGAAAGACACCATAGCAAAGCATCAATAGTAACTGACAACCTCAAGTATTTTCAGCATCTGCAAACCATTGACAGAATTCAAAATCAGAAATTCAAAATGACTTTAAACTAGCTAAAATGTCTATGTTAACAGGAAGTATAACTATAGGAACGTAAAGTCTCTCAGAAGAACTGTTTGCAACAGATGATTAAATAAAAGTTTATCAAACTCTACATTTAATATGCTAGGAAAAGTTCAGAGAGTTCTCCAAGATGAGAGGTTTTATTTCTATTGCAAATTCCACTGTAACACGAGAAGCAAGTATCAAGATACATTTCAACTTCAATAACTATAAAAAGACTTATATCTGTCACTCCGAAGACTTACAAAACAACCAAAAGAATTGCAAGAGACATGAGAATTATGACTTTGAGGCAAAGCTCATATGCAATGAACCCTGACTGACTAATGTGGATTTAACTGAACAACAATAAAACAATATAAACCCAAACCAGAAAATTATACACATCCCAACATATTTTAAATTTATAGTAACAATGAGTTCATAGTTGCTGATTAATTCCACTCTGAATTTCAACATCTTTAAAAACAAAAGAATAGAAAACCTAAAGGATATTTTGCAACTTTTTAAACATACTAAAACTTCTGATGTTGATAGGGAAATGCTAGAGAGCAAGACTGAATTTTGTCTAGAATATTACTCAGCAAGACTGGGGAGGAGGAAAAGAAGAACAGGTAATGAAAATAATAGCTATAATTTGATTTAAATTGCAATCTAAGTGACATGCATTGAAATTCAAAACCATACATATCAATGACCATATTCTTCAAAAGCAAAAGCACATCAGAACGATGACCTTGCTACTTGCATTGAAGAAATCAAAGCATAACAAATTGGTGAATCAAGTCCCTACTAGAACATCCAAATTTGCACAGCCTCAAAACCCAGACAAATAAATTTGGTCTGGGTCACAGGTTTTACTGCTTTTGAAGGTAAGGGCTCAGCTCCTCTGTTGTGAATATTAGTTGCAGTGACTTGAACAGAGGACTAAGAAAGTGGACTAAAAGCTAGGATCTCTCTTGAAGGCCTATTAATGTGTCCTCATGCAGGATCAAGGCTCCTAACGCGTTTGGTCCAAAGTCTGATATTTCTCAGGCAGACCAAAAATCAGGCAACGCTGGAAGCAAATATGAGTTTTCAGACCATAGCTCAAAACATAAAAGAAGTCTAGCCATAAAGTCCTGTCCAAGGACAAAGCATCGGCAGTTTATTGCTCTCTCTAAGCAATTCTCTGGCCTGCCCTAACTACAATGCTAGCATCATCGCCATGGAGTTATTAAGTACCTACACTGTAGATCTTTGCTTTAACTGCTCACATAAGAGCTAGCTGGAATCAGATGTGGTAGGAGACAGTACTGAACGGATGAGGATGCAAATGCTGAATGATGCAGACCTTTGCCAAATTGCCCAATACAGCTTACAAAGAAAGGCACTGAAATACTTTGCCATTACTCAGCTTAAAATAAAATCTAGGTATATATAAAAATACAAGGAGATATTTTTGCCTAGTACGAGTTAATGTAGCTCCGTGAAAGTCAAGGCATATAAAAGCCGGAGTACAAACAAAGTAACAACAACAAACAACAACCAGAGCAAAAGGATGCCTTCATGATCATACATGAGCCAAACAGCCAGAAAAAGAATTTGGGCCTCTGTGGTACAATTCTGTTCGCATTCATTGAGATGTAATTTCCCTTTAAGTCATTGGAAGTTACACCTCAGCAACAGAAGGCAAACTAAGTCCTTATTTACATTACAGATGACTCCCATCATTGATAATTCTTTAAGAAATGCAGGGTCAGGAAAACTGTTACAGAGGAAGAGTCTCAGAGTACAAGCTGGCAGCTGAAATTGTCTGAAATTGCAACAAAAAACCACATTCACAAGTCCCTGAAAGCTTCTTCAGCAGCTGAAAGAAAGAATGGAAAATTATATGGTGGAAGCTGCTGCTGCAGAATTGCAGCAAACATGAATGGTAGCACACAGGTACTATCATGACAAAATACATATAAAGCTCCTTTTAAAAAGTAGGAGGAAGGAAAATGAAAGAATTCACAGTTGGGAAGAAACACAGAAGTTCTTTTATCAAAACATCAATGGAAGTCAAGTGACTAATTTCAAAAGGGAATTTTGCTTGGCTAAGGAGGATTTAAATAAGAAATGAATAGTGGGTCAACACCTTCACCTTTTATTAAGTACTTCACTGCCAAAAGAAAATCCTTCCTTCTATCATCTGTGCATTCTGCATGCTGAACAGTACAAAAACCTGCCTCTCAGTTCTGAAAATTATAAATTCTCACAATGTTGCCATACTGCATTAATGCAGCATCTTGGCCTCAAACTATTGTAGTGGACAAACTAGCTGAGCTGGCTTGCTTTCCATACTGGTCTTCCCAAGGGAGAAATGCTGCTTGTTAAAACTGAAATCTCTTAATGTTCCACTAAGCGAGACGATATACAGAGCGTTTTGTAAGCATTATCAGTGTTCTCATTATTCCAATGTAATATTTACACAGAATAATGGCTGAACACCATACACACCATAACAAAACATATACAAACTCCTAAGAATGTATTACCTGCTAAGAGAAAAGAATCTTCCTCACCACACATTTCAGATGCAAGTGTGCTGACCATAAACCATTTATATCTATGTAGGTTTAGGAACTGTTTAAATTCCACTATTTATTTGAAAATTTCGGTATCTGGAAGCTGAAACATTGGAAGGGAATATCCCCTAAGTGGGGTTCAGGAAGAAAAAAAGAAGTGCTGCTGGCTTCAACGCGCACAGTACCTTCTTTGAAGAGTGGCAGAACTGCTGGTACAGAATATCACCTTTAGAAAGACATGAGTGAGAACTCCCACACATAACTTTCAGAACCTGAGATTTGCCTTTTTAGGTACTTTCTGGGTCTAAAGCCACACTGACTTACTGATATAATTTAAAAATAAATATTGCATTCAATTTCCTGAATGCCCATCAGTAAGAAATCCCTAGCACAATGTGGGAGGAGAGATTAAAAAAATAACTAACATGCAACCAGAACAGAATGTGGGCGTTTAGTATAACAAGTACACTTTGACAGGAATGTAAGCAGTTTTCAGAAAGTATTTAACTTGATTGGCAGAAATCTCATAGAAACAAATTAGTGATGCAAACAATTTACAGGAAAATTAGAAATACAATTTAAGCATATTGGATACCCATTAAAGACTGAATTATTTAAAACCCATCATACAGTATGATTCAGCAGTTCTCAAGAGTACTACTTTTATTTGGGTCATTTATTTCCATCACATTTTAATCAAAGGTGTAGTTAAAGAGTAGGTTTGATGTGTCTGTATAAATGATTTTATGAAGTATGGGCTAAGTAACAATTCTGTCTGTCTGTAAGAATTCAAGCGTCTGTTTTCTATTGTTTAACTTGCTATGATTTTGCTGTATCCTAGAATATCTGCAGAGGCCTGAGAACTTTCTATCATAATTTCTCAACATCCCCCCTTTTTTTATTGTATGTCAAACTATTTTAACTCTAATGGTGAGAGCAAGATGGGGTTACTGGCAGCCCTCCATTTCTTTTTTTTTCCCCTTAATGAACTGTCTCTTTTCCTCATCTTTCTTGCTACAGAGGAATAACCTGAAAAGACTACCAACCTACTCTTGTAGGCCATCCATTTTACTGTCTCAACAAGTTCTGCATCAAATGTTCTCATTTGTCTGGGTAGAAAAGAATATGTACTTAATAGCCATGAAAATCTGACTTGCAATCAGAATATTCAACTACTTCCTTTTGCTTTCTTTATTCAAAAAAAGAAAAGTGAAATTAAAATTAAAATCTTTTATTGTAGTGAAGGATTACTTGCTCTGGTACCATTATCTAATTTAAGGATGATGATGTTTAGGGTTTTTTATTTGGTGAACTTGTAGAATCTTTCTAAATAAAAGAAATACGTTCTCTACACATATTCTATACAATTCTATTGGAGTTTCAGAAATAACAAGTGTTTCTTACCTCTTTTCTGACTGTCATGCTCATTCAGAAGTGCTGGGAAAGGAAAAAAACAGAAAACATTTTACAAGAAAGAATACACAGAAAATCTGAAAGAATAAAAGGATGCCTATTTCATCTAAGATTATTTTTTAATATAAGAGGTCAGGGAGTAAAGAGATTTCTGAAATTTGCTGTTCCTCTTTAAATTGCTACCGCAACATCAAACAAATTCACCTTCCACCAGGGAGGTAGGAAGAAAGGAGAAAAAAGGAGAGAAGCTAGTCTAATCATAATCTTTATTCATTGAGCTTCTGGTAAAAGATGATAAAATGCTAACTCTCAGGATACAGATGGAAGACATCTCAAGGGAAAGATCTAGGTTAAGTAAGGACCAAAACATTTGCAGGAATGACCACCAGGTGATTTGTCTCATAAGCACACAACCAATAAACCTGACGCATTCTCTCATGAGCTGTCCCATCAGATTACTACTGATGAATATCAGAACTGAAACATGTTGACTAAGAAACATGTTATTTTCCTGCTTCACTGAACTTAAACATTTGGAATGCCAGTTTAAAATAATTTGCAATACCATATTTAATAATCCAAATTGATAATTGTGGTTTACCTGCTGTTCCAAATAAGAAATGCTTTATGATAGAACGCACCGTACTGGAAGGATTGCATCCAATTTTTTTTATTTAAACAGCTATGGAATAACAGTTACCCATAATTTTAAAACAGAGTATTATACACATACATTTTAATCACTCAGAAGTCAAGTAAATCAGGCTATGCAGGCCCTGGCAGACCTTTCATATTAGGCACTCAGCTATAAATATACCTTATATGTTTAATTATCAGCAAACTGGTAACACATATTTCATATAAACATTTATAGAAGAAGTATCTGTTTTCATTGTGGTGAACATCACCTAGTGTATATCTGTCAGGCACAGAAAGGCACAAATGTGCCAGTGAAAAGGGAAGTGAATTACTGGAGAATGTATTACATTTCACTTTTTTTGTACTTTTTCATTTTTCAACAAGCTGTCTGAAATATTATTTTGTAAACAAATCATTTCAGATTGGATTCTATTTCCTTGTTCCATAATTTTCTGTAAACTGCAACAACAAAAATCCTTGATGAATACCCAAAGCACACACATCCAGGGATCATTCAGCCCTTGCCTAATGCTTTTGCCTTTTTATTTCAGGTAAAAGTAAGTGCAAGAAAGTATTGTCTACTTCTACATTTTCTGGTTTTTTAGCAAATAGAGAAATAAAAGAGTGTGTGGGGGGAGGGGGGTGGGAGAGAGAGAGAGGCAGGCAATGCAAGTGAATAAGTTTACATAGAGCTACGTGAAGCTACAGTAATGGAGAAAGTCTCCAGTAAAGAGAGGAATCTACTGTGTTCAATCTTGCATCATTACCCAAAGATTCTTCTCCATCGCATGCTAAAGTAAAGTTTCTCACACAAAAACAATTTCTCTTGAATAATGAGTATCTGAAGTAATTGTTCTTTGTAGAGGAATTCTAGTACTATATTAGTTATTCTGTGTTCTGTAACAATTAAAAATATCAGAATAAAATATGGCCATTTTACAAATGCTTTAAAGTGATAATGCCTCTATCTGAACTGAAGCCCTGAGGTTATGCAAATGAACATCTATATACCATGTGTAATTCCTACGTTCCCAAGTCGCCTAGCACAAAGGCTGCTATTCTACTTCAACTCAGTGGATTAGTCTATAAAAACCACATCTGTTATCAGTGTATTAGTGAGGACACTTTTCCATATTTTATATTAACATGGTAATATGCTCAATTGCATTTTTAACTTTTGTCAATTTTGAAGGAATTCTTTGACATCAAAAAAATGTAGGAAAAAAGGAGAGGCAAAGAGCAAAAATGTGATCTACAAGACAAAGCCACAACCTTGAAAATCTTCAGAATTTCCTGATTTAGTACATCTAAGTGCATCTAGCAGTACAATGTAGGCAAATGAAGCAAAGCTTTTTATTTCTACCTGTGAAAATAACCAAAACATAAACTGATGGAATTTTCTTGTTAAATCTATATATCATACTTGTGTATTTAGTTAATTAATCAGGTTTATAAGTAATTTTAACCAATCATGTACTTAATAGATCCTTGACTTAGTAGGTTAAAGTTACCTTTACATCTTATCCATGAGAACATGCAATTCATACAGCAGTGTGGCAATTTGATCAGTTTTACCTAGGACCATCGCAGTTAAAGAGAAAATAAATATTAAAAAGATGATGTTCAGCTTCAGAAACCTGTATCTACTGTCTTTCTAGTGAATTTCCTATGAACAAAATGAGATGCCATTTCTAACTTTTGTGAAAATGTGTCAAGACTTAGAACACAATGTCACTCAGCTTATTTTCACCTTCAAAGATGAATGATGAGGGTGAGAGTGACTGATGCTCTCTTCATCATAAAATTAGACACGAATATGGACTACATAAACAGGAGCTCTAACTTCAGACTGTAAAATCTTCTAGCTCTTGATCTGATATCCTTGCTGGTAGTCTTAGGGGAACAGGATGTCACAGAACATGTCTTCTTATTGCAGATGGTAAACTAAAATAAATAAATAAATAAAACCCCAAACCCAAGCAAACAATAGATAAGCAGTAGTAATTTTATACTCATCTATTTGATTTTACAGTAAAAGAGGGGATTCTTGGTACTGGCAGAACCAAGCACTGGCTTATGACTGGCAACAACACTGTCAGATGCTTCTTTGCAGCTCTGACAGCAGTTGGTCTAGGAGACTACATGGTTGAGCATTTAAATTGAACTACAGATTTGATACCACAAGGGAGGAGAAATAGTATTTTCATATTCACATACAGTTGACTTAAGAAATTGTTCTATACAGTTCCCCTGGTACTTGTCCTAGTTCCTACTCGATCCTAGTTCCTTGCCACCTTGGGCTGTTTCTAAAGGAATCAAGCTCAAGGTTCCCCTTCATTCTCAATAAAATGGATGTGTTCGTGTAAGAATGAATGAATGAGAAGCTAATGTTCAGCTAGTAGGATTTTCATATATACCTACATGTGCCACACGTATATATATTGCCTTCATGTCCCTAATTTTGTAAAACTTGTTTTAGGTAACAGATGCACACCCAATATAATATATATGCCGCTCCAGTAAATACATAGCAGATCTTAATCATTTCTGTTCTGTAAAATGGAAAATAGAAAACCCTAATTTAATCCAACAGGTTGCCCTTTGATTCAACACATGGCAAACATAGGCATGCTCTGCAAATTCAAAAACTTATTACAAACAAACTCTGCCACAAATTCTTTTAAAAACTCAAAAATTAGAAGTTAATCACTACATTTTCATCGCATAAAAAATTCAGAGATCTTTATTAAAGTAAGTAAGGTCAACCACTTAGACGAAGGAAAAAGAATGAAAAATTTCCAACCACCTCACTAATAGCCTTCCTTAAAGCATAACTGCAATGTAAGGTTAAAAAAAATCATTTTTGAAATAAAGTGTATTTTTAAAAGAGAGTATTTCCAATAATCAAAATTGAACACCACTCCAATAGTGATTAGAACAAATGAGGCAGCTACTGTGTGGCCTGACTTCTTTGTCTACCATATTTAACATAAAATTTGCCTTGGTTTCCAATGCCACCTCTAACTTACACACAATTACTTATCTCAGTGCTTTCATGCTCAATATTTGTTTAAATTCAGAAAAAAAAAAAAAAAAAAAAAAAAAAAAGTAGATTCTGCCACAGTTATGTTTGTGCCAGGAAAGGACCTTCTAAATTACACTGACTTCTCTATTTTATTAACTCTAAACATAACGGTCTCGATTCATCTGCCTTGTTCAGTGCCGTATCTCACAAGAACGATACACAAGAATTTCAGTCTGAAGAACAGAATTAAAGATGTATAATATTAATGGGAACAGAGAATCAAGTGCAGTACAAAGATGAGATATGGATCAATAGTCTATGTCCTCATACTCAGAACACAGGTAATGAGAAATTCCCTGTCTTCAAAATAAATGACCAGAAAGAGAATATTTTAAACTATGAAAGCATTCTTCCACAATCCACCATATGCTTACATTAAATAGCGTTTATGTCACATGAGTTAGGTTAGTTTTCCCAGTGACAGAAAAAGTTCTGAAATCAGAAAACTTAATCCACTTTTATAAAAATTCCTTGTATCTGAACATTAGCTTTTTACATTCAAAAGATGTATTCATTCAAAGCCTATATCCCAAGTGTAGTACCAGAATGTCCTGTTCTCACCTTGCATGCAATTCTTTGTTCTTTTTATGTCCATTTGTCCTGCAAAAATATTTCTTAGTTCCATCGGTGTACAGGTCAAAGGACATGAACCTTTTGAAGCTGAATAAAACCTTGAAATTAATGGATTATATGTCTAAAGAAAACAATGTGGAAAAGAAGAAAAAGATATATAAACTATAATAAAAACTATAATTCTTGTATTTTCTATACGGGGGGGGGGGGGAGTTGGATTCCCTTCCCCCCCCCATGAAGACAACCTAAGAATACATATCACTTCTATAAATCATTACCAGTTCATTACTAATAGATTTCTTCAGTACTAAGAACAATTTAAACACTTTTATCCTTACTTTGCTAATTTTGTTTATTTTTTAATGGTTGATCACCCTGTTTTCTCTTCCTTACTAAAATGTTATCATTCTTTATTGAAGCACAAAACATCCGAGTTCTTAAATGGGATATAATGAAGGTAAAATTTTATAATTAAAGAACTGATTTCTAATTCTGCCAATATTCACATATATGTGCAGTGTCAGTATAGGGGTAACTCCACAAACTGCAGAGAACTGTTCATCTGGGGCCAAAATTTCCTACTGTAAATCCCTTCAGTAACAAAATGCAAGCCAAACGTTTTTATTTTTTACCTTAATTATTTATATGCATGAATAGCTAAAGGGAATAACTGCTCACATATATAAATCTACTTCAAATGAGGCCAAAAAAGATCACAATATCCATATGATCATTTCTAAAATATTTTTCTTCAAATATAATACATTTAAGTACATAAATATATTACATTTAAAAGACTTCTTCAAAGTTAAATATAAAAACAGAATTAAATATATGTACTAATTTTTTCTTAAATGAATTTTAAGTAACAGTTGAAATTATACAATAAATTAATAGATCACAATTTTATTTGGATAATTGTGTTTGAAAGGATTTTGAACAAATCCAGTATGTTTATGTGAAAGACTACTCAAATGAAAACTGAAATTGAATATTGAAAGGAAGCAACTCGTTTTAAAAAGTGAGCTCTTTAATATTTTTTTCTACTTATGCTTTTCAGAGATTCTCCTCTGAATAGAACATGACTACCCGGTCATATCCCCTTGTCAAGAAATAATAAATTAAATAATAATTAATAATAAAAAACCCACTAAGACCAATCTTGACCAAATTTAAAAATGACTATCAAGGAAAACATGAATTTTCTGAATATTCAAAAATAAGTTTTTCTTTTAATATATTTTGATTTATTAAAATTAATTTAATTAAAAATAAAATTTAATACATCTTGAATCTTTTTAAATACTTTCTTTCAGAAAGTACTCTGATGAAATTACTTTTTCCTTCACATAGAATTTTTGAGAACGGAAAGCCAATAAAAAAACAACCCAATTAGAACAGTAAAAAAGGCAATTTTCATTAAGGTAAGTCAACCATAAGTGACTGCTGTCATTGTTCAGAAGACAAAAATTCAACATCGTGCCTTTTTACATTAATAAGCGGCACAAGCTGCCAGCAGCTAAAATTGACAAAGGAGAAAAAAGAAGTCCCGAAGATGCAGAAATTCAAGTAGAAGCCTCAAGAAAAAAAGCGAGAAGCCCAAGTGCACAGCTGAGGGGAAAATATTCACAGGCTAGCCAGAAATCTGTATTCTGTATCCTGGACCGTATCCTGGGAGCAAAGCAGTGAAATGATGCATGCAAATAAAAACTAATTGCTTGAGGACCTAAAAAGGACAAGATGAACAAACATATAGTCAAGACTATCTGAAAACCTGGCACAAGCCTAGCATAAAGCACTGGCCTTTAGCAAGAGGAAGGGTGGTCTATTAGGTTCATATAGAAGATAGTCCTGAAATTTTGAGCCATAACATGATTTTTCTTCCCAGAGGTTTAGACTGAAAATGGTTATAACCTTACACTCAGAAAAGAGCCAAGATATACAAAATAGGGGCTTTGCAGGGGAAATGATTTGACCTGGTGAAATCCAGCAAAATGTAAAGTCTGCAAAACATCTTAGGCTAAGAAATAAGACAGAAATGAAAAAAAAGGAATCTCAGTCAGTTTAAGCCGGAGATTTTTAGCCTGTGTTGTCAGCCTATTTCTGTGTCTTTCTCTCTCTGATCTTGCTAAATTGCAGGCACTGTATGTAAAAGATTTAGCTGATATGACGAGAACACAGAATAAAATAAAAACAAAGAAACCAAACCAAAGCAAAAAAGGGACAAATAGCTGGATCTCTGGTCACACCTGAGTGTTGTGGTACACCTGGAAGACACAGACAGCCCCTAATGAGCCAGCCCGACCAGGCATTAATAAACCAATGTTGAATACCCACGAAGATGGCAACTTGCAGTGACTGCCCGGGTCAGCAAATCATGGAGGATTTCCCACATAGAAGAAAGAAGCACTTCAGGAAATGTAAGAAAGATGCTCATCTTTTTTGAGCTTAGGCTTTTTTGCCTAATTACAACACGTGCCAAATATAGCAACTCAAAGTAACATTAATTTGACCCTTAGTACCTGTGGAATGGAGCTAAACCTAAAATATAAAGCACTGAGTACATCAAAAATTTAGTGATTGTACTTCCTACTTTTCTCTATATAAAATAAGTACCAAGCAAAAGCATCCCAGATGTCCTTACCACCAAAAGTTACACTTAACAGTGTTTATACAAAAGCCTTGCCCCATTCAATCCCTCAGTCCAGCCTTCTTATTTGAATTAAAATCCCAGGTGGGAAAAATAAATATAGGAGAAATTCAAAAGCAGCTGAAGCTGTATTTAATCACAAGGGGCAGTAGCATAAGAATCTCTTCAGAGACTGCCTGTTCTCTCTGGAGTGGAGCAATATTTCTAATGAGCCAATGGACTATGAGTGGTACCTGAAGAAGGATAAATCAAAATCCTGTGCAATTTGTAAATATTCATTTAATGTTTACTGCTGTGAAATGAACTAAATCACAAAGCTTTTGACTTAACTATGGCACATAATTATTTCTCCAAGGATTAAATCCTAAACTGGGAATACTTTGGATGATAGTGTAATGAAATCTACAATAAGTTACCTGCCAACATTTGTAAGTACAACCTGTTCTTGTTTCTTATATATTAGGTTCCAACTCATAAGACGTCATCCTTACCCTATAATTAGTAGCAAAGTTTATAAATTGTGCGTTAACACTCAGAAAGTTCCTCAGATTGCATCAGATTAGAAAGTACTGAAAAATATCGTAACGGGAGTGTTAATCCCTTTTACTAAAGACGCTTCAATACACAGAGGAAATACTTGTAGGTTTTCTTTGGTTGTAGCATTTAAAACTTCATACCATCCGAAGGCTGCTTCCCCTTCAGACACAGGATACTTGTTTTTTGATAATCCAAGAGTTGACTCACCATGATTTACTACAGATATCATGTGGCCTATGGAGGTACCAACTTTTATATTTTATATGAGGAAAAAAACTGTTCTCTTTCCTCAAGTCCTCATCACTTCTTAAGCTCATCTGTAAAACAGCAATCAGCAAATGCAGATGTGAGATTCAGACCAACTCAGCAAGGCAAAACTTTTATCATCTTCACTCTCTTTTCGTTCTTCTGTACCACATACTCAATGCCTACTTTTGTTATCAAAATGAATGATGGGTACAGTATGAAAAAAAAAAAAAAAATAAGACCTTGCAGCAGAATATGGAACAGACTGGAAATGGAAAAAAGTCTATACCTGAATTTTGATTTGTCTGAAATCATGATAAGGAACAAACATCAGCTAGAGAAGAAAAGACAATTCTATCTAGAAAGGGTAGTATAATGTCTTCTTTGAAAAGGATTTTATTCATTTTCCTGCAGAGTGCAGAGAATACCTGAACACTCATAAGCCGTGCTCATGTTTGGCTCTGTGCTTACAGATCAGAACTACATTTTTGTTGTTTAAGGGAGCAGTCACTACATTCAGTCAGGGTAATAACGATTTTAACATTTACTCCACTACCATTTAATCAAGAGATGCTGTAACTTTCCTGCATAACAACTCCAAATTTTCAGGCAGCATTATTTTCCCTTTTTTCTCAGCCTGAAGTAAAAATGCCTGTAGCGAGAAACCAACATGTTATAATTTTATACTTTAGAAAGCATGTTTAAGTCAGAGGAAGATTTTCCTCAGGCTTTTGTAACCAATCTCAGAAATGTTAGCGGTTGGAAGCAAGAAAACATACATCAGATTGCTGCTCGAGTCCAGAGGTGATATCAGACAAAGATCTCCAAGTCACCAAATATGTATTCTGGCTTTCTGATTTTATTTAGTTGTCAAGAAACTGCAAGAATCCACGAGTACTCCCTCTTAAAGGATAACGATTCTTGACAGCAAATACTTGTCTTTCTTCAAATTGTTTGCCTCTTGCTGACAGCTTTCCAATCTTCTCCAGAATTAGCTTGAATTGGTTTTCTTTCCTTCAAGTTCCAGTTTTCTTCAGGCTTGTGGTTAGCTGAAGGACAGTACTGTCTATGGTAAACTGCATTAATGACAGCCTCAGAAACTGCTGGCGTTACAGCCCACAGTACTGCACGGTCCAGCAATGTCTGGCAATTAATGGACCTGACCTGAGGGACCAGGGGGCAGGAAGGCGACACTGCTCATGGCTGTGGTCCTTCGGGATCCTGACAGGAAGGTAGGTCCCTTGAGGCACCTTCCCAGGCCACCGAGACCCCAACTCAGCCTTGCTCTTCATCCTGCTCCATTGAAAGCCTTCGGCTGCTGAAGACTGCAACCGCTGCATCGCAATGCCTTACCCTAAAAAGCCTTTAAGAGGAGGAATCATCTACCCCCAGTCTGGCATCCAGTCTCCCCTGCGCGCTCCACAGCCCTGAGCAACTTAGAAAACAAGGGCAACACCTGCCTTGGCCAGAACAGACCGAGTCAGGGTCCAGGGACAAGAGCATCCGACCTGTCAGGGAACAGGCAGCAGTTAGCAAGACACTTTTCTGAATTACAGGCATTATGCCAAAATTCATACATATTTAAAAAATCAGGGCACAATGTATTTGAGGTAAAATAGGAAAAGACATCTGCAGTACAGGGGCAGGATTAAAATATTTATTTCTACAACTGTAGTCTCATGCATAAAGAAAACTCACTGCAAAAACAAATAGATGATGTAGTAGCAGTAAAGTAGTGGTATGAAAATGTGAAAAGCAAAACAGAGTATGAAAGAAACAGCTGTATCAAATATTTAATAATGAAAGCGTGGAATTGTAGGACCACATTATTAAAAAATCCTGAGAGAGTCCTTGGTTTCAGTGGAAATGAAACCTTTTACTGCAGCTGGGGAAGCTAGTTATTAACATTTACAGGATGCCTTGCATAAATTAAGATCACTGGAAAGAGCAGTCAGGTTCATTGATAACCTTATATGCAGTCTCTTAAAATAACAGTAAAAATCTGAAACATAATTACCCATAAAAGGGCCCTTATTCAAATTGTGGAACAGACTTCCTTGTAGTCTTAATAAGCATGAGATACTCCCCCCACACTCTAGAAGATCATATAAGAAAAAAGTATTATTCAGTATTTCAGAAACATTAGTTTTTTTTTTTTTAAAAAAAAGCACCTCCCCTTACACATTTTCTGAAATAATGGTCAGCCTAACACTGTCAGCAATACAAGTGTTTCATTATCATTAAATCTATATTATATCACATCAAAGATATCAAGGTTATTTCATTCTAAGTGAAAAGCAGCTAGTGTGACTAGAGAAAGCTTTTTTAAAAACAAAATGTGGTAGACAAAATATATAGTAGCTGAGAAAAAGGGAAGCATTCACTAAGCTTCCCTTTAATAAGTAGCATATTATTTTCTGGAAAACAAACACACCTATTAATAATGATTCAACCTCATTTTGTAAAGGGAGTCTGTCATGCAGAATCCAAGCTGTGAATCTTACTTGGTACTTGCTCAGCCTTTTATTTTGAAGCTTCTAGTTTCTTATTAAAGAAAATGTAAATTGCTCAGAAAATGTTCCCCGTGTACAGTAATAGGCAAACCTCCCAGGGAACAACCTACATCTCTCAGGCTGTGACCAATCATTTGGCTGTTGAAATTAAAAGATACCACAAAGTCCCTACTTCTTAGGAAATGACAAGCTCGACCTCAGAAATATAAATTGCCAAATACTTGGTTCTTATTTACCATGGAAGAAAACAAATTCTTTCCTATTTTTTATATTTTCTTTATACTCCAAAGAATTTCTGGCTTTTACAAACGTACTGTATGTAGTGCCCTGAGGGTACTTCTATTTGTATTATTATAGGTGGCTTTGAGACTACAAAGAGAAGCTGAGCAGTCCGGTCCTGCAAGAACTGTGAATGAGATGCCGTGTAATACAGAGGCACCCTGAGGGCATCACTGAATTTGTGCATGGGCGCATGTGTGCACGCACACACACACACGCTTACGTGCGTGCTTTAAAATTTAACCCGGACAGAACTCTTTCAGATGAACCAATTCTAAAGGTTGAAACTTTGAAAGTTTGTGGGGGGGAGGAGGGTTGAATTTTTTCTTCTTCTTCCTCGGCTGGCTTTCAGCATTATCAGCGTCTGTGATAACAAGACCATCTTTGTTTTTCTTAATGTATTCAAGGCCTGATGGTTTGAAAACCTTCCTTTACAATCACCGATTGTCAAACTTGTCATAAAATACAGCCTTAAGAAAAATGATTACATGTAAATGGAATTAAAAAATAGATCTTTCATTAAAATTCAGTAGGATCTTTAAAATACTTGCATTGTAAGTAAGCATCTGTATTTTTACCTTAACCATTTCCTTCCAGTTCAAATAGTAAGAATCAACATTTATCATCAGATTGTTTGGTATTAATGTAGATTCAACTTTCCCCAGCTATAGGCCAGCTGAAGAATTTTCCTGTTCTGGTCAGAGGCATGACTTACATGACATTTGTTCTAGTCAAACAAACAGCAAAAAATAAAATATACCTTTCATAGTAGTATGGGAATTTAAGCTTTTTTTCTTTTCTTTTCACTTCTCTTTCACAGGTGGAACTGATCTTGCAAATGTCTACACCTAATAACAGCCCAGCTCCTACTAATGATTCAATACAGCTACTCCTGAGAGAAACTACTCATTCCCTACAGCATACACAGCACTGGACCTGAGGCAATACTCTTCCCATCTTCAACTTACTTTATGAATATGGACTTTCAGTTTATTTCAAACAAGAGTGGATGCTTTCCCATCTATCACCAAGACAAACAATAATGCCAAAATGATCTTTGACATTTTTCTTTGCTGCAGTGATCTGTGCTGCTGTGGGCTTGTACATGGTCCAGCATAGTCTCGATGGGCAGTTGCACCTGCCTGACTTCCTACAAGAGCAGAATTTGCATGCTCTGCGTATTTATGATCTTGTTTCCATAATCAGCCAGGAAGAGTTCATTTTTGTTTCAAACTAGTCTACATTTTACATGTGCCTGGAGCACCCAGGGATGCATCTTCTGTGAGCAGAAATATATATATGAAGAACTTCATGCCCTCAGGCAGTGAAAGGCCATGGAAACCACAGCTCCTGTTATTGATAGTGGCTAATGATGGTATGCTGTTTATAAAATACCTCAAAATGTCCAGAAGTCATTTAAGAATGAAGCAGCTTTGGAATGATGCAGGTAACAACCTCCTTTCTAAATTTATTCAAATCATACAGGACACCCGCTAATAAAATAATCTAGATAAAAACTTTATGCCAGACTTGATGATACTGTATGAGATCAACCACCATGAATATAACTCATAATTACTTTTAGGTGAAGAAGGTAGGCATGAATACAAATTCTTACAAAATTACTGACTGCCCCTGCAAGAATGCTAAAGGGAAAACAGTTTCTATGACACCAAAACTACAACAAAAAGTAGAAAGCTCATCCTTTGCTTTGTTGTTTTATGCTAGTAAATTACTAAAGTGGCATGAGAAGTTTGATCAATATCTCTGATTCGAATGTTCATTCATTCAAAATGGTGTCATTTGCATTTGATTATAACAAGCAGAGGTTAGGAACAAGAAAGTCATTAATTCCCCCTTTGATTGTTCGGACTCTTTGTTGAGCTGCTGCATTTTTCAGTTTTCTAAGTTTGACACAGCGATTATACATGCATTAACACAGATGGACTTCAGCAGTGTAGGACAATCACTTTGCAATGCACCTTACAGACAGTCAGATGACTTGACAGTCATTCCTAGTTATTCTTTTTCTCATAAGAAAGTCTTCCTAAAAGGGCCTAGGTAGGTTTCTAAGCAAACCTTGAGTTTTCTTCCTCAGTGAAGAAAATATTTCTTTAACTGTCAGGCTCATAAGGCAAGAGATCCCTCAACTCCATAACAGTACTGCGGGCACTTCATTTCGTTCTATCCGGTAATGACACTTAAAGCTAACATTCAACATATTTTCAAGTTGTTTATTTAAAAAGCAAAAAAATCTACAGCCTGGAATTTTCGTTCATGATATGCATTTTTAAAAATATATACAAAGGTTTTGCTCCTTTGAGCTGAAATTCACTTTGCACGGAGTACTCATACATATCTCCCCTAAAATTTAAACTAAGCTTCTCCCTCTTCCCTTAAGGAATGTAATTACTTATCCTTCATTTTGAGTAGTTCCCATGATGTGCCTGTCTTCCAAATAGAGAATAATGCATTATCTGTGCCCCAAGGAATATATATTAGAAGATAAACCATACTATTGTCTTTAGAAGGAATTATTTTAAATCAAAAAAGATGCTAGGATACAATTACTATGTTCAAGAGGACACATTTAGTTTTGTTTAAATTGATGTTGAAAAATGCTGCATGCTTAATGGCACAATTCAGCTAATAATATGCTAAAACATGAACTATATTCATAAAGTCAAATATAATGTGCATACAGTTAAAATATCTATTTAATCTACAATCTACACTCTAAAATAGAAATTATAGATTGGTTTTTGCTTCCAGTGTGGCATAACTATGGATAAAGACTTAAACCTTTTCTTGATACTTACCGCCTTTCCCCTCAGGCTTAAAAACAAAACAAAACAAAAAACCCCTATGTTCTACTTTTTATGCTTCCTCAGACTCAAACATGCTGGAGGGTTGGTTTGTTTGTTTTTTCAAAATACCAATACTATCACCCGTGATTGAGGAAAAAGAAATTGAGGGTCATTTTACAGTATTTTCAAAACCTCAACTATAACAATTTTTAAATACACAACTGCAATAATATGCCATTTTACATTGTAGTGGAAAGAAATAGTAGATATGTAGTCTATTAGCATAGACCCATACAGAACTTTGATCTGCGTAATCTTTCTGAATAAGATGATGAAACTTTTAATTATTTAAGCTTACTGCTCTGTTTCATAATATATTCATTTTATGCATCTATTTAATGCTCTTGGCTGCCTGTATTTATTTGATAAAGCAATATATTCTTCCGTTTCCCTCCTAACCCTCTCCCTCACTTTCTACCAAATGATTAGAAGGAAGGGAATAAATGGATCTCCATGGTCTCTGACCACAGGAGAAGAAAATGTGGATTTAAATAGCAGGATGGAAGATACAAGTCAAACAGTGGAAGAAAAGAAGGCAAGATGTTAAAATATGCTTAGGAGGTGTTTGAAATCTCCATCACTGGTAGGTGTTACAAAGAAGTTAGTCAAATATGTCAAGAATTTACTAATTGTAGCTGATGCTGTTCTGAGGCAGACAGATGGACTAGGTGATTGCAGGAGGCCTTTCCCAGTTTTATTCTCTGCCATTTTCATGAATAAAAAGTTTTAGGGTAGATTTGAGCTTCTTTAATTAGAGTAAGATATGATTCAGAATGAATGTACACAGCAAAAGAGCAAGATAAGTTAGACAAGGATGATATTAAAAGTATCAGACTAAATCTCATTAAAAATATGCTCTTTTATAAATGCAGAACGTGGGTGTTTGGTAGCAGTATGAAACCCTGGAAATCTTATTTGCCATTTATTTATTTTGTTTATACTCCCTTATGTGTCATAGCTGGAAATACTTGATCACTCATGCAAAACCTAGACTTGAAATTCTTCATTTTCAGGAAGCGTTGATGTGCTGGGTTTTTTCATACACTAGAAGAAAGTGTTAAATGAATTGACCTGTACAGGTTTCATTTCAGTGGACCTATGACAGCTACAATTGGAATACAGTTTCAAGCCTGACAACACATCTGTATATTTTCAAATGTTGCAGTCCTAGGAGCATCAGCATATTTTTTGTTTGCTTGTTTTCAGATTCTGGTTAACCATTTAGCTCTTTGTTTAACAGTTACTTTAACACATTCCACCAGAATTAATAAATTAATAAATGCTCTTCACAATAAAGAAATGCAGACTTGTTCTTACCATGCTGATTGTTCAGTTCTTAAGCATTAGAATAAATCATGCTTCCACGTTAAATTGTACGTAATCTATGTCCCAATTTAATCCACATTCCCAGTTTCAGAGCCAGTGGTGCTTATGATCTGTTATCAGAGCTGCAAAGTCATACAAGCAGACTGTCTCTCGCACTTCTTTATAAAAGGTTAGTTAATGCTTTTTTTCTCCCAAATGTTAACGTAAATTTCCCAAGCACAAATGTGTGTATGTGCCTATACACACACACACATATATATGTTCATATACATATGTATATATGTGTACATGTATTTGTAGAAAATACTAGTTTCTTCAGGTTCCTTTTTCTGTTTAAAGACGGATATATATTCTCTTCAAATATTTAACAAGATTTAACACCTTTGGAGCACATATAAGACCAATACCTTATAAAAATGAAGTTATTTCATGCACAGGTACCATAAGGTCATTTGATATGCTTCAAATTAATAACTAAGTTAGAGAACTGTTTAAGCATAGACATTTTAGCCTTAATTCTGGGATTAATAAATTACCTTTCTAAGTCTGATAAGGCCTCTTTGAATATCGCTGGACAAGGACTTCCAACAATTTCTGGACAAGTAAAAGGTAAACAGTCTTCAAGAAAGGATTAAGCCCAAGGATTCTCTGTAAGGGTGACTTAATTAAAAAGGCTTAGGAGTAGAAATGCCTTAATACAGGAATAAGAACCATTTGGCCCCCAAAGGTTGACTGAAAGTTATCACTTCTTTGAAGATGAGTGATCAATACAAACTCAAAAAAAGGAATTACCTTTAAAGATGTTTTATGAGTTTCTACCGAGGGAAAATAAAAACAATAGTTCATGTGTCGTATGAGCTCAAGGTGCCACCCAAGCATCCTACAGAAATGCTGATGCATCACATGCTCCAGCAGCTAATCGCTGAGCCGAGCCAAACTCCTCTTCCATCATTTGGAGACTGCAAAGAAATAAAATATGAATTTTCTTAAAAAGGGTGTATATCTATATGTAGCATTCTTGTGGTAGACTCACTGCCATGCATCAACCCTTTTACCCTTGTTGACACATTTAATACTCATATCAGGTCATAAAGGAAATCATGGCAGCATGGACCTTGTGGTCCAACCTTGCTACTGTTTTGCAACATAGCAGTAGGGTCTGGATGTCAGTAACCCACAGAAGTTATATCAAAATCAAGATAAAACCTTGGATCAGGAACTATTTGAAATATAGAAAAATTAAGGAGGAAAAAAATGCAGAGGGAAATCAGTGGGAGCCATTACCAATTCACTGAACTGAACAACTACCTAAAGTAGTTCCATCAAAACTTCTAGTTGAACTTAAGCTGTCCAAAACTGTTATAAATGTTAGTGAAAGCAATGAATGAAGGAGATGCAAAAGGAGTAAGATGGGACACTATGGGACTAAATTGAATCAGTAAAAAGAGAATAAAGGAAACAGCTAAAAGAAACAGTGAAACCTATCAGAGCAACTCTAACAACAAAAAGTCACTGGGAAAGACTCTGTTAGTAAACTTTAATGACTCTATTTTAATAGATACATTGTTACATTGCATAAAGGAAAGAAATGGTCAATCACAAAGATACATACAAATACATAACACAAATCAACGTCATCAAGAATAACCAGAACCCCAGTGTCACTCTTATGAAAATAGAGAAAAGCAACTTGTTATAAAGGCTTCAATGAAAATTGTGCACATGTAATTTAGGACAAACACTAGCCCATCATGGTTTTAATCTGATTACAGAAGCGCTATCCTCTGCTTTCTCAGTCCAGTTGGATGGGGAAAAAGGGGAGGGGGAATCAAAACTTCAAATGAGTTGATCAAATCAACTTCTGACAAAAATATATCCCAACTTCCTCACTGAAAACATACTCCAATTCTGTGAATCACACAGAGCCATTTGCATAGCAAGTATACGCAGAGTCTCGTACAAGCCTATTCAGACATTTGTAAACAGTCTGCAGTCACGTGGAGCTCGGCTGCCACCATTTGTCATCTGTATCACTAAAAAAATGCCGTACAAACAATTTGTGGATATACTGAAATTTGTTTTCAAGGAATTAGTCCCATGTAGTTAGGAGGAAATGATTTCAAACTGTTTTGTATCAAGCTGACTTGACAGCACGATAGACACAAATTCTGCCGAGTATTTGTTTCTGCCGAGGCAGCCACCTTCCGTGCCCACGCACAGCAGAAATGGCAGCACCTTCACCACCTCTGCACTGTTTCGAGACTAAAGACGGGATAACATAAAGCCGTTTCAGGGCCTGACTTGTCACTTTAATCGCTGGGGCTCCCGCAGGAGTGCTGTGACGGGGGCCGGCGCGGGAACGCCAGGGCCCGCGAGAGCGGCGGCACGCGCCAGCACGGCGTGGGGGCTCGGGACTCGGCTGGATTTAGCTGCAGAAGGATGCTTAGAAATTTTAGGTTTTATTAACATTTTGAAAACGTCTAATACTTTTCTCTACTTGCTGCATTACTGCTATGGATTCTCAATTTATAGTTGACCGATTGCCAGTTAATTACATATCATTAATAAATTCATAAACGACTTCGATCCTGACTTTGATTTAAACCATTTGAACTGAGTGCTCTCTCTCTGCAGCAGAGGCTGCTACCCAACATAAGCCACATCATCTGCTCTGCGGTCCCCTCTCAGCCTCGGTTAACTCTCAAGCACCTTGTTCAGCTATTCAGGGCTTGTTTTTAAGGACAGAAGTTGTATTAAACACTTATGTAACAGCTGTAATACTGCCAACATTTGCATTTTATTACACAACAAAATAACCATGTCATAGAAGCTATTGATTTAGTTAACCTTGCAAAGAGTGTTAAGTTCCCTCATTTTATCACCACCATTTTATCAAATTTCAGGCATAGATATAGCCTGACAAATTACTGTGCTGCCAGTATTAGATCTTTTTTCCAAATCTTTTTTTTTTCCCTGCCTTCAAACAGTATTTTTAGCTTTAATTAGAAATACATTTACTTGTATGAAAAACATTTTCAAAGTTATTGCTTTGAAAAGGGGTCCCTTTCTCCCATCATTTAACATTAAACTGAAATAGATTAAACTGAAATGGGGTAGAATAAAAAGCTCATCATATATTTAGTCAAGTAAGAGTTCTTTTGCTTCTCATGCTTCATTTAAACTTAGTAAGTTTATACATGCATTTCTGTTGTTAGGTCAAAACTCAGTAATGCAAAATTAGAAACAGAAACACTTGAAAGCAACATATTTTTTGTTACCAGAGATGGACATAATCTGTAAAATACAGAGGCAGCTCTGAACATTTCCATCCAGTCAAGTAAGGTGCTGGCTCACTTCGTAAAACAGAAAGAGCCTATATTGTAATGGCATCTCAATACAGACTCTCCAGCAAGGGATTTAAGCTTGTCATTTTTCTCATTTTTATGTATGTTACAAATAGGAACCCTTGGTCCTGGAATTTTTAGGATATTCTTTTTACTGGCAGAGAAAAAAAAAAAGATTCAGATCAACCATAAGTAAAACCAAAATTTTTCTTCCTATCAAAACAAATGAAAACAAGTCACGTGTGGACAAACAACAAAAAGCCATTCATTTAGAGAAACCTCTTATTACTGGCAAAAAAAAAAAAAAAAAAAAAAAAAAATCAGAGAATAGACAGAAAATAGGCACACTGAATGCAAGAATCCTCTTGTGAAACATAGGATCAAATTTCTTCCATTCCAGGTAAGTTTTGCAGCCTCTAGCCTATTAGGTAGATCTACAGAGTGAGTCCCATCACCTCTCTGACAGGTGCATCAACTTAATGTGTCTTTCTTTGATGGTTGTGACATGTCCAGAGACAGAACATTTTTGGAAAAAAAAAAATCTGAATATTTAGAGATATCTAGGAGTTTATCTTTTTAACTTTGACAAAAATACTGACAGTTATACTACCTTGCCAGAAATAGATTTTCATTTATCAAATAAGAATCCTTCTACATCTGCTTTGTCAAATAAAATATGAACATTTACTAGAACTGTTTTGAGTGCTTTGCATTTAGGACTTTCCATCTGACACATATAGGTCAAAGAGATTCATGAGACTTCCTCCCCCCTCTTTTTTTTTTTTTTTTTTTTTTTTTTTTTTTTTTTTTTAAGAAAAATTAACAAGGTTAATTTAGCACATGAACCTCTCTATTGACAGGAAAGATGTGGCTTTCTGTACTAACACAGCTGGATCTGAAGCGGATTGCTGTCCAAAACATAAATAAAGGAGTTGAGCATATGATCACTGAGGTGCTTGAAAATGGGAGTACTTTTTACAAAGAAAAGCTTCATTACTTCCACTAGGTATTTGTTTATACCACAGTAATTTTTGAAATAGCGTACAATATTGATAATAATTTCTGATTTAATGTAAAGCTTTTTTTGAAAAAAGGAAAAAAAACTCTATACTAAGGGACAAATAAAACCTTGGTCTTCCCACTCCAAAAATGCAGCTTCCCCCCCCCCCAGTCCAAATATTGAACATTAGTAAAAAAAAGAGAAGCACTAAGTAGTAGAAACTCCAGATATAGATCATCATCTCTCCTGTCTGGGAAAAAGTATTTGCTCCAAGCAGCCCTGTAGAGATTTATTGTTTGCTTCTCTTGGAAAGCTAACATTTTAAGAGAATTGGACTCTGGACTGGACTAACAGAGAACAGGCTGTGAAGAGAAAATTATTAATTGAAAAGGTTATTCCTAGCTGGACCGAGAATACATATGTAACCTCTGCCAGGTTTTTCTCTGCAGTAAAGACAGGCTACGTTCAACTATAGTGCTGACTTCTAAAACTGATAAAATTTGAGCTCCCACTCTAAATACTGAGAGTAGTGGGAGAGAGGGTCAAACAGGCTTCTTACTTATCCTTAACTGTGAATAATTTCTCTCTCAAAGCACCTAGCTTGCACAGAAATCATAAAGCAAACAAAACCTGAAAAAAAGAGAAGATGACATCAGTAAACCATCAGTGTGCATATATGGGTATCTCAGCAGCATCTTGTCAAATGGTCCTTTATCTCTGAAGAAACGATTATCCCAGGGCTATGTCACTCTCAGGTGGATTTCCTCTCCTTAAACACCACTTAAGACTGTCAAGGTAGAAGTCCACTGCTCGTTTACTGGTCCAAGCTGGGGCACGCCCAGCACACTGCCTCTCTGATAGTCATGAGGCACCATCATCTAATTCAGCTAGAATGACGACTATTTCACTGTCAGAAAAGAAATATAAAAATTAGGAAGACCCTCACTTTCCAGTCTACACTCTTCTGTTCACTGCGAGCCTACCAGCCACAGGGATCATCTCCACACTTTCCACTGCATTTCGCTTGCTTGTTGTGTTCCACTTCCCTGGGGAACGCAACTGAGATCGCAGTTACGACTATTTCCTTACTCACAGTATATTAAATATATTTCTATTGCCCAAAAGGCATGTAATGATAGCAACAACATTTTGTCACACCAGTATAAGTCTTAAATTAAGCAAAACAACTTAGGCAAAGGAGTAATTTTGTTTCTTGTACCAATTTGTCAATAAATGTACACAAAATCTCCTTTTCCTTCAGGGAGGACTACACAAAGAGGTTATAGCATGTAATATTACGGTAATCAGATCAGCTGACTGCAGATAACCAGTGGTCATCCAAAAATTAACATCTGCCTATCCTTTCTAAGAGTAAAACTGGCTCTGCTATTTTCTAACTATGTGATTCACTTCACCTATTCTTACCTCTCTTTCCTCCACTACTAAAACTAAGAAATATATACTTCACTTAATCTGTGAAGAGTAAAGAAACTGGAACACGGTTTTTCTCCTTTAACTGACAAATACTATTTGTAATTTTAATGCTTTGTGTTTTCTTCTAAGAGAGAAACAGTTGAATACAGTTTCCTTGGGAGAAAAATAAACCAAAAAAATAAAATAAACTATAAAAAATATTAAAAAGCAAAGACATTAAATGACTGAAATCAAACCTATGATAAGAAAAATCTGAGCTTTGAAATTTCATTTACATTTTTGGAGCTACTTGGCAGCAATACAGTCCACACCTTTCAATTGACAATATACTACAACTACATTATTTGGGGGGAAAAATCCATACTTCTGATTCAAGATAACATCCAAATAACCTTAATAAATTATAAATACACCAGGAGTATCATTAAATGCCTTAACTTATTTCCTTTTGGGGAGGAATCAGGATTTCTTTCACTCTTTCCACAGAAAAACAGAAACATAAGAATGCTTACTGCACACAACTACTGAACCTTGGCGATAACGGTTTGGGTATTTTGCAAGGGAGAAAAATCATTTTTGCTGGGGAAACCAAGTCCACACCACTTATTTGTCAGACCTTCCCTGCAAGTTTGCAGATATAGTTATATCCTTCTTACTGTAAAACCTTCTAGTTGAACTTTAATATTATTTTCATTAGAAAAGAAAGGAAAGAAAGAAAGAAGCAAAGCACCATTCAGTAAGACTGCACAATAATGTCTGCCAGAGAAATCAACTCCAGCGAGCAATCGTCTCCGAGATGGTGAGATCCCAGCTGTTCACCCATTTGGATCAAACTGATGGGCAGGCTGAAAATCATGCCACTGCGCTGCCAAAACATTTCCCACGGCTCCGCACACGGAGCCAGCGGAGCTGCGGAAACCATAAGGTGGTGTTCAAGATGAGCTCATTCAGAATGTGCTCCTCTCTCCTTCCTGGAGCGCGTGAGAGAGCATACGTTTCAGCATCGAGAGGCTCCGAGACGCACAGAAACAGAGATAAAGAAAAACTAATTAAGCTCTCTGTATGCTTGCAAGCATTGCTAGTCATTTTAAACAGCAAAATATCTTGCACACCAGCCACATTTTAAAGAATCCCAGAGGGCTACCACTCTCGCCTAGGTAGAGGTAAGGAGAGGAAGAAAAAGAAAACTGAAGTGTGACCAGATGCATTCATGATTTGCAGTAGAGAGAGGGGATGCAAGGAGGAAGGCGACGAAAATATTTTACAGTAGGACAATCTGATAAACAGAACAGTTTGTTTGGTGCTATAACTGCAAGTGATACGAACAGACACCATTCTTCACAACCCTTGTGATCTTTTTTGATTTTCTGCCTTCCAATGCTATTTAAAACAATTTCAACATCTTTTCATAATTTGGGGATTTTTAATCTGTTTCTTTCCCTAAACAGGCTAGTTATTTCCTAGCCTGTGAATTCCTGCCTTTCTGCAGATTTCAGAGGCTATCTCTGGTTGGTGCGTGACGAATAACACCTTCAGACAATAGCTAAAACTCATTATTTAACTTAGATAAGACTGTATGTGTTTTGTCTTTTACTTGTTTGTAGCAGTTCCTTTGTTTACTAAATCTCTTTTCTAGTCTCTATTTTTCTAACATTTGGAAAACATTGGAGAATTGATCAATGTGAAGGTGTAAAATCTTCACTGCTATTTTTTTGAAAATTGTACTCAAATGATTAAGTGTGTTCTGCTAACGTGCAGTATAACACTGGCAACTATTCTGCCTTACTTATATCGGAATTGCAGACTTTCTAAGAACATCTCTCGCAGATGTATTTTTCTTACTGCTTATAAACCAGACTTGCTATGAACAGCGCTGCTTGTAAAGGGAACTATGTATGTATATATTTAATGAATAGCATTTTTATTTCCTTACAAAACCCACAGCCTCTTTTTGATGACAGACCACTTCTGAGGATATAAGATTGGAAATGTTATAATCCTGTATGCATAGAGAAATACATATATTTTAAAACTGAATACAAAATGTTTATTAAAAACAAAACACTAATTTCCACATAAAACAATTATTTTTATTATATCCTAGGATAAAATGTGCTATTAGTAGGAATCTTCAGGACTAAGTAAAAAAAATATATATATATATATATATATATATATATATATATATATATATATATATATATAGTTTACCAAGGCAACACTCTTTCTTCTTGCCTGTCTTTTGGAATTTATCCCTATTCTTCAACAGAAGAACATGAACACGTAAACTGCACAGTGAACACCCTTTGACATACCTTGGATAAAGGTCTACATTAACTAAGCTGTACTGCCTCAGCACCCAACATACCTCAATTAGCTACACAATTTTGCAATGCATGATGTAGAAACATATTTAAGTTCATAAACCTTCATGGAGGGACCCTCAGCTTCCTGATTTTTTTGTACCTTTTAGCGCAACAAAAAAGTTAGTGAAAAATTGCTGTAATGTAATGTCTGCATAAAATAATTTAAAAATTAATTGATTACATGCACAGAGAAGACATCCTCCTCAATTTGCAAAATGAGTAACTGCTGATGAAAGGAAAGCAGTGAAAAACAAGATTCTTTAGGGAAAAATTTGCCCATTCCAAAACAGAGAAATCTTACGTTGTCTTAAATGAACGTTTACTCCACTAAAGACTGCAACATTAGCTTCGTACAAATATTACTGAGAAGCTGTTGTGCTGAATAGTGAGGGGAATATGAAAGCTTGTTAAAGCAAATGCAATTTGCATTACTGAAATCATCACTACTGGTTGTGAAACTACACTACATTTTCACTAACTGAAATTAATAACCTCTGAAGGTTTAGGATTTGGGGAAATTATTAAGTAAAAAAACAAAAACAGGGCTTATAATATTGCTATATTACTTTTATCAGCAGCAGCATTACACATTTGCCACTTATTCTGAAAGTTAGAGGACAGGAAATTTTCTCTAATTCTGAACTAAATAAAAGAGGTAAGTGATCTTACTCAGTATGAATATTGCTATGGAAGCACAACGCAGAAATAGGACAGAGATGGCACAGAAAAATGTGCAGAGAATCAAATTGGCACAATTCAGTTGGCACAATTCAAAGCATGCAGAGTAGCCAACATTTGAGAAAGTTTAGTGAAAAAACTTTATAGCCTAATGTGCAAAATGAAATTTAGCGCACTGGAAAAACAGTTTAATTAAAGTGTTTCATAGTTGTTGCTATTGCTTTCATTCTGTGAATATTTAATCACTTCCCCTCCAGTCATCTAATTTCAGAGGCTTTTACATGGATTGAATACTTCCTAAATTTTCTTCAAGGAGGTTTCATGTTACCTTCTGTTCACCCTTTCAGTATTTTTTGTTGATTTGGGAGACGGTTGCAACATAATTCATTCTTTTCTATACCAAAATGCCTCACCTTCAGATTTCATTCACACTGAGAAAAAAAAAAAATCTATTATTGTATTAAGATCATAATTCTATTTGACCTCTACTATGCATTTCAGTTGGTGTTTTATTTGCACTGGTGAGGGAGGAAAAAAAAAGAACCATTCTCAGAGATCTTCTGTTACCAAAAAAAAAAGTCTTCCCCTTTCTCCTCCTATACATCAACCGCTATCCAGTACCATGTTCTGGCTGTAGATCCTTTGCAAAGCAACATCCCACAGTTAGATAAAAAATACTGTTACCACAATATTAAGGAGAATAATAAGTTGTAAAACTCTGACATGAGGGCTGAACCTGCTTTTTCATACTGTTGCGAGAGGATGGAAAGTGAATTTAGAATTGTATGTTTATTCTGTACATTTTTTCTAATAAAAGCTCAGAATCTGAAATTTGCTAATATTTATTCTCACCTGATTGCTGTAAGCCCATATAATTTCTCCAGATGATTCTATTTATCTTGTTCTCTTCTGTCTCTCCCTTCCAGTTTTAGTGCCAACAGCATACTGAACTCAGCTGACTTTACAGCACAGAAACATCAAAGCAAGAGAAACTAACTTCATTTCTTGAGTAGCAACCCCATAAGACAAAGACATATAAGGGAACTGTGGCAATTCTCCTTGCAGCCAGACCCAAGTGAAATTTCCTAGGATAGCAGAACAATCTCTTATTTCAATTTTTCATCATTGCTACACAATTTTGACAAAAGTAACTCCTCAGACTACACAGAAGTGCTCTATAGAGGACAGTCTAAGAATCACCGTCCTAGATTACTGGCAAATGACAAATTCAGGCAATTTGAGAATTCTATTTCCTTAGAGAACTTTTGGCTTTCTCTTCATTTTTTTACGTTGTCTTTTTACACCTACAAGTTTTTTTATATATATTTATATATATATATACACACATATACACACACACACATATATAAAATCTAGTGCATTATTGTTCTTATTTTCAGTTCTAAGGATCACTAGTCCTCTCTCAAACAGAGCCTACAAAAATCAGTAGAGATGCCAGAAGATTTCAGAAATGCAACCTATTTGTGATGTACAGCAGATAACAGCAGAACTAAAATCAAGAGCTCTTAATGTTCTAATCCTTGTGCTTTCTAACCTAAATCAAGTTTGACAGAGATTAATGATCTAACCAGAACATTAGTATTTAGAAGAAAAACATAGAAAGACAAAGGAAAACAGAAGGCCTTTAGAATGGTAAGGAAGCATGTGGTATAATAAAACATCAAAATGAAATGAGGAAAAAACAATAACCAAGACGACCCAGCTAGGCAGTCAACCAAATTATGGTCCTATTCAGCATGCAGTAAGCCTTTCTCCTGGCCTTTAAAAAGTCCCCCCCCCCTCCCCCCCCCCCCCAAAAAAAAAAAAAAAAAAAAAAAAAAAAAAAAAAGACTATCACATGGATAAGAGGAAGAGAAAATAACATGGGATTTTGGATTCCCTCTTAAAAAAGAGATGACCCTGATCAGGCACATGACTGGGAACCCATCTTCTTCTGTCCTATAAATTGGAGATATAGTGATGGAATTGGTTCAGTCAATGAATTATGCAGTCTAACTTCTGCCAGACACAGTCCATGAAGGGTCCAAGATAGGTGACCTATGTCAAGCTAATCTTTCCAAGTTAGGGCTCTTGCCTTCACTCGTTGGATATGGATACTCCTGCCTTCTTCCCTGTAAACCCTCTTCACAGGGCAGGCAGGACAAGGTAACCCAGACCTTTGCCAACTGGAAATTACGATCCACTTGAATCTTTGAGTTATGGTACTGCTCTGTTTTACAAGTCTCAAATCTCTCCATTTTTCTTTTCTTTTCTCCCCTCACCTCTACCCCTCACCCCAGGGTAGGGGGAGGTGATTTTTCCTTTGATTCTTGACAAAGCTCATGTTTGATTAAAACATTTTACTATTTTAGGTTTATGAACATTGTGCTTTTACATTCAGTCTTTTAGTCTTCTGGCACTTCAGAAGACAACTTAGAGCCAGATGAGTTAACTCAGGTTTGCACAGCAATGGTGAAGAAGAAACAAAAGAATGGTGAACTGCACTCTGGAGAACAAAGATACAGATGTTTTGGATAGAACAATTCAAGAGAGAAAAAATAAAAGATTTTCTTACTATGTGACATAACAAATGTGACATAGTTCCCGCTTTAGAGAGCGAGAGAAATCAGATGCTATGTTTTCCAACAGAGTTTTCAATAAATTCTTAATTCAGGGAAGAAGAATTTTATAGCAGCTTCTTTAGAGTACAGAGAAGTTTGGATCTAAGGTTGTTTTCTAGGTCCATCTCTGCCAGGAGATGGCAGATAAAGAATCAAAAACTGAAGGTCTAAGGGAGAAATAGGAAATTACACTGCTTGACAACTGCATCTCCACTAAGATAAATTAAGCATAGCTGACACAACCGATTAATATATATATTTGTGCAGGGAATTTCAGATTAAAAGCGGACACATTTGGATAGAAAATGCAAAATTATGGCTTATACAGTTCTGTTCTTATCATTCACTTTTTATCTAGCACATGAAAACATTACATGAATATGAAATGTATGCATTCCAATCTACCAGCATGGAGAATGCATACATGTAGCCAGCATGCTGTGACAATCCATCACTCCTCTGTGTACTATGCTTAAACATGCTACACAAATAATACTTATTTATCTGCTAATTAGCTTGCTCTGTTTCAGGCTGCATCTAAACAAAGGAAAATGCAGTTCCTGATGCAAAGCACCACTGAATCAAATGGCACTTCACTGAACCAAATGGTACTGTGAGATCCAGAATATCTATTAAACATCACTAATTATCCTTTTTTCCCTCCCAGTTCATTTCAACCTCCAACTCAGACTTACTCAAGCTTCAGGCTGAGCCAAGTAAGAAACTAAATGAGACTTCTCTCTCCTTCTCTCCTGTTAATATTCTTATCTCTTTACCAATGCACAGGCTTACCTGGAAGCCCCCTACCATTCCGTAAACTAAGTGCGCAGAAATCCCGTCCCAGCATTTAGGCAAAGAATTCGACTCCAGGGTACTTTCTATTTAGTTAGCTGCCTAGATTCCTGGGATTTTTTTTTCCTATCTCTCTGTTACTTTCTGAGCAGCGGTAACTTGTCTGTCATGCTTCTGTCTTTCAAAGCACTTAGATTTAAAAGTCTTTATCTATTTCTGAGGCTTCCAGAATGAAGCACTTCAATGCATTTTATGGCTTCTATAATTCGAGAATTCTCTTTATGATAATGAAATAAATCGTATTTCCCCATCATTTGTAAAGGGCATTCTGGTAAACACGAGAGCAGAGATTACACTAAATAATAGCTTCTAGATGAGTCCTAATGCTGAATGGAAGACATGGGTCTTACTTCAAATTTTGTAATCATGCAGTTTCTTATCCGTACCAATTGCGTAAGTGGTATTGTTTCCACAAGGGAATATTTAGGAACTACCTTACAAAACTAAGTTCATTCTGAATAACTATCATAAATCTTTCTGAAACCCATTACAATTTTTCATCAAACAAGAAAAGAAAAGCTCAACTTTTTTTTTTTTTTTTTTTTTTTTTTTAAAGAACTAAGACATGCTCTGAATAATTTAGGATGAAACAGTGACAACATAGTATTTGAGCAAGGATCCATGCAGACCTGTAGTCTGAGAGCATGCTAGTGACTTTGCAGAACTGCTTACATTAAATTAAAGTAAAATATATGAAATTCAAACCTAGTTATGTTTCTCTTTGGATATGCATTTGTTTTATTTGCAAGTCCAAATAGAGGTTTTTTTCTTCTTAAGTTCTCGGAATTTAACAGAAAAACATTATGCATAATTATCACCGACAATCGAATTGTCATCACGTTGCTTGTGTTCCTTTTCAAGATCTGTTTTCACTGTAATGGCTCAGGTAAACTAGTTGCACAGTGACAGAAACTGTCAATGACTTGGAAACACTGACTTGTTTGGGTCACAATATTACAGCTTTTTATTGCTGTTCCTAGTTCTTCTGTGTTCTATTTTATTTTTGTTTGCTTTCTATCTTATTTGTTTTTAAAGACCACCACAACTATGCCCCTGTTTTGGGATGCTTTTGGTTAGTAATGGAATCCAAGGTTGACATAAGAACAAAACTATCCAGACAAAATCTACACTGGCCACCTAAAAATTAAAAGCAGTGTTGCCTCATCTTCAAATCAATTGTCCTAATATTATTTCTTAATTAAAAATCTGCTTATATTAACAATAATCTACAAAGAGGGATGAACAAGATCATAACGAAGAATCTAGGAAATGGCAAAATATTTATTTTTAATTACCTAGAACAATAAAAAGGTTAAAGTACAAACAGATAATCACAGAATAGAATCCATAGCTAACATTAGCCGTAATATTTGCTTACAAGGGAAATATTTCAGTGTGCCCAAAATAGCTAAAAGTGTCTATATCGGTGTCAAAGCTGCTTTAATATTACTCAGAAATGGTTTTGAAAAAACAGGGCATCTTTAAGAAGGGAATGCTTGAACTCTCTGCTGAGGTCAGATTTTCTCCTTTGGGGTAGTCAGCAACTGTAATATTCTGAGCTGTCAGTCTGACTGGGAATAAAGCACTTGAAGTTAAGGTATACAAATACATTTTTGGATCCTATTATTTTATTCTGATGAAGGTATCAGAAACTAGATACCTTTTTAAATTTTACCCTAGCAGAATGCAGAGCAACAGGCTAACCTATACATTAATTAGTATAATTACAAACTACCAGTCTCCTTTATTTTCTCCTCTTAATTGGTATTCATTAAAAATAACATTAACTTGTAACTTTTATTGGAACACAGGTACTTTTTTCAGAGATATCTAGAAATATATGTCTATATGCTTAAAAAAATAAAAAGAAAGAAAGAAAAAACCCTTGACCTTTCAAGATGTAATTTTGCTACAAAGCATCACCCTCTGGCTCTTTGTAGCTCAATATGGCCATTAATAATGCTTTTTTATTGCATATATGATATGATTTATTCTCAACTCTAATGACTTACAATGCATTTATTTTTTTTGGCAGTATGAGCAAATTAGCTCTGTTTTCCTGGCACAATTAGTTGCAAGTCTTTCATTTTCATTCTGCTGAAAACTGAAGGACAAATCAGTGATAACAGAATCAAGCACTTGGGTAGTCAGCTAAGATTTTTGTCTAGGAGCAATTTATCATGTAAATGGTGTCTGCTTTGTTTTATGGAAATCTGAAAACAGCTTTCTGCATGATTGAAGCCTCTGTCAATGAAAACCCCTTCAAAATGTGACAAATGTGTCTTATCTCTGGGAGATGCTGAAAGGACTTAAGTGATAAAACTATATATACACTTACTATTTTTATCCAGATTGTACACATAGAGAACATCTTGAGGATTTAGCAGGAGGATATTCTATATTACTGAATCAATTGCCTTTTAGAGAGAAATCAATTCTATTCCAGAGGATTCAAAAAAGAATTGTTGTTTTACCCATACGATATATAGGTATTAATTACCATCATCAGAAGGAAACAAAACACAGTATGAAGCAGTTTCCCAGAGAAAAATGAAATGTATTACAGATGATTTTAAAGACTTTTGGGGACATGAACTGCATGCTTATTAATTGTCACATTTGTCACACACCTATTTATGTCAAAGATGTCATTTGCCAGGCCTCATTATCTCATAGACCTCCTCCTTCCCACTCTGCCAACCTGAAGTCATTTTGCTTAGTGTGCTATGGCTATGTCTCATATCCCACAGGTGAATAATGATATATATTCCACTGTGAATAAACAACATTACACAGTAGGACTTTATGCCTCTTGCAATGCAGACTCCTCTAGAAACTTGAAAAAAGATATTTGTAACAGTGCAGGATTTTTGATCTATAATGTAGGGACCGCGTGAATTTTTTCAATTCCTACAAATTCATTTATCTGATTGCTCTTTTAAGAAAATAGTCTCAAACCACAACGGATAAAAACTGAATTACCTACAAGTTGACTAGATGAGTAACCTGAAAAACAACTGTTAAAAGCAGTTGCATCCAACACAAACCTAAATTCAGCTAATTACATTCTGCAATTAACAGGAATTTCACAGTTTCAAAACTTGAAACATACAGTTCCTTCATCACATACCCAACTTCCATTTCTTTACTATGAAGCATTTGTCTTTAGTGCATATGTCCCAGAAAAGACATATTCAATTACCTTTCACATGCATACAAAAAAAATGTAAAGCTTTAGTTTTCAACAGAGGACATATTATTTAAATGCATGGTTCCCAAAGTGAGTTCTGCAACTGGATGAAATATCCCGCTCACATTCTGTTGCCTGAAGAATAATCAGAGCCACAAAAAGACCTATTTCTTTTGCTTAACCTATGCAAAAGCATTAGCACTTCCACAACTGAAAACACAAAACAAGACTCAAAATAAGTCTTAGTTTGCTCATTCTTTGCTCAATTTTCCTGAAATCCATCTAAATCTCCTCTAATTTCCTAAAAAGATTGTTGTGCTCATTTTGCTTTAAGAATATATATGTACACACACGTGGACATATATACCTTCTTCTCCATTTTCCTTACAGAAATAGTCTGTAATTTATAAATAGACTGGTATGGAAGTGTGTCACAATGACTTTCCTATTTTTACTCCTCAAAAAAGATGACAAAACTTTCACACAATTTTTCACAAATGAAGCGTAATTTTCTTCATGACCTAACAGATACTAGCAACCAGAGGGCTTTAGCTATTTCTGTCATTGTCTTTTGCTAAATCTATTCCCTCAAATCAATGTAGTTTCTCTCCAACTGCTCTCATTGTTTTGGGGGATTTTTTTTTCCTAGTCCTCCTAAAAAATACGCTACAGCAACAGGGAAAAATCTCAGCTATGTCCGTTCTTCCCTGTTTGAGGCCTCAGAAACAGAATCCATCCAGAGAAAAACAGGAGGAAAAACAAATTATAAACCATGAGTTAAATAAGTCATTGCAAAATTGTTCCTTTAGCACTGATAGAAACCTAAGTACCTAGGAAATCCATGCAGTCATGCAGTCCCCCGGAGGAAATGTGTTTTTGTACGGGGGGGGGGGGGGGGGGGGGGGGGGAGGGGGGCTGTTTTTTTGTTCATTCTGAATACTCTGTGTTCACATTCATTTGAAAATCTCTCTCTCTGCCTGGTAAGACTATATCTTGCCAGCCAAAACCCAACTGTTTTGTTTATGATATTTAGTACCCCAAAATTCCTAGGTAGGCTAAGAGCAGTGCTCACCGTCATCTCTACTGGTCTGCAGCCACATGGCCCTTTCTACACAGCCTTCAGGTGGATTAGTCCAAAATCTACTTAACAGGCAGAAATATCTCTTCATTGACAATTTATTGGAATGAACTCATCAGTGTTTGTCTTTATGTATTTGCATTTTTTTTAGTTATGAACAACGTTGAATCCACCTTGCACAGATTGTACTTTTTAATATTAAATACATAGTACAAACCAAAGTAACAAAGTAAACAACACTAAGAAATTATTCCTAGTTGGAGATCTTTCTTTTTCTTCTAGGTTTTGTCATCATATCTAGGATGAAACATGATATTGTAGCAGATTTCAATCAAGTGAAATCAGATTTCATTTGTACAATCTTTAACAGCCATTTTTCTTCATTTTTTAAACTCAAATCACTATGAACATGTAACTTCTGTGCAGACCCAACTTTGCCACTGTTTTTACACACTATCTCACTGTTAACTTTAAAGTTATTTTTTTTTTCTTGAGCCTCCACTGTATTCAAGTTTGATATAACCTAATGAGCTCAGATGTGGTCAGATTAAAGAGTACATTTTTGACTTAAGCAATCTAATTTCATAGAAGGCACTTTTTAAAGAACAACATTGCGTTCACTTTCTGTGCAAGAAGAGAAGGTAATTTTAATTTCAGTGGATATGGATTTTAATGGTACTCTCTAAAGCTTTACCAAATCCTTATCAGCCTGATAAATTTGGTTAAAAGGTTCATAGCAATAAAGTCTCAGCAAAGCGAGAAAATCTGCTTGGATTACATATGAGTCAGAAAGAATATTCTGTGTATTCTCCCTAACTTTTCAGTAGAGATTTGATTTCTCTCCTGGGGTTAGTATAATCAACGAGAAGATTGGGTGATGGGTTATGAGTCCTCAGGGACAGGGGTTTCTAGCTCAAATCGAAAATAATGGTGGACAAAGGCTGCTCAGGTAATTGAGTGTTTATGCCTGCAGCTTTATTCTGATCATCCTTCATCGGTTTGATAGTGTCTCCAGATAAACCCTCTTAGTAAACCATCTTCATAACTTAGAACACATTTGCACCTCAAAGTCACTGGTAGCCAACTGAAATATTTTTCATTTACCTGAATGTTCCCTTTCTGGTGAGATTTCAAGATATGAGAGAAAAAAATGATTTAGAATAATTCAGCTGTAAAATACTCCTTGACATCTATAAAGAATAGACCTAACACATGCTATCAAACCACTGTCTTGAGAATATTACACAAAACAACTTGTTTTTAATTTCAAAGAAAATCAGAGCTAATTAAACCTGGAAGGAACAAAATATAATGGGTTTTGATCAAAAATATAAACATTTTTTTTCTGTTTTTATTATTCTTCCTCCAAGCTTTATCCCAAACATTACTTATCTGATAGAAGCTCCAGGGGAAAATGAAAATATATATAGCTGAAACCTTTCTTAATCAAATACTATGGCAATACTGCTTATTCAAAATGCTCTGCTGTTCTTTACATGAGCAGATAAACTTACAGAAGCTGCCTGAAGCAAATTTTAAATGAACATTAAATACATCCACACTTTTAAGCAGCAAAAATAGAGCTTAGAAAGACTGATTTATTAAAAGGAAAATACAAACAAGTATTTCTAGTGGCTTTTGTTTATAAATTTAAACTAAAATAATAAACACATCTCAGGAGCCTGCAGCCTGTTTAAAAGGTTATTTTTGCTTTGATTAAAAAAAAAAAAAAAAAAGAAAGAAAGAAAAAAGAAAGAAAGAAAAAAGATACTCCCCCTCCATCCCTCCCCTCCAAAAACGTAATATATTTCACAGTTCAAGGACACCAAAATTATTTAAATATTGTTACTATATAAATGGAAATTAAAATTTGTCATTGAAAAAAATCCTGTATTTTCTGTAGAATGGACATATGAAATAATAAAAAAATAGGATATACTATCACAAAACAGCATAAAGATTATAATAAATGAGTTTTGTTAAACTGAAAGTACACAAAAGGCCAGTGAGTTCAAATCATTCTTTATGGGAAGCTGATAAACTTGGATATCACATAGGCTGAGAGAAAGAGGGGAAAACCTTGTTTTTAAAAAAGTTCCCTATTTTTTAAATACACTAGAAACTTTTTAATACTGTATCTACAAGCAAAGAATTGTAACATGATGCTTTCCTGAGCACAAAGTGAGGTACAATCAGCTCCCTGCCTTCGCTTTTAAAACCAGAAGAAAACATTATTTTGATCTATTCTAACTTCCTCGCTAATGCCAATGCTAAGATTTTAGCCTTTAGTTCCTTCATCACATACCCAACTTCCATTTTCTTTCCTATGAAGCATGTCTTCAGTGCAGATGTCCCAGAAAAGACACGCTCAATTACCTTCCACACACATAAATATATTGTGGGCTTAAAACTGCGCTCTCAGTTTCTTTCAGGGTACAGAATAGTACGGGAAAGTTAGGGCCATCCCTTTTCAACTGTGTCAAATTTTCATTTTTAATTATGAACAGGAGCATGACATGGTAGATGCTCCATTTTCAGAACTATGTGCATTAAAACTTTACATATGATGCATTTTTTTTAATAATTCCTAGAGGAAGTTTTGGATTGTGAAGAATAAAATAAATCTGAAGTATACATTTTCTTTCTTTAAAAATGGTGGTGGTTGTAAAACATTTAAAAGGTTCAGTTTAAAAATTAAGGAAAAAACATTGGAAGTGGGAAGGAAGGAAGAAAAAATCATGATTATTGATAGTGAATTAATACTAGTATTTAGTAGTAAGTATTAGTAACAATATCAGATTTATATAAAGATCCTCGTATTTTTAGATAATTATTTTTATTCTTTTCTCTTGTATTTCTAAAAGATGCAAAAATCAGGACCCCAGCGTGGGTGGAATTTTATAAACACACTGAAAAGGAAAATACCTGCTGCACAGCCCACTCGAACTACAGAAAAGAGTCAAATAAAATGAGGTTTACAGACTGAAGCAGATTATATTAGAGAGCAGTAAAAAAGTGCCAGAAATTGAACTGGGATCTTCTAAGCCACAGTCCAGCATCCTGCTCATTGAACCTGTGTAAATTTAAAGCAATTAGTCTTTCCTGACTCCAAAGAATCTTTTAGCTGCTTAAAACACACAGAAATATGGAGAACTGAACTGCAATAAACTGCTCTGAACACATTAAATTTAAAATATCAGACTTTAATCTTAGTCTTACGACAATTAGTGCTTTGCAGCTTTAGAATTTCATCACAGTAGATTAATCAAGTTGTAAAAATACAAATTAGCTCTTTAGCATAGAAAAATGCTTTCTAATATAATTTTAATAGTAATAAATTTCTTGTCAATGGTGTTTTAATTACAGCTCAGAAACTCCATGCATCTGTCTTATTCAACCATCACATTTGTATGTATTTAATTCTTAAAATGAGCCTGCATACAGAGAAACAACATAAATGGAATAATACTGGTCTTCAAAGTACATGCACTGTCCTAACAGTAAGCCAGGACAATGCTTTATTTTTACTGAGATGAATAGGACAAAACATTTATCATTACAAAGGTCACTTTTTTTTGCCAAGCAATGCTTATTCCAGAGCCTGATAGATTAGCCGGTGAAGACTATAACTTTACACAGCATTACACCTTCCAAGTGATGTTCAGTACTGATGAAATAAATACTGATTTAATAAAGTGATATGTGAAGAGAACATCAGCAGGTCTAGGAGGCAGCAGGTGGGTAAAGGGTAGCCCAGAAAAAAATTCAAGTGAGCCGTGGAAACTGCAGAAGACGTTCAGAAGAGGTGAGAGAACTGGGAGAGGTGCAAAAGGTACACAGATGACAGCCAACGTTGGCAGACAAATCTGGAGATTAAAAAAAAAAAAAACACCACACAGATAAAGGACAAGGTGGACAGAGGTTTCCAAGCCCCTTCCTCCTCTCACCAGTGCTGAGAGCTCTGAATTAGGAACCATAGTCAAGAATCACAGCCAGCACTCAGAAGGGTTTGATTTATATGAAACTTGGAGAAAAAAAGGTTTATCTAGTGCCCAGGGGAAAACGACCATAAAAACCCAGGAATGATAGCTCTGTCGCAGACTTTTCTTTACCTGTCTTTTTTTTACTCCAAGTTCATAATTCCTTATCATATAGACATTAACAAGGGATTTCAGATACTCAGAAGCATGATCAAATTATGCATATAATATTAGCTATTAAACTGTTAACTGCTTAAGTGCAATGCATATATATACATACATACACACACATATAAAAAGAAGTAGAGAAAGGATTAAGCTGAGAAAGTATTAATTTTAGTGAGATAAAATAGTATTTCAGTAGGATTACACTTACAATATAGTTTAAATACAGTTTAAAAGACTTACCCTAAGAAAAAAAAGATAGTAACCAACTGTGAACACACTCAGCGTATCTCAGAAAAAGGGTAAAATATCTTGTAAAGAACCTGCCAGCCCTATGTTAATTTAACCAGGAGCTCTCACTCAGATGGTTATCATGTTTCAGTAAAGAAGTAGTATGACACTGAGGTGCGATAACTATCTAAAATATTTCAAGAACCTTTCTGCTGTTCTTTAAATACCGCGTTCACCAACGGTTCCGTCTTCTTCCCTCCACTTCCCTGTTATGTTCCTGCAACTTCCCTCTAGGGTTCCTGCAAGCTCTGGGTACCACTTTCAGTCGCAGGTGCCCTGATCACCCTAATGGTATAAGATAAGCCTGAAGCAGCACCATGCCACACACAGGCGAGAGGGATTTCTGGGACTGGCTTATGCCACAGGATACACTGCTAGGAGAAATCCAGTTTCCTAACACAGCCAAGACATCCTCAGACTACATCCTGGCAGTACTATGATAATTTTCTGCAGCCTAACAGACAGAAAGCAGAGGCTGGTGAAGCTTTTTAAAAAAGAGAGAAATTGAGAGGGGGGAGGAAAAAAAAAAAAGAAGAAAAAAGCATGGTGTGGGGAGAAGGTGTTATCTGATAATAAGGAGAAGCGATACAAGCGCAGAGTGTCCTAAGAGGATACTTTCATTTGCTTTTATGAGCACTGAGTTTGGTCAGGTTAAGTGTTAAAGGAGAAGTAAATTAGTATCAGCTCTTCACACATCCAAAAGGCCCCCGCACCCAACATTTCATCGTTTGGCACGCGCACCTCACGCAGCGCGATCTTTGCAAGCAACTCAGTTCAGCTGCGAAGGCACCACGTACATAGAAACTTAAAAATATTTATTCATAGACACACACTACATAAGTAGCACTCTCAGACGTGGACAATTCCCTGGTTAAATAAAACCACTTCATGGCTTGCTGAGCCTGCCACTGCATCAGTCATGCGTATCTGTGTCAATCAAAGCAGGTCAAGGACCCGAGCGCGTTTCGGGGATCTGCCTTCCCACTTCACTTTGGCTGACAAGCGATTTGCAATATATATCCTACCTATCCTGCATATCAAGATTAAGTGTTACATTAGAAAATGAGCTGAATGGATTTATTATTTGGCTACTAAAACACACGCAAAAAAGGAAAGAGTGGGAAAAACTAGTGAGAAATATAAGTGCACGTCAACTTCCCTTCACAGTTCCTTCTAGTTCCAGAATAAGATCTTCATTGTCCTGGGGTATTTAACAGAAAACAAGATCATAAATGATTAGCCCGTATGAGGAATGTCTAATTTTATACAAAATGACATAATTAACTTAATAAAATATTTAGAATAATTCCTATGTAAGTTGCGAAGACCAAGTAATAAGGACTATGTTAAAAAAAAAAAATCTTTTTAGACAAATGAATTCCCCAGAAGACTGGACTGTAGAGTTCAGTCATCTGATAATCTCTCTATGAAAAATGCTTGTTCACATAATAGGTAATTTTAACTATGGCTGTATTAAAGACATCAGCTAAAGTTAGGTCTAGCTCAAATTCAGTTTTAACATTTCCCAAATACCAGAAGATAACGATTTTTCTTTTTTTTTTTTCTTCTATACTCAGCCAGAAACTCGCTTCTCTGCCCAAAGAGAAACACCTTCCATTTTTATACTTGTTTATTCTCACCTGTCAGCATGACTCAGCCCTACTCTTGCAGGTTTTAACATTGCAAGTAAGTGTTCCTCCTGAAAAAACACAGTCTTCATACAAAATGAAAATGAAAAGGAACTGCTGAGTTTATACTAAATCTGAACTTTGCTTGAAATATCATAATGGAAAACACTACTTTCTGCTGTAATTTCTCTAGTCATTTATGCCATTATAAGACTGATGTAGAATAAGACCATTTTGACGTGACAGTATTTTACATCTCTTTCGCTTACTTTGTGTCAGCTAAGTCACCGTGTAAGGTTCAGGGCAATGACAGCCAGGCCCAGTGGGCAATGATGAGTTTGTATAATCTGAAGAAGAGGATTAGACAATTGACCTTGCAGGGAAAGAAAGTTCTTTATATATGAGGTTTTTTATTATTAATAATTTTTTGAACCACTTTTGATTTAGTCATGATCTGGTCCATCTAAAGGCTTTTTACTTCTCGGAAATGATTTTGGAGGGGGGAGGTGGTTTACAATCAGCAGGAATAAGTTAGCAGTAGCTAAGAGATGTACTTGATCAGAAGCAAAAAAATCATTCCAGCTATCCAGAGAATGTTAACAAGTTGCATCTGGAGTGGTACCAAAGAACAATAGAAATAAATTGTTTTATTTATTCAGAAAGAGAAAAGCTGTTTATGAAATTCTTTCTATATTGATTATCGCTCCTTAGATGTAAGATTTCATCTTCTTGCTAGAGTAGTCCTTGTGAATAAGAAAATCATGCTTGATGAAAGAGTATTTCAGATCAGACCTGCACACGTGGTGTATTTGCACAAACACACAAAAAATGTGCAAAGAAATCAAATCACAGCTTGCCCACAAGATTAATCAGCGTGGACATGGGTGCATCTTTAGCAAGAAGCACGGAATTTCACAAGCATGTGACTTTTTGTCTTTCCTTAAATGACTCATGATTGAAGTCCATTCACTGAAACGTTTCATTAACTGCATAAACCGAATGACTCAGAATCCTTCGTAACATGCTGAAGCCTTTTGACATTTTTCACAGAAGTGGAGACTTATGCCCTATCTAAAGTTTAGGTAACAATCATTGGACACCTTCTATAGATAGTCTTTAAAAAGAGAATACAGTTGTATGACAGATGCTAACAACTCCACCTATTTTCTTGTCTGCCTTGCCACCCCTCCCACCTTGTCTTGTTAAAAAAGAAATCAAATGGAGAAGTGTAGTGACATGTTTGTTTCCTTGAAAAAGGAAAGCCTTATGCAGTAAATTATATGATACAGGAAAAAATAGAAAGCACCGTCTGTTTTCCAATAGCCCCTAATTTGAAGACAGCCAAATGATTACAAAAAACACAATTTACCAACCTCCTATATACACAACAGCATACAAGCCATTTTTATCTTAATCCCTCAGTTCTAGCCCTGGTCAGTGAATATTCATTATATAAAAGTAACAATTCCCTTGATCAAACAACATTACACAATATTATTCTGAGCTAATACAGTTTTCAGTACTCTAACAGATAAACAGAAAGGGGGGGAGTGTAAAGACAGGGAAGGAATCAAAAAGCTAAACAACAAGTCTTTTGTTTAGAACAGTCCTGACACAACTGCAGGTTTGTTTGTTTTTCACTGTCTTTGATGTTGTACCCAAGTCATTAATCCTAGAAGAAGCACCTTCCTGAATCATTTTCCCTTATGTTGATATACTTATTCCATTTAAAAAGCAGTGGCATTTCAGGGCAGTTATTCTTTCCACAGCTGTTTACTCCATCTAAGGTATGTTTTGATAATTTAAAAATTAACTACCTGGACTAACTGATTGCTTAGAACTCTTTCATAGAAAAAAAAAATCTCTTAGAATAAGAAATCTCATAGAAATAAGCAATAGAGAAACTTTTCATATTTCCCGAGAAAGAAAATTGTAAATATTTATCAGCCAGAACTTTCTTCTACTTTATCTGCCTGCTTTGCTTCTTCCTCCCCTCCCTCCCCCCAAAAAAAATAGATGTAGAGCAACCATAAGAAGACTATATATGAATATGTATTCATCATAGACTCTCTATCCAAGCAGATCATGAATAGGAGGGTAAAGCACACAGAAGGGCAATCAAATCATTTTCCTCCATTTGTTAAATGACTAACTTTTAAATGATAGTGGCTTAAATCCTCATACCTTTTTCTCCTCCTTTAAGAAGCCTGAACAAGGAGGGAGTAATATTTACCTGCAACATGAAAGGAATGAGATGGACGACGTGCAGCAGCCAAGAAACACATGCATTATCAAGTTGCAACACAAGCTGAAATCTCACTCTCATCCTGTGACTGCTTGCAAAGCCATGAAAGCATCTGCCTCACTCACTCTGTCTCTCTTCTTTCACTCTGAGGCTTCAGCTATTTTTCCAAAGCCTCCTTTTATAATCTTGCATGAATATGAAGGTTTCTAGGGACTACAATTTAGGATTTGATTTTTTTTTTTTTTTTTAAGTCCCTATTTATATTCCTCTTACAAGTTAATGTCCAGTCTCAAAGAAATATATCTGATACTTGTGTTGATTTGCTGAGGAGGGCATTAAATTAACTTTACTATCTATCCCACCTCAGATACTCATTGTCCTATCGCTAGGTAGAAAGGCCTCATCACTTTGGATGCGTGATAGCTAAGCTGTCTAGTGGTTACTCACTTGCTATCCAAATTAGTGTTAGCCTCTCCTGTTCTCAACTACATTGACCACCAATTTCCTTAATTAGCTGAGATCACTTTAGACCATCTATTTGCCACAAATGCAAGGAGCAACTCGTTAACCTTAGTGCTAATCAGTATCTCTATTAGTCACTCCCAGAAACTGTATCTCTGATTTGTTACCAAGGTTGCTGGTTTCTTCTACCTCTGGTCGGCTACGCTTTTTGTGCCTTTTTCAAACAGTATTTTGGAAAGCTTTTATCTATGTTATATTCCATGAAGCACTTCCCTGAGGTATGGCAGCCTGATGTTGACTGAGATAGAAGAAAGTGAAGATACAAAATACCATGAGGAAAAAGCATCTATTGCCTCAGTAATTTCCATTCACTGGGGAAGGGATTCCCCTCACTGGCTGGCTTAATAATGCTTCTGATGGTTAAAAAAAAAAAAAATCCTAAATTGTTGAAAGAAAAATCTCTTGGCTTTCATAACAAATCAACAAGAAGGATATGACGTAAAAAGAGAAAGAAAACTGCTATGAATTAATCATCCAGTTACTGGGACAATCATCTCCACTGTCAGAGATGCAGGGTTACAGTCTGTGTCTACCTAACTCAAGCTGTGGACCTGAATGGACATAGCACTGCATCGTAGAAGACTGCCCTTATCTTCAGGATAGTCTCCACTTCTTTTTGCTTTTGTTTCCTCTTTTAAAAGTAAATTAAAGTATATATTATATTTCTAGTTGGTTTTGTTTAGAACCACTGAAACTTCAACTTTTTTAAAAAAATAATGAAATGAGATCGTATTTTTCTGACAATATTTCATATTCTTTTTCAAAAATTTCTCTGAGAAAGGCTTCTCTCTTGCCATCCCCTCTTCCTCTGTCAGGATGCTCTTTCTGACTTTGGCCTCCCTGACACTATTAGTAACTCCTGACTTCAGTAGACAGACAAGTTTTCCTTCAGTAATTGACATATTCGTAGGATGTCATAGATTCATAGGATCCGTAAGATCCATCTTTTATCACTGGTAATGATACACTATCTGTTTTTCTCTTTCCCAAGTAAGACTCCAGTTTTGTATCAAAATTTTTCTCATATCTTTCACTACAATCCAAGATCCTTCTCCCTTGATGCAACCCTATCTTTTACAGTTGCCCTTAAAGAGATGAGAACTGGTCTCTGAGATGTGAAATCACTGCAACTTTGGGCCATTTCACATGCCTGAGACCACAAAATGAACTTTAATATTTTGCAGTGACAATATTTCAACTAACTACAATTGAAAAATATTTGGCCATTCTTTTAAAGACATTTAGCAGTTATCTGAATTGCTAAAGACATTTAGCAGTTATCTCTCCTGGCTCCAAGTATTAAAATGTTATTTGTTTCCATTCACCTTTTTAAAAAAGCTCCATAGTATAAACATGTTTCAAAACAGTTGAAACTTGTGGAATGTACTACTGAATGCATTGCAATGGATAAAGTGGTATAGCAAGTGCAGCCCAAAGAAAAGTGCTGGGAGCAACAAACCTAAGACACTTAAGAATGCATGATGTGACATGAATAAAAGCTTCAGCTTTGTGGTAGACAATCCACTGAATGTGATTTTTTAGCATGAAATCGTAACTTAGTGAGAAAACACAATCCTCTAACGTATGAACAGAAGAACACCAGACGATAGAGCTTTGGAATGACGGTCAGGGAAGGAGGAGTTCAGGTATCCATGCTTGACAAAAATTTCTGAATAGATCAGCAAAGAGCTGAGTTAGAAAAAACTTCTGATTTGCTTATTCAAGACAAGTTTAGAATATAATTTTACAGTACTCTACGTGTAACTACATTAAAAAGACAGGTATGACAGATATTTTTTTCTATCAGAAGAAGAAGACAAAGCAAAATCCAGTGGTTCACCTCTGAAGCTAAAGAAAACATGAGTAGAAATAAATCACATTTTTACTTGTATGTATTAGACTTCAGAGCAACTTCTTCATTCTATATAAAAAGATAACGCTGAAGTTTAACAAGACAATATAAGCTTTGTGCAGAAATGACTGGATAATTGTAAAAGCCCCCTCATATTAAAAATCAGCTAGATCATTATAACGCTTCCTTACTTAGATGTATACATTTAATATATTTTACTTTTCACTGTACATCCTAGCAGGATGGTTTAACCTACTGTGTATTTTAAGATCTAATTATTCTTCTATTTATATCACTGCTAGCACTTCAAACGGCTAGTGTGAATAGGAGAAAGCCTCCTGGGATGCCTCATCAGACATATACTTGATTTGTCCTATACCTTACATATGGAGGCATGAAACACACCTAAGAGTAAGCATTTGCATTTTTGAAACCCCTATTCCAAGGAAGGCAAATGGAAAGAATAAGTTAACCTAAACATCTCAGCACTACTTTTCAGGCCTTCATGAGAAAACCTATATATTCCAGAGGCAAAAGGGCATGCCAAAGGTGCCCCAAGTGGTTTCTGGCTGCTAAATCTTCAGCATCACTGCACAGCCTGAAGGTATTACTGAGGTTTACAGACAAGAGATAACTTCTAATGCTTTGTGTTTAATGTGAAGGTAAAGTAGGGTAGGAGATAAAATATAAACTAGACAGACTTAAGTGCTATGAAATAGAAAGCTACTTATTTTAACAGTATCTTAATTATGGGATAGGTAATGTGAAGTGTTTAATTAAGTGAAGAAAAAAATAAATACAACACAGTGAATGAAAGAAATTAATTTTCAACATTATTTTTGCAGATTCTATATCTGGAGTAAAAAGGACTGGAAATCACTATGCAGGTTCCAGGATATTTTTCTGACATATTTTTCTTTAAAATCATTATTAATATTTTTTATAATAGTTTAAGAAGCCAAATATAAAAAGTACATCTTGGAAAAATCTGTGTCTCAAGGTGTCTTCTTAAGCATTTGTGTTTGCTTTCAGAGGAAAAGGGAAGGAAAGTGGAGGATTTCCATAACGTCCTGAATACCTTTTTATTTGTCTGCAACCTGGAACATAATGTTCTGCCTTTATGGTCTTATGTGTTATGTATAGCTATATGGTAGTATTATGTGTACCTATGCAGATGTTATGTGTAAATGTATTTTTGTGCAGTGATGTTATTATTAAGATATAAAATTGCTGTAAAATATAAGAGTAAGTAGTGTTTACTCTTCTGCATAAATATATGGTACTCTAATTATGTCCTTGTATTCGCATTTAGAGCTTTGTATGCTATGTAATCTATAGTAATGGAAGATACAATCTTTATGAAAGCCTTTAATCAAACCACCTCACTTCAGGAGAAAAATCACCTAAAGAGAAGATTTCTACAGAGTAAATGCCAAAGCCTGTTCCAAAAGAAACACGGAAGAATCCACCTAAACCTTTCCTTTGTTTTTCTTGATAAAAAAAAATGGCAGCATCATTTACAACACTTATTCCTTCAAACTGCACAGCTACATTACTGCCGTCAACATGAGAAGACTTTGATTATCAGAACTCAAGGTCATGCATCTGTGTCAGATGCTCCTCACTATTATTCATGCTAATGTAAACACCATGATATAATGCCAAATTAAGCAACAATATACTGAACTTATTTCCAGCTTTTTAAGATGATAGCACGCCTCTGAAACTTATTCTTTGCCAGAGATTGTGTTGGAATAACAAATAATTTAATAAGCATGTAAACAAGTAGACTTTATACAAATTTATAAAATATTATTGGAAAGATATTTGGCAACATCACAGTATCATAGCATATCCTAAGATATTTCTGACTTAAAATTATAATGTCTGGAAAAAAATTCTCTCAAAAGTATGTTTAAAATATTCCTAAAGTCTCATACCCAGTGACATATTTTATTCAAATCTAGAAAAGAAAGTAGTGGCTAAATACTGTATAATTATTCTCCATCCCATTTATGTCACTTCTTTTTACATTTGAACTGTTCTTTGCAGGTCTGCTGTTTGTTGTACTAATTTATTGAGTCACAAGTAACAACATTGTCCAGGTTACAGCTGGAGCAACACAAACTGTAAGAAATCTATGAGATAGATAGAAGATAAAGCATGTGAGGATGCAACAAATTGAGGCATCATCCAGAAAACTTGCCTAATAAGGCCAAAATATTAAATCAAACACAGACGTTACAATGTGGCATATTTGTAACTTCTATCTATAAGTATGATGAAGGCTTGTCTATGAAAAAAGATTTTGCCCAGTAATGTAAGTAGTGATATTACAATCAAAGTTCTAGAAAAACAAATCTATAACACAAGTTAGTTTTGGACATTAGCCTGATGGAAGTATTTTTATATCCTTTTTCCCCCTCTAAAAAATGTAAGTCTGAATTCTTACTTCAAGAAATTTAGAATTAAAATGTCCCCAAAATGATCTTTAATCTCAAAGCAATTTTAGAAGTATTTTTAGTGGTAAGCACAAAATTTGTACACACTGCTAGAGGTGTATTCTTTCTTCAGATTCTCAGAAATTTCTCAGGAATTTAATTTTTTATTGTGCAGGGCTTGCTCTGACAAAACAAAGTAGCGCTGGATTCCTTTATAAATTGTGATTATTTTCCCTTGAAATCACTGCAGGGGAACATAATGTTCAAAACTTGACTTATTATCTGATACATGACCTATCAATATAATCACACACATTACAGATATGGCAAATAACATAAACAAATTAATTTTAATTCCTACAAATAATAAAGACAGAGATTTGGGAGGTTTGCAATATTACTATAATAGTAATTCTATTCTCAGTCGGCAGAGAAGTTCATGTGTCTGTAGAAAGTACTTCTCTAATTCTACATTCATATGTTAAAATAAAACAAATTTAGTTATAAATTATCCCTAGGTTTTTGGATGATGACAGAGGCAAATAACAGAATCTAGACCACATGTAATGTAAAATGAAAGAAAACTGAATTAGCTAAATATTTTATCATGTCAGTTGAAAACTTAATACTGTTATTTGCTAGTCCTGTTTCTCATTCCTGTCATTTCCAGTAATGCATGGAACATGGAGGAAAGACATTTGAATATTTTTTTTCTAGCTACAGTTTATATTATCAAAACTTCAGAAATTTTACATTTGAGTTCGGCTGGGTTTGGTGAGAAATTCAAGTATTTTGACAAACAAATTGTTTGTCTTCTCTGCAATTTCTGAATATACAAGATCACTAAGAATATTCTATGATAATTTTTTGCTTCAGAATAAGCTTGTGTTGGTCTTTGGCACTTCCAGCTGGTGTCCCAGCTAGATTCAAACAGAAAAAAGAAACAGTACTTTTTAAAGTCTTGGTAATTTTGGTTTTGAAACAGATGAAGCTTCAGTAATTTTTTCACATGAGCATATTTTTCCTGCCAGCGAGTCTGAAATGTAAGTCAGTTATGGACCACCTTTTAATAGGTATTACAGTATGTATTAATCTAACGTGTATTAATTTAATATATATTAAAGTCTTGCAATGCAGGAAGCTCATTTGGTTAACGTATCAATTAGTCCTTTTTTAATATAAGTAAAAAGTCAAAGCGAGATTAAGAACACTGGGCTGCCTTACAGATACAGAGAAGTTTTTCAAGGAAGAAGACACATGACACTGCGAATGCTGTATTCCCTAGCATTCACATTCAATTAGGGTTGAAAAAAATACATGCTTGCCCGCTCCCACTACTACCTGTTGATGGCTATCCATGTCTAATCCTGCTTTCGATCTACTGATACCATTTGCTCTGCAGACTCCTGTGGTGACAAACTCCTGACCTCCACTGTAAAAAAATACTGTCTTTCATCTAATTTAATCACATCTCCTCATAGTTTCAGAGATCGTTCTAGTATTTTGAAATGTGGTGAACAACAGTTCTGCATTTGGCACCCTCCTGATTTTGTAAGCCTAGATCTCAGCCTTCTTCTCAACTACAAAACCCTCAAAAAGGTACTTTGACTGATCTTAATACAACACCAGACTTCCTCTTGGCAATGTGGAAGTAGCATTTCCTTCAAGTCAGTTTGGAAAAGAGCATTAAACCAGTAATTTATACATATTTCTGTGCAGAAGTACAGAAATATGTATAAATTACTCGGAATATAGACTTTTTTTTAAGCTGCAAAAATAGTTTTGCTAGTGCACTGCCATGTAGTGTTCTGAGAACTTACAGAGGAAAGATAGTTTAACTCAACATTTCTGAACTGAAATCTTCTGATATTAATCTGACCTATAAGTCAGAGAGAGAAGGAAACAGGAAATGATAAAGAGAGAATAGAATTAAGATGTTAATTCTGTTTACCGCAATAATTGTTTAATTTAATGCAGTGCAGGACATTCCTTGCAGCACCTAGGACTGTGTAAACTTCCCAAACACTGTTTTCTGTAGTTGACACTGGAGTGTTCTGCAATGCTCCCTGCAATCCTGGTTCCAGGATGCAGCCTGAGTCCGAGGCTATTTCATATTTCATCATCCCTTCACATTTTTAATTTTAGCTCTACATTTGATTTTCCTATTACATTTTCTCTGGTCAATTTTCCTCCCTTAGCTATTGCTTTCTTTCTCCTTTCATTTCATTCCTCTGCACTGTCTCCTAAACAATGCTTAAATTGAATTTTCTGTCTTTCTTAAATCAGAATGCAATTGGAATTTATCAGAATGAATATTTAGCAGCAGTTAAAAAAATTTAGCTGACGACAGCTCTATTAATACACATCTATTTTAAGTCATTTAGTTTCACCTGGATATCTAGTAGTTAGAAAACTTATCTTCAGAAAAAAACAAACTTACAGGGCATTAAAATGCACGAGCCCAGCTAAGGCAAGATGTTCCTGAGACGTTTAGCTGCAATTCCTTAGAGATTGTACTTGAAGAAAGGAACACGCTTTGCCTTAGCGGAATTGATCCCCATCCCTCCTGAGCGTATGGCTGGGACATACTGGCCTCTTTTTGGTAAGGATACACACTGGGTTATGAGCGAGCTGTCAGGGTGCTTAGGAGAATGTAATCGTGACTTAAGAAAGAATCCCAACAACGCACAATCCGTAGAAACAAAAATAGAATTGAAAGAAGCCTAAGGAGGACAGAAAGGAAGAACAAGACAAAAGGGCAAGGAAGGATCAAGAGAAAATCTTCTTTATCTTCCCCTCCTATCTGCTGCTATGATCAGGCTGTTAGATGATCAGTAATAAAAAGCTGAAATCAGCCCCCAGGGTTATTCTTTAGCCAAGGACTAAAATGCAGTTTATAGATGTCTGGCAGCTTTCAGTTCCCATTTCTTTAATACAGATAGAGAAACACCATATGTTTTGTTCTGAGATTGAACTAAACATTTTTGTTTTGGATTCAAAAATTTTTTCATCATCAGTCCAAAACTTAATCATAAGAGCTCTAATGATCACCCGTTCAAACTGTTCCTCCAGTGCTACAGTATAATTTCTGTTGCTGGATTTTTTTTTCATAATAGAAATTTGCCTTTTCTCTAAAAGATCTACTTGATATATAAAACATACAAAGGTTTTACATATACTTTTACACATACAAAACATATCAAGATCCATGATATTTGGGATCCATGATATCAGATTTGCTCAAATTTCATGATCATGACTATTCCTATCTCATAATTTGTAACTCAGTGATACATATATTGAGCCAAAATTGCAACATCCACCATAGCTCAACAAGAAAATCTAAAAAACCTAATAGTTTAATATTATCTTATATATCTGAATAGAATGAATGTATATTATGAGGAGAAAAGGGTAAGTGCCCTTAGAGTATTCAAGAAATAAAATCCCTAAGAATAAACCTGAGTCTTCTCATTTGCTTGTTATCTTTATTTTTCCCCATTTCTTTTCTAAAAATAGATATATTATCTGTCACATATTAGTTAATGTTTGATGTTGGTCCTATAATTTTTCCTTATTTTTATCTTTGTGTTAAAATGGTGGCTGTCCAACTATCTTATCTTTCTACAGTTTAATTCTATGGCTTAAGTTTATTCTCCACAGATGCGATTTTAAACAAGCCTCTTTTTGCCTTTTTTGTGGAGAGGTGGCTTTGCTACTCTTTCTGACTTAGATATTCTGCAACAAATGCAAGATAGTTATATACTTGATGTATTACGTATTTACCCAATACAGTATACTCCCAACACCTGATTCCATCCATTAAATTTCCAAGTTATCTTACTTGGAAAAACACTGGTTGTAATCACAAAATGTCTGAAGTTTATGGAACCATTTGGGTGAGTATGAGGAATTCTGGGCTGGGCATTTCAGCTTCTGCTTAGATTAAAAAACAGAACAGGTTGTCTCCCTCCATGTGCAAGTACAGTGACTATTGAATGCTTTTAGACCCACAGATGTGGAGAGAGAAGACTTCCTTTTATGCTATTGACAGAGGTAAGTTTGTCAGTAGACCAAGAAGAGAGAGTCACCAAATTTTATGCCAACATTACTAAAATCTGACATTAAGAGAACATCTTTCTGGGTGGAGGAAGAGTTCAGTCTTCATGTCAATAAACTTCTCCTTTGAACTGCCAAAACCCAAGCCAATTAATGATAACTATGGTGATATTTCTGATACGGACACTTTTCCTCTGGGAGTTGGATTGAGTCCATTTGATAAAGAAAAGTGAACAGGTGGCAGAATGTTTTACTCATGCCAGTTTGTGTTGGTCTTTAATCAAGAACTTAACTGTCCTTTAATCTATTACCATTCATTTAAGCTACCCTTTGGGGAAAGGTTGTTTTTTTCCCCCCCATAATACAAATTACTGCATCAATATATTTCAGTGATGAAGTATCATCTAAGAAGGTGGAAGATAGTTATATTCCTTAAGTTGTAGGAAAAAAATATTACCTAGGTTTTTTTCCTTTTAGCAATAAAACTATATGCAATAGACAAGATATAATATTTATTTTGAAACAGATCTCTCCTATTATGAAACAGATTTTTTCTTTATAGTAGTGTTATTTCAGATTTGCTTAATCACATTTAATTATGCTTTATGAAACTTACATTTCATCACTTATGTCATTTCGCTTTTATTCAGATTTGTCTTTTTCAGGGGAGTGAGTGATCCTGGAAGCTTATTATTTTGTCCTCAGAATACAAATTTACAACATGTGTTTTAATGGTGCAAAATATAAGCAATTATTTAAAAGCAGCCAGGTCATAATGTAAAGAAGGTATGACACTATGAAATATCAAAAGAAAGGAAATAAGTAATAAAGTTACTGTTTTATAACTGTAATTCCACCTAAATGATAGCTATTTCTTTTAAATACAAAATTTTATCATTTCTTTGTCACTTCAAATGTTTGCATCTACTGTATTTGCAATAAAGTCTTCTTTGGTTTTGTCAAGTTTAAGTAGAATAAAGAATTAACATTCAACATTTTTAATATGAAGAGATGAAATCAATAGAAATAAAAATGGTAATTTGTGCAGCATTACACAAGTTATTGCATCAGCTTCATCAATAAAATAAAATGTCCTTATATGTGGTCATCATTTTACTTTATTAAATCTACATCTATGATCTAAAGCTCTATTGAATCATTGAAATGGTCATGCATATTTTAGACAATAAAAAATGAAATTTGACTTCACTAAGTTTCAACCAATCATCCACAGTGCTAATATAATGGCAAACTTTATTTGCTTGCATGTCACTTATGCAGCAACTTGAAAGAAAGGGAGAAAAAAACAGCAAGGACTACACTGAAATCCTCTCAGCTTAAACAACTAATATAGAGCAATGCTATATTTCTAAGAACAGCAAATATCAGTATATTGTAATGGGAAAGGAAATGAGTGTTACGATTTATTTGGACAAAAAATAAAAACAGCTCCAGACTGGAAGTGAGGGAGGGAGATGTCAAAGAAATAACACTTAATCTATCTTAAACCTGCAGCAATATATAAAATACTTCATAAAGAATTCTTGATGACAAGCTACAACACTCAAATTACCTGGGTAACATTTACAGCCTACTCAACATTTACTTAACTTGTTCCAATTTTCCTGTCATCAGAATGGAATCCTATGGTCATAAGATAGACTAGAACACTACCACACTAACCAAAGCTTTTTATGCAGAATATGTTATCACCGTTGAAAAATATCTTTAGGAGAACCTGTAATGAGACAGTATTTTGCTAAATAATAAGGTAAAAATTTCTACCTGGAATACAAAACTAGTGCGTGAGCTGTAAAAATGACCAATCTATTCCTAAATAATCCCTATATTTTTCTATATAGCAATTTGTTAATTGCATGTTAGAATGTTCTCTGTTCTCATGCTCTTTATTTTTTTTCTATTTTGAGAGAATGCAGTTATTTTTGCTTCTTTGCTTTGCTATTGTTGTTTTTGCAAAAATAACATCATAGCATTGTACATTATTTTAAAATAAGGAGAGTGAGTTCAGGAAAAAAGAGTGTTAGTAGCTTAGAAAGTAGTAGAAAGCTTAAAGTAGAAAGTAGTTAGAAAGCTTAAAAAATAAAATTCAGGTTCCTGGCAACTCTACTTACAAATATCTATGATGCACTTCATTATAACTGCCTATGATTTGCATTTGAAGTATTCATTTTCCTCACCTTTTTTCCCAACTCTTCTACCTCCTCCTTCTCTTTTTCTTTACTGAGCTCTTCAAGAACTCTAAATGAGACCACCAAAGTATTCAGCCTCCTTCCCTTCTTCTCAGCTCCAGTCTTTTGTTGTATATGCATACATAATAGGCATTGTAGATTTTGAAATGCTGGTTCAGGTTCAGAGAGCTGATTATTTTTCCTGCCTTCCAAACCTTTGGAATTTAACTGAGCTACTGAAAAGAAATACAGATGAGCAGACTTGGGTCTCTGCTGCGCGAAATGCTTTCCCAAATTCCAGAAGACCAAGGTACCTCCAAACTATTGCAGAGGTGCCCCTGTCTGATGAGGTCTCACCACTCTCCTGTGATGTTCAGGTAACTCAGAAAATGCGAAGAGACAGGTAATTAAATTCCATATCATATTATATATGCATAAAAGGTGACAAGTTTAGAATCTGTGAACTCTTAACTCCAATGTTGCTAACCTTATTGGTTCCACATCTCAAACTTAATGTTGAATTGATATGAAGGTCTGTTCCCTGTGCCTAAATAATACACTTTCGTATTAAAAAGCATACTAGCATTTTAAGGTAGTTCTTATTCTCCCCCCCTCCCCCCACTGCTAAGAATACAAGAAGAGCTGGACATCCTACCAATACATTAACTCCTTGTGCTAAGAAATGTTCGTAAATAAAGTTACAGAATACACGGCAAGAACATCCACTATCTTTAAATTACCTCAGTACTTGGACGTAGTCTCACTCACTGCCTCTCAGTATCTCCGGCCCAACACACATAATTTCTCCTCGAAAAGTGAAACTCCATTTACAGGAAATACAGGAAAGTACTCCTCACTCCTGAACAGTTTATGCAGCCAAATTACCAGAGTGTCTGTGAATACAAGCTCCCTCAGCTCCAGAAAAAAAATAAATCCCTAATTTTTGAAACTGAAATGAACCCCGTATCACCTACAAATTTTCTGCCCTCTTCTTCTAGCACTTCCAGGATTTTTGCAGTTTTCTTAAATCATGAGAACGTCTTCCTACCAGAACTTGTCCCTTCAGAATGGACAAAATTTAACACATAGGTTTGGGACAAGTGAAACAGTTCTTGAGACAGATTTTCTGTTTGCCAAAATAATTTGCCCAACTGTAGATGGCAGTTCTAGCATAAAAAAGATGAGCTAGGCACCCACACTAGGATTTATTCCATCTCAGTGACAATAATATTTAACAGGTGCTGAAACATTCCTTTTTCCAGAAGGCTGAGGCTTTGCTGCAGGTTGGAAGATGAAGAAAAGAAGGTGGCTAGGAGGTAAGAACCCTTTGTATGTGTTAGACTGAAAGCTGCTGTAGAAGAAAGAACAGGAAAAAAGTGAGCACTTGGCTGAATGTTACAAAGAGGAGACAAATTAAATTATGAATATTAGAAGTGGCAAGGACACTCCTGGATTTAAAAGAAATGGCCTACATGAAACACTAAAAAAAATGAACACATGAACACTGAAAAAAATAAGGCATTGTTAAAAAGATATTGTCAACACAATATGAATCAGATAGTCCATATTGCAATAAAATATTTCAAATAATCAGAATTCTTTGTGGTACATTTTCTTACTTCCCATTAACGAGGCACTTTTTCCAAAGCATGTGGTAGCTAAGATTATAAAAATAGAATGCAGATAATAGATAGTATTTCCCATCAGTTTTCAGACCTTTTACTATTCTAGGCTTATCAGATCTAAACAAACAGAAAAATCACCACACTTCTTTCATTAATAAGTCTGTAGTTAGACAGTTAGTTCCAAACAAGTTTCCTCTACTTCGGGAGCTTGTTCTAAAAAGTTGAACGATCTCAACTAAATATTTCATCTTGAGGATGGATTTGAACTTGATTCCTGAACCAAAAAAAAAAAAAAAAAAAAAAAAAAAAGATGAAAAATCTCATTGAAATAAGTAGGACAAAGCAGAAAAAGATTTTTGTTCTGGGAGCTTGCTCATCATGAATAAAAAAGGTGAGCAATGTGACAGCCTTGTAGGTTAGCAAAGTTAATGCTCTATCTTTCTTTCTTAAACTTTCTTTTTCACATTGCAGGCACATTAAGTCAAATTTTGCCCTCACATGCATCACTGAGCTCAACAGGAGCCCTCCTTATGCTTCCAAGGGCAAAATTTCTCCTGTACTACTTTTGGAAACTTTTTATTAATGTCCTTATTCATATTTACTTCATTTTCTATGAAATAGACTTGTTCATTTATTTTTGAACACCCAACTTTTTCTGTCATTAATCATTCATAGTTTATTGATATCTGAAATTTAAGTTCTCATCTATTTTATCAAAAAATCTATACTTAACAGCTTTTATTTAGCACTAAGAGTGCAAAAAGTGTTGTAAAAGACTTCCATATGCCTTCTAAGTAATTAAGTTTTTTTTTTAATTTCATTTCCTCCATAGAAGAATATTTCATATGCAAAACTTAACTTGTTTCCAGTTCTTAAATGATCACTCATATTGCTATTTTGAAAGGGCTACTTAATCAAAGTATATAAATATGTCTTTTTGATTATACAAAGCAGGCTGTTTCCAGATGGAAAAGCTTAGAAATCCATTTCTTTGAACTGAAAGTGATATTCAAAAACATTTTTAAGGCAGAAGGTGTAATAAATACCAAACTTGCATGTTTCTAACCAAACGATGATGTCTGTTCTTTCTGCAACAATTATATAGCAGGATACACTTTTAAAATATAACTAACATTTCTATATTTACATGCCTTGACACAAACACTCGATATAGGGAGCTCCATTAAAGCAAATTATCTCAGCTGCTTAGAATTAATGATCAACATAAGGCATACTAACGTAAAGTACCATTTCCTACATGTAGGTTATGAAATCTTTCATTAATAACATAATTTTGATAAAAGTATGCAGAGATGGTTGCATAACAAAATGATCTCATTTGCTGCCAATAACTATTTTTTTAAAAAAAAAAATTAAATACAATTAATGATATGAGAATTTTATATATATTTTAAAGTTATTGGCTTGATTTATCATTTTGTTTCACTAAATGTCTCATTTATAGTCATGTAAATAAGAATAAATTGTAGCATTTTTTTCTTAAATATAACACAGGAGGGCTAAGACTCTGCCGTCACTGAATACATCCACTTCTAGGCAAACATAGTCAGAATCTATATTTAAGGTTGAGAAATAACTTAAAGCTCAATTTGTAGCACCAAGATACTTTAGATAAACTTAATCTGCTTATATGACGTCTAATAGTAACTCAGCAAAAACAGTCAAACTGAGAAATCTCAGCTCCATTCTCCAGTTGCTCCATATGATCAATGGTGAGCTATACTGGGTGAGCTCTAGCTTAGGAGTTCATCACCAGGGCTAAATACTAGTAAATAAAAATCCCAAGTCTTCTCTATTTTTATATAATCTATTTCAGTCTTACAGCAAATGCTGGTCTATTACACTACATGAAAATCAGAGAGGGCTGTTGGCAAATAATTGTAACAGCAGTAATCTTTTCTAGGACATCCAGGAAAATGCACAGGAAGAAAATTTCCAGGGTATTTTCTTCCCTGCAAAGGTATATATTCGCCATTTATTCCCAGATGCTTCAATGCAAAGACTATCTTGGAAAATGACATAAATATTCCTTGGGCAGATCTGTAATTGGCTAGGCATAATAAACTGAGGCTTTTCTTGGCGTCCAAAATGAGTTCATTGTGAGTCTTTTTTTCTTTAAACAGCCGACTGCCAGATCCTTAAACATTTTGTGATTACTGAATTCTGCAAGTTGCATTCCCTAACATAACGTAAAAAAAACATCTAGCCAAAAAGCCTGCCCAGACAACGATAAATATTTTTACTGGAAAGCCTCTGGTGCCAACAGAAGAATACAATTCCCATTTTCGCATACTAAGATGTTGTAGATGCTCATCTGCAGGTAGCTGTAAGATACCACCAGCAACATCAAATTAGGATAATGTGTTTAGGAAACAAAGATATGTCTGAATACAGGAACAGCTTCTGGAGTATTTTACCAAGTCTTTTGTGGGGATCAGAACAGATAGGCAAATGCATTTAGCTGCAGAAGAAAGCTTGAAGTCATTTATTGTACTAGGAACAGCTCTGAATAGCTGCAAGAGGGAAGTGTATAGCTTCTGGGGAAGCTGAGTACACAAACCCACTGCCATTTGGCAGTCACTAACAGTGAGGCTATGTTCTGGTCTGATAGTCCTAATATTAACAGCAACTAAAGATCATCAGAGTAATGAGAATATTTTCTGCTTTGCCTTCATAGAACATCAACTTTCAGGATGCCAACACTCTGCCGCAGTTTCAGAGTCAGAGACCAGATCAAAAACTAGTTGTAGGAATAGCAATTAAGTTGTTTGGACAGTCCACACATATTCATTAAGCGTTAGCTCTCCTGTCTATCAGAATAAAGTTTACTGGTCAACTTTGGGTGGGATGCATGAATGGTTCTTTCTTGTTATTCTGGGAAATGGAATACTAAACTATTTCAAAACTCACTGAAAAATGACTTAGTATTATTCTCTGCAAGAAACTACTAAAGTAGTAAAGTTTTATTTTGTTGCTTTTCTCCATGACTTATTTCTAAAAGCTGTAATCTTTTAAAAATTACTTTTTGAAAGGCTTTTTGGACTTCCTTATGCAAAGTGTTTGATGAGGATAGGAAAATGCAAATACTAAAGCAAACAGTTTCTTGAGGTTGGCAAATAGAAAAGCAGCATTTTCATAAATCTTATCCAACAGTTGAAAATAAGTATCTATTTCTTTTTTTTTTTTTTTTTTTTTTTTTGATTGTTGTTTTCCAAATACTATCAAATACTATATGAGAAATGATCACAGAACCACAGAATGGTTGAAGTTGGAAGGGACCTCTGGAGATCATCCACTCCAACCCCACAGGGTCACTGGTCACCTGGAGCATGTTGGACATGATCACGTCCAGATGGGTTTTGAGTATCTCCAGAGAAGGAGGCTCCACAACCTCCCTGGGCAACCTGTTCCAGTGCTCTGTCGCCCTCACAGTAAAGTTTTTTCATATTCAGGTGGAACTTCCTCTATTTCAGTTTGTGCCTGTTGCCTCTTGTTGTGCTGCTTGGCATCACTGACAAGAGTTTGGCTCCACCCTCTTGACACCTCCTCTTAAGATATTTGCATACATTGATAATATCCCCTCTGTCTTCTCTTCTCCAGGCTAAACAGGCCCAGCTCTTGCAGCCTTTACTCATGGAGAGATGCCCCAGTCCTCTAATCATCTCCATAGCCCTACCCTAACCTCTGTTTGAGGTTTCCAATTTGCCCACATCATTAGTGCCCACATGGAAGAGCAGCGAAGGGTAATAGTCTGATGCATGCATGGACAAGCCTTGGCAGTCTTTGAATGACATCTTGTATTTGAGCCCCTGGCAGACAGCAAACCTCTCTGGACAAGAGGTCAGGTTGGCAGATAGGTTCCTCTTGTCTCCTGCAGCAGGGAGTCACCCACAGTAATCGCTCACCACTTCTTCCCACAAGGTACAGGGCCTGTCGGCCCAGTTGCTTCTCTTGAAGCCATGCCCAGCTCCTCCTCAGCCTGGAGGGCACTAAACCTCTTTCTGAATTGCCAGTCTTCAAGACGAGTCCTCCTACGAGAACTGATCAGTCTCCAACCTTCTCCTACAGTGTTGTGATGTACTGTTTCACATGGCACAGAGCCCTGCAGCGACTCCACTGCTGTGGGGGGTTGGGACTCCTGGAGCTGTATGTCTCCAAGAATACCCTATCTCTTGCTCATCTTCTCAGATGCTCTGCAGCCTGCTGACCTCCTCATGTAACTCTTTCACCCGACAACACAATTCATCAACAGCACACCTTCTGCAGGAGTGCTGACTGTCAGCCCAGGCATCACAGAGAGGCCCCAAGCACTCCCTGCAGCCTGAGACCTGTAGAACTGCAGCTGCTGTCAGAGCGTCTGTCTGGGTCAAAGCGTCTAACACAGCTGATGCAGCAATTCCAATAGTTACTGGAGATGTGCTCTGCGGCATGTCCTGACCGTATCAGAGGAAGCGTACACTACTAGGATCGGAAACGAAGGTGCCTTCTTGCGCTCTTCTACGCAAACTGCTCCATCTGTTTGCTGCCTCTGTTAACTGCGCTCAAATGCAAACATTGTACTAGACACATACAGTAACACTGTATTAAGAGCTACTAATCTTTCTCAATTAGAAATATATTTACTCAAGAGCTTATTGCTGACTGGTTTTGATCTCATGGAATTCAGTAGTAAATCTGATTAATTAGTTAATTAATATATTATAACTACACAGTAAGACTTCAAGATTTTCTTGCAATAAAAATCTTATTTATAGTAGCCCAGTACTTTCTCTTCTGTTTTCTTCTCTATTTCTTTTCCTTCCTTCTTCCTTTCCTTCCATCTCCTCTCACCTTTCCCCTTCACCTTTCTTTCCTTCCTTCCATTTTTCTTTTTTCTTCTTCTTCTTTCTTTCATTTTTGTCCCTTTTCCTGCTTCCTTTATGCTTTTTCTCAATCCTTTTCTCTCATTCTCTCCTTTTCTCAGCATGCTTAACCATTCCATTGGAAAGGCAGAGCACTTACAAATTGAATAATCTGAATGATCAAACATACTGAAAACTGAGTAGTTTTTCTCTCAGGAATGAATGTCTTTCTGAGACCTGCAAACAGTGAAACATTTTCTAGGATCATGTTTTCAGAGGAACATCACTATGTAGAAAGTATTAATGATACATGACTACTTCACATATTACTTTCTTAATAATGTTTTATTGAAAATAACTCATGTAAATTGTAGGACTGAGTAAGTAGCATTTAAACAAGCTACTTTTGGCATGTTATGCAAAAGTACAAACCATTCCACTGTTCTTTTGATCAAATAAAATATGAGCAGTCTGTGAGCCAAGGAGAAATGAATCCCAGAGTGCCTAATTCAGGAGGTATCAAATATTCTATCTCTGCAGACAGAGGGGAATGAAAACTAACAGCAATCAAACAGTAGCAACTTCAGAGTACAGTAGGCATATAACTATTAGACACTAAGCCATGCAACAATGAATGTCAAACAAATTATTTTTGTATTATGATATCAATGGATTACAGCTGTAGGAAAATCCTATTTATAATTGCTAACTGAAGACAGTTAAGAATCAAAATAATTGGGTCCAAATGACAGCAAAACTGTCTGAAGATAACTGTTATCATACAAAATGTTTGCCAAAGGGCAACATGTGATTATTAAACTAATGGATAAAGTACAAAACTAACTAATATCTTATTAGTAACTAGTGGATTGATAAACTAAAATATCACAAAAAAGATAACTGAGAAATTACAAAAACTGGTCTTAAGAGAAGTTTTTAGTGGAAGGCAACTAGCATGTTGCAGGCATTAATTATATATCGAATATAAATGGAACCCTGCTTAGTTTAACAGATGTTTTAATTACAAGCTAGGGGCACACAGATGTTTGTGTAGTCAGGGAGAAAAATCCTCTATGATGTCCTAGAATCATAGATAAGGTAAGAAATAAGGCTGGAAGTGATCTAGAGATGTTATATAGCCTATCTTTCTGCACAGAGGCAAGACTAGCTAGACTCAGACCTCCCCGACAGATGTTTGTTTTTAAAAGCTTCTATTGAAGGAGATTTCACCATCTCCCTCAGGAAGTTATTTCTTTCTGCTTAATTACCCTTTCTGTTAAAAAGTTTTCCCTGATATGTAATATAAATAATCTTCCTTAAAAATTAAGCCAATTTTCTCTCGTCTTAAGCCTTGCGGAGCCTGAGGTAAGCATTTGCATGTAAGAAGACTTGGTCACCTTCTTTCTCTTTTAAACTCCCAACAAAGTTCATGTTTTCTGAGCCTGCAGTTAATTTTGCTTTGTGCCTGACAGCTTCCTGCAAAACCGATGATGTGTCCAATTAAAGGTACGAAAGGGAAATACCTATCCTGGTAACAAGTCTCACCAATCCCCAGATATAGTGGAAAGTTAAATCGTTCTAGAAGAAAGAACACCAAAAGCTAAGTAGTTTGTTAATCTCTTTTGTCCACCTCTTTCTTAAAATTTACCCAAAATATGAGTATTTCACTCACATTATTATATGCACAAAATTGACTGGAATAATATTGTAAATTTGTTAATCTAACATTGCTGTTAAATATAACTCACTACTCCGGCTTGTGTTCCTACCTCCCTGTTAATGATAAAGAGGTATCTTTTTGCTAGTTTCCCTTGCACTGTTTCTTAGACTTCTTGGTTATCCTCACATAATTATGCTAGCTATAATATTTTGTGATAATATTTTCCTCGCTTCTACTTTTACATTAATCTTTTGTTTTTATTTCCAGATTCTAAAATAGATGTTAATGCTTCCCTTTTTTGCTGCTATGACTTTTCCAGTAAACAACATTTCTTCTACACTTTCTGTGCGAAGTGCTCTCAGAGGCCACAGTTTTAACAAGTGAATATTATACTAAAGGATACTCAGAAGAAAACATTTTTGTTTGGTAGTTGTAAGCGAAAGGGTGCTGTCCCACTTTAAACTCTCATGACATAACTGAACAATTTTAAAGTGAATTATCTCCATCCTGCTGCTGTTTCTTGTTTTCCATTTCTAGAACTGCAAATCACATCATTCCACAACTATTTCTCTTCAATTGCCTTTAGGTCTTCACATGCTCAGTCTGGTCTCCCCTGTCTTCGCAGTGAACATCACATCTAAATTACCTCCTCCAGCCTCTGAGATTTAAAAAATTTTCTCCATGCTTTCAATAATCTTTTCACATCTACAGTTATGAATATATATTCAAGTATTTAAGTCCCTTCTTCATTAGACCAGAACTTGTCCTTTGAAAGTTTCCTGCAGTTTCTCAGAAACCTTGTTCACCTCTCTGTCTAATTGAGTAAACTAGAGTAGAAGCAGGATCCCTGTTGTTTTCCTTTTTTTATTTTATTTATTTATTTATTTTTTTTTTGATCTTAATCCAGACTCTCTATTCTTCTTGAAGTTTAGGTAAGCAATCTGACTCCCTTCTCAGACAATCTATTTTAGTTTTGCAGCCAGCATGAAGGACTGTATGGGTTTACAGACTATTACATCATATATTCATGGAAACTGTAACTCAGAAACCATTTCCACATTCACCGCTGCTCAGTGACCTATTGAAAAAGAATTAACTTGTCCAGCCTCATACTTCTATGGTCACAACAGCAACAAAATACATGATAGGCTACAAAGCCTAGAGATAGGCAAAGCTAGATGCCAAGGAACCCCAAACCAATATGCAATCATATATCTCAAAATCTAACCAACATAATCCTTTCATAGTACCTATCTATTCTAATATGAATACTTACTCAGATTTCCCCTCAGTTTAGTTATTCCACAGCAGTATGAAAGAATTTCTCTTTGGGAACTGACAGTCTGGTTAGCTAGCTCTCGTTCTCTAACATCAGCAGCCTATATCCCTACCCCTTGGTCCTTCCACATAGCATACTCTCTAAATAGGTCACACAGTGAATTAATTCTCTTTTGCAATACAAAACATGTCATCTACTCGGACCTTTTCCGTTAACTGTAGTATCACAACGCCTAGATCTTCCTATTTCATATGTCTTTAAACAAGGACTGTGAGAAGCATTTTGTTTTGTCACACTGAGTTCAGAACCTTGATAATAGCTTTGAAGGAAGTAAAGAGAAGTACTTCTCATATTATTGTTATTAGTACATTTATCTGAAAGACAGATTTAATCCTCCCAAGAGTTAAGAGGCTCAATAAAGGGTTTGTCAAGTATTTTCACATGCTCTGATACATGCCATTATGTACATGCCAAATGAATGCTATTAATATGGATGATTAAAAAACTAAAAACTATTTATTCATCCTTCAAGAGGTGAATTTGCATTTTTATTTTTGCATTTTGGAAAGCACTTTGTATTGATGCAGAATACCTTTAAACCAGAGTAAACTAAACCAAACCAAACCAAAATGAAACAAAATAAGAAAATTAAATTAAATTAAATTAAACAAACACTAATTCTGACTTTAAAATAGAAAAACACATGAAAGCCTTTTAATTCTTCCTGGGTTTCCAACATAGCACTTGATTGTTCAAATATCAATGATAAAAAGCTACAAAGAGAAACGGGCCTCACTCGTAAGGAAAACAGAGAGATAGTAATATCAAGTTCCTTATCTTTTTTCTCTTTTTTTTATCAGAATATGAGCAATCTTGTTTATAGATTTTTCTTAATAGAAAAAAAAAAAGAATACAATCACTGAATTTTTAGTAGAGGGTTTGAAACAAACTGCAGACAAGTGGACCCTTCAGTACAAAACTTGAGCCATAAGTAATAAATTTTCTAATATGGGACACTAAAAGATTAATCAGAGGGCTGCTGATTGCAACAGGTTCCACCTCCCTAACAGAAAGTAAACAGTTTTCAGATCACTGAAGACAATCTGAAATGAAGAGATCAGTAGCTTTTTCAAGGATTTTTTTCTTTTTTGGTTATTGTCACCATTTTACAATCTTTCTGGACACTTTCTCTCCACCTGATTTTGAAGAATATAATGAGAAAAGAAGGATAAAAGAATTAGCTTAAAATTTTTCTGAGAAGATCAACTTTTAGGAAATATTCAAGCTACCAACAACTGATACTGATGTAAATCCTTTCAGAGAAGTGTCTTGAGAAATGGATGATAAAAGGATTATTAATGGGGCAACAAGATCTGTTAGTATCCCTATGTGATGGCTTCCACTCTAGGGCCATCTAGGGCCATACGTTTCCTGGTCTGAGATATATCCATTGCACCAATTCTGAAAGCTATTTTTACCTAAAACTCTTCTCATGCAAAACCGCCAATAGTTTATGCAACAATACTGCTGAATGAAAACATAGTGAATTCAGTATGGTGTTGCAAACTACTTCATGTCTTTTCAATTCAAGTGCTGACAATCATGATTGTATCACAGTGTTGATACTCATTATTTGAAAATAACTTTACAGTACTGGCAGTTCTTATGATTGCACACTAATGCTTAGTACACACTGAAGTTAATTATCACTCTGTAATTCTGTGATTATGGTCAACAGATGTTACTGATACCTATTAATCAAAGTAGATATTGTAGTATAACATATATATATGTGTGTGTGTGTGTGTGTGTGTGTGTGTGTGTATTCTACTACTCTGTGATCTGTGACTCTGTTGTTATCAGGGTACCATGCTATGAATGACAGTGGGGACTACTTCTTCTCGGAAAAACAAAACAAAACAAAACAAAACATTTTGCATAAGCCATTGAATATTCACTAAATTAAAAAGCACCTGGACGTTCACATGCTATGACCTGTCTCTCAGGTGTGGCCCTGAGTAGAAAACACTGTCAACAACACAGAAGTAGTTAAGGGCAATATTGTCTTCTGGTGTTTCTTTTCTCCTGCTGTTTTCCAGAGAATGCTACTTACTGACATAAAGAAGCATTTCCAGGCTGTATAGTTTGAGTGTATTGAATTCAGCACTCAGTGAAGCAGCCAAACATACAGAGAAGCAGGAAATACTTCCAAGTAGGAGAAAGGTTTTGCATTTCCTCTTCCTTTTATGTGTTCTAGTCAAACACAGTACACATATGCAGTATCAAAACTGCTCAGATTAGCTAATATCCATACTTAAAAAGTGATTATGTTAAAGAAAACATCATAGGTCAGTTCAACTTACATTTTAAAAAACAGTTTCTGGCCTACAACCAATGCTCATCTAAAGGCTTTATTTTAGCCGACTGTATAAATATTACAGATGCTGAATGTAAGTTAATTTACCTTTTATGACCATAGATAAAGGAAAAAGTTTGTTGTTCTGAATATTAAATGTATTCCTCTGTAGAAAAAGAAAAATGTCTTTTTGACAGTCACAATGAATGAGAAAAGTAACATAGAGTTATTAAGAGGGGATTTCTAATTTGTTCTCTTTATACAAGTTTAATGCTTGACTTTAATTCTACGGTTTCTAAATTCACATAGAGAGAGACAGAATTTTTAAAAAATTTACATTTATATTTCTGAGAAGAAAACAGAAATTAATCTGTTCATCTTTCTTTCTGGAATATAAATGGCCTCTCCATAGATCTTCAGAGTCAAGCTAATTGTATTTTGAATATTTTAAGACCTGCATTTCATACTGCTGACAAAACTTGGAATTTGGCAAAATAACACTGTGCATTAACAATCAATTACTTTGTACTGTCTTAATGAAAATCAGCACAGCCAAAAAATAGTTAAATCTTTCTGATACTTAAACTATCCATATTAAAAATATATTATATAGAATGATAAGAAAGAGCTTTACAATGGTCTTCATTTCCCTGAAAATTTCCCTGAACTTGATGGTTCTCTAAAACCTTTTGGTAAAGCCCAGATCAGCATAATCCAACTAACGACAATTCTCAGTACACACACATGTATAACCAACATTTGTTTGAAGGTAGTTATTTTATCACTAGCCTAGCAGTAGGACACACACAAAACATACTCTTCATGTAAATAGTACAAATATTTGCAAATAGTACAAAAACTCTGATCTACAGTATCATCTGAAATCTCAAGAAACTCAAACTAAATCACAAAAATATTTTAATTTTGAGTAAGACCTCTTCATTACACTTTTTTGTTACTCAAAAGCAACTAAATATTTTTAATGCAATTTAAAACAAAATCAGAAGAGAAAACCTCAGATGTAAAAAAAAGAAGTTATTTTAGTTATATGTAATAATTACAGCATTGTTAGAACATACATTAGAACAAGTTATCTGTGGTTATTTAAATTACGTATTTGTTTCTCACTGAAGATGAACTTTGTGACTATATACTCTGCAGTGACTATATACTCTATCCTGATTTGTTGTATCAGAGATGATAAATAACATTATGAGCATGATGCTAAAGTGTGGAAACTCAAGTTTGTTACGAATTTTACAATAGAATAGTTTTGAATCAGAAAATGCCAAACATTTCTGAAGCATTTCTTTAGAAGATATCACTCTCAACAAAGCTTTCACTTCAACTCAACCGAATTCCTTGTTAAATTCCTGTAGCAAATGAAACTTCCTAAATGTTATCACCATGTTTCTCAAACAAGTAAGCTAATTCTGACATGTCAGTGATTTCTTCATTGTTCAGAGCATCTGCAGTGAAAAGTATAGAAGAATAATGAAGAGTGAATTCATGGTATAATTCTAACTACTGTTACAGATTTGGGCCAGAATCACTTTTGCCAAAAATATATAAAACCAAATCACATGTTAAAAATCACCAAATCTAGGAGTGACAAAAAAATATTAAAATGGGAATTAATTTGAATGTGACTCTGTTTTAGCACATGTGAAAGTACATTGATCAATTTAACCCAAAATATATTACAGTTTCTTTACTGCTTACTAACGGAGCCAAAATGTGTTCAGCCTCCCAATCAGTGGATTTTTAAAAATAAGAGGGACTTTTATTTATTTATTTATTTGTCAGATATCTACCTCCACCAGTATGAGTTCAAACATTACTGTCACTTCAATGAGGTTTACCCTGTAGCTTTTTCCTTGTTCACTGAAAACTCCTTAGTTTATTTTGTTTCCTTTTTGTATCTTTTTTGTCACTTGGTTTAGTCAGAACTGAGGGCTTGTTTTGCTTTTGCCACAGCCATGAGTTCACAGCCATAGAAGTAGTGCTAGAAGCAATGACTTAAATAAAAAACCTGGACACAGGTACAGGCTTACCAGATGCTGGTGTGTCTGATGTGTCACTCTTTCATCAATGGCAAAGTTTAAAGGAGGAGACTGCAACAGAAAAAGAAACAATTTTCTAAATCTTTGATTTTTTTTTCTTTCTATGTCTGCACTATCTCCTTTTGTCTTTCTAGTCTACCTCAGCTAAAATTTCTTATGGTCCAAAATACATCTGGAATCAGAATTCCCAGTCCTAACAAATCCCATAGAAAACTATACCCAGTAAAGATGAAATAAAGCTGATACTAATTCCTGTTCAATTCAGGCAGCATTATCCAACATTTTACTTAATACATTTTTGTGAAAAGATTATCATTAAGAGATGGTTACCACAAAGAGCTGACATTCTCCCATCAACTCTTCCACCTTCCAGTTACAGCAAAATTAACTATGTAAAAACTAAAATAGCTACATCAACGAAAACTTCCATCTCCTGGGACAATTATCTAGTTCTGGATCCTTCTGGCTATACTCAGACTGTGCTGAGGATAGTACCACACAACATCTCAGCGTGCAGGTCCTCTGAAAAAGCTCAACAGGAAGCTGGCTAGAGGACGCTATGCTTTATCTCCAGTTCGATGCATGGATAGCAAACCTGAGGAGGTGAAATGGACTGGACACTTGCTGGCATGTGCCGGGGTACCTAGCTGGACCTACACACTTGGATATAAACAGAGCGTCTTTAATCCTCGCATTATCTTTTTATATAACATCCATCCTTATGGGCGTACCTGAATAGAGACAGGTTTCTGATGTGATTTGTTCTAAGTATTTTGTTACTGTGTAGGCTCTTGAATGTATTTTTCTATGTTATTTTTTCTGAGTAAGTGTCGATGTTCACTATACTTTAAGAAAATACAACAAATTTCAGCACAAGTTTAACAAGCTTTGTTTACTGAGAGAATAGATCAGTCCTTAGAGTTGAAGGACTTTAAAACTCCAGTGGACATGTAATGCTGCCAATTAATTAAGGCCTGTGAAACAGCAGAGGTATTTCCTACAGCTCTATGGAGGAGACACGTAGCAAGATTCTTTTGCTGCGCAATTGGCAGCACAAACTCTGAAGCAAAATGGCTAACCCCATTTCTCACCAGACTTTCGAATGTATCTTCGTTATGATTGATCTCAGCCTCCTGTCATTTCTTTTCTTCTTTCTTTCATCAGAATATGCATATAAAGAGAAGGGAAGTATTTCCCTCCAGACTTCTAGGATTTTTTAAGAACTTTCTGTTCAAAGCTAGGAATGTGACACAGCATTCAATCAATTCTTTCAAAGATATGCAATTTCCTTAGTATGTGGAAAGATTTCACTTATGAGAGGAAAGAAATTGAATTGCCTTATTTCCTTATTCCAAATTCCAATCTGAAATAGTTTTCCTCACTAGATGATTCTTAATTTCTAGAGTATAATTATATCGACAGAAATTATTTATTTTACAAACACAAAACTAATTACTGCATGAAAAGATAGCTCTGTATAAAGGTTGGATTCAATTCCCAACTTCCTATTGTTTTTAAGGTGATGTTTCTTGTGGAAATACAATGCTTCAGAATGGAAGTCTACTTAGTTCCTCTTCTGAAATTTTCAGAACAGTTCAAATTAGCGATAGTTCTTCCACTGCTAAACCATTAAATGCACTGCATGATAAGCTGTGCAAACATACTGATTCCATGATTCTATGATAATGTCAGGAGCAGCTAACCTAACTAAAGCAGTATGATGATAATATCTGTACAGGAGTATGAATCATACTTTTCTGACAAGGATCATCGGATTTAGAGATTAGTAAATGCAGTTATTTCCACATTCATTTCCTCCTCTCCTGGCAGAAGAAACGGTGGATTGGCGCTCAGGAGACCTGAGCTCTATTCCCAGCACTGTGAAGGTGTTACTGTGCCTGCCTGATCACTTCTGCAGTATAACGTACCGATATAACCTTCACTATGAGAGCTTGTGCAAATTATGACAGATCTGTGTCATATTTTCAGAAGTATCACTAAATCTTAACATGCTTAAATGCTTCTCTGAATTTGTACATTGACTCTGACATCTTAAACAACCCTAAGAGACAAAAGCCTAAAATATTTAGTGTGTGAAAGAAAACACAGTAATATTTAGAAATGCCCTCAATATTTTCAACGAGTGATAAGAAGAAACCAAAAATAACCCCCAGATTATAGATACAGAGAAAGAATTCATGGTGAAACTGTTAGTAGTGATGAATAAGAAGGAAGAGGAAAAGTTTGGCTGAAAGGTATTTTTGGTTCTGGCCAAGATTCCTTCCTTAACTGTAGCACAGCCGTTATGTGATGTCCTCATTTAAAAGGTTGATTGTACATATCAATATTCCTCAGTGTTCATAACAGAATACAAGATTATTTTCAAATAAGTACATAAAAACATTTAACATATTTCATTTTCCAAGTGTAAGAACCAGAAGGGCATATAGGTGTATAGATGTTAGACCTATTCATTTCTGAGGTTATCTAGGCAGGTTGCAGAATATTTGGCCAGCTGTAGGCCATATCTGTCGTCTTTTAAAAATTTGGGCTTATTATATACCTTATCACCACTCTGGGAGTAGACATTGAAAAAGAACATTTTATTTCCTACAGGACTGTTATGTTTTTATTCTTCTATGTAAGGATCAGATTAAAAACTATTCATGTCACCACTACACATTTGAATCACGAAAAAAATAATGACCTTAGTAGAAACTTTACACAACAGAAACACTCTCTGTGACTTCTATCTACCTAGTGAAATCTTGTGTTACCACATGGACATAGTGTGTGCTGTCTTCAAATTGGCTATTTGTTATGCATTAACTGCTGCCTCCTCTGAAATTTCTTAGAAGTAAAAAGAAAGGATGTTCTTATTATTTAAACTTTATGTTCAAGATCCATGTTTAATTTAAAATCGTATTTATTCAATTATATTATGTTTATGAAACATTCCCTTTGACGACTCAATCCCTTCCTATCGAAGATTTGACTACCATCACTTTGAGAATTATTTTTTAACAAGTTACTGCAGGAACTCCAAGTAACTCACCCTTGGATGTTTTGTTTTCTTTATATCTTCCTCATAGCCTTACTGCAAGGAGCTGGAAACAAAAGAAAGGAGATGAGGGAACAAAAAAAATATTTAGTGAGTAATATATCCACTACCATTATCTAATTCTCTTTCCTATTTGGGACTCTCCCCTACCCCCCACTACACACCCAGAAATTTATCGTATCAAAAAATCTGTTACTGATCTACTTTAACCCCCTCAATACACTAATTTCCACTCCTATTGCCTTACACTTTAGAGGCTAGAGAGTTTTATAAAAGTTCATTATCATTTGTTAATTTTTTCTTTCCCATAGTTTCTTTCTTGCCTGTCTTTTATTGTTTGTGTCCTCAAGTCTCAAGGTTGAGAATTAGTTCAAAATCCCATCTAAATCTGTTTTCTCACAGTACTGTAAATGTTATCCAGCTCTAATAAGTCCCTAGGGTGCTACAATAATTTTTTGACTGGTGTTTGCAGCCTTCTGGATACTAATCAGTCTTTTGATTACTACTTCACCATTGTGCTAACAAATTGTTCTCAATTTCAGCCCTTATAAATTTGATCATCATACAATTGTATGAATTGCAGACTGGCATAGAGAATCATGGTGGTGTATTTTATAGAAAGATTTGTAAGTTTTAAGCCTAGTAGGAACTACTAAAATCAATTTTGAGCTCATGCACAGAACGAGTCCAGTAAACTTTTAATTCAATTCCTCTTTGAATTTTTAACACAACATCTAGAAAGATGCAGATCCAGATTTAAAGATTCCACTGAGCAGTAGGCTCACACTGTGATTTATTACCATCACTGGAAAAAAATTGAGTACTACTTCCAGTTTAACCTGAGATAGCATTGGTTGCTAGTCACTTGACTCTGTCATGCCTTTTTTAACAGATTAAAAAGTAATATATCACCAGAAGTCTTTTTTCTCATGTATGTACTTACATACCATGATTACATTTCTGCTCAAATTAACTTTATACAAATGAAACAGAGTAACAGAATTAAACTCTTTAACCTTAATAATGAGAATTTCTAATTCTCAGATCATTCTGAAGACTCTCTCCTCCCCAATAATTCCTAATTTCTGTCCTTTCTGTATTGTAGAATGGTACTACATTCCAGCAAGTGTCTCACTGACTTGTTTATCCACCTTGACAGAACATACAATCTACCTAATCTGACTTAATATCACCTTTTCTATAGTTTCAGGATGACCTTTGTCTTCTCAAAACAATGTTTCAACAGCAATATCTACAACCACAATACTTAAGACATTTTCCAAATCAATATGCAAGATAAGAAACAGTCTCTCATCTTACAAGGGTGATTTCCATGACATCTTAGGCAATTTACACAACTGTAACTGCAGCAATCTGGAAGAGAATAAGAAAATGTGAAAAGTGCAAGCTAAATTCAAAGCTGACTTTCAAACATGACTTCAACAGCTGTACTTCCTCCAAAATCTTTCTTTATGAAAGATTTATATCAATTTAAATGGATAAATGCCTATTTTTTTTCCTAAAGCTCAAGCCTATTCATGACGCATGTATGTGAAAAAATGGGGAAAAAGAAAAAGCCGGCAAGCACTCTCAGAAGTTCTCACACACACATATACATCACATTTTGAGGAGTAAAATAAGAATATCCAGATGTGTAGCTTGAGCTTTTATTTCTTGTTTTCCTAGCAATAAAAAAAGAGTATCTTTGGAATCTATCTTCCTTGGCACATTTCACTAGACTTTTCTTTTGACAGCTGCTCTGTGCAGTTCACCAAGCCTTTCCATAAACTTTGTTCTTCCAATGAGTTTCAGAGTAGAACAGCTGTCAGAGGAAAAAGAATGCAAACAACACAAGATTACAGGGATTTTTTCCTGTGCTTTATTTAGAGACCAGGTCTGTTTCTTCAAAGATACCTTTGTATCTTATTTGGTGAAATATACTTGAAAGACTATTTGATAGAGACTAAATAGACCTTTTATTCTTTTTAATAAGGAGGTATTGTAAAGACTAGAAAAATGAGGAATAAAAGAAATTATTCAGGCTTCAAGCTCTTGAGATAATTAAAAATTGGGGAAATTAATTCTTTTTTTTTTTTTCCCCTTTTCCTTATTTCACTGTTCTTTGACACTTTCATTTTCCATTTACATTAACCTGTTCATTAAGTAGTACATTACAGCAGGAGACAGAGAGACAAAACAATTAAAAGGAACTATTCACATTCAGGAAGTGAAACAAAAAGGTTGAGTCCCAGGATAAGATCTTTGCCTAATTCAAAAGGTGATGGAAAAGCATAGCTTGTTTAAAAAACAAAATTACCATCCCCCTACACAACTTTAACTACTCTTTTTCAGGGGATTAGTTTCTCTATATTGCGTAACTTACCTAAAGCAAATGTGGAATACAAAGGTAAGAACAGAAACTGGGTAGCAATGCAATGTATTCTCCTCTTCACCCATTCTATACATTTCATTAACCCACCAAACTTAACAGCTGGCAAGGGAGTAACATACCTCTGTTCTACACTTCTTCACCACTTCCACAGTGAGAAAAGTGGATTTGAGATTTCTCAGAGTTAATTTATTTTCTTTTCTGGACTGGTTTATGAACAGACTATTTTTGTTACCTTCTTTTCCTAGGGTATCTGATAAATCATTGCCTGACTGTAAGCAATAATATATCCTGTTCCCACAACGAATTACCTAATATATTAACAGTATATATAAATCAAACACGTATTTCCTAAAACCAGATTTCCTCTTACCTATGTTGCACGGTGGTATCTAAACATATTTGGTATAATTATTCTTCTTAATTATTCTTTTTAATTGACATATTTATTCATCAGATAAAAGGAAAAAAAATAATCTTCTACTTTATGGCATTGCTTGAAATTCCCTGCTTTCTATGCATGCAATGTAAATCTTTCTCATTTAATCTCTTTGAAGCAAGCCCTAAAGAAGTATTGTATCTTATTGCCATTCCTTACTAATAATTATTTCATAAACCACTACTTCATTCTTGAAGAATCAGTTGAATTCCCTCTTTAATGACAGTGATGCAAACAAAAAGTTCTCACTTTCAGCAGAATCAACAGTATCTCTTAGAAGGATATTCTGTGAGTGTTCATCCTGATTAATACATTACTGTTTGATCTATTTTTTTAAAAACAATACACCACCCTCCAAATCTTCAAATGCACAAGACCCTTAGAATGTCAGCTCCTCAGGATATCAGTCTAAAGTTAATTGGAATTATACTGAATTCCTACAGAAAAAATGTACTTCTGCTAATCAAAACATATCTTCTGTTTTTTTCACGCTGTCGTAACTATGAAATAAGGAATTTAACAAGGATCAATCTACGTTTGGTCTGAAGCAGGTACGATTTTTGTCACGTAAAATGACACTGTTTTTGTATGAGTGAAGCTTGATTTGAGACGGGAGAAGTGCAGCAGAAAGAACTCAACAGGGGAACACAGCATAAACTACTGCACTCTTATTCAGCCAATGGAGTGAGAGCAAAAGCCTTTTTATTGCCAATAAGTTGGAATAAGTTATTCCAACTTATTAAATGAAATAACTGTCACTATTTTTCTGTGCCTCCACTTCGATGCAATAAAGCTCTTCTAGCTCAGTCCCAGAGGAGCCCCTCTACCACCACCACTAGTTCTCATAGGGCAAGGAATATCTTATACAAGGAACTTCGTATAAACACTCTCCTCCCTCTTCACTCACTTCAATGTAATCATAAAATATTACAGACATCCTTTCCTTTACATCTAAATCAGAGCAATTTTTAATCTTGAAAATATAGACTAAAATTTAAAAAGGAAGAAGTTGAACTTAGTCTCCTAAATCCACACTTGGATTTCTTATTCATAACTTTATAGATCTTTATATGAATATACATACTTGTATGCATCTATTTATATATGCATACATTAAATATACATACAAAACACTCTTCTAAACATAAACATGGAAACTAGGGAAATTTCTCCATAGGTAACGCATGCACAGTTATGCTTAATTTCATGCTAGCTGAATACAAAGCAGCTCCCACTGAAATGAATACTTTTGCCATTTGAAATTAATGTAAGTTACTGAGTGAACATCTGTTTTGAACATCCAAAGCTATCTAGACCTGAATCCAAGAATCTATCATTAAATCTGTACTTTTTAGAGCTTGTCCAGCACAAAGTGAGTTTATCCCTCAATTTAAACAATAAAAGTAGGTCATGTGAGATATTCTGAAAGTAAAGACCTCCCTTTATTGCTTCTCTCCCTACATAACACAAGTATGCTGCCGAAGAAAGAGGAAAATACATCATAAATACTACAGTCTTCATTTTAAAGATGATTTCAGTCTTGACTCCTTTTCCTCTGCCATTGCAATATTACATATATGATCTAGAAAATCGCTTCCTCAGATGAGGAGGGGTTCTGCATTACATTTGTATGTAGAACAGGAATGGAATTTCTGCCTATGCATCAAGCCTATGCATTGTGTACATCAATTTCACCACTGTATATCTACTGTAATTAATTTCTGTCCTGATACTAGCAATGGAGCTAACACTCAGGACTAGTTCTGCTAATTTCAGAAAAAAAATACTAAAATATGTGATAAAAGGCCAACAAATATTTCTCCTGCTACGACCTGCTATGATTTCTCCTGCTACGTGGATTTGAAAAAGACTTTATAAAAATGAAATGACACCAGCCAACTTTCTTGAAACAGGTCCAAATTTTAGTAGAGATCTATGGCTTAACATTGTTCAGCACTGAATTAATTAAAATATTATCTAGAAAGAAATTTCCACAGGGGCTAAGAAAAGCATAACTTCTTTAGAAATTCTGTTGGTAGGTGGTAAAAGAAGCTGTGAGCATGAGTTTGTCCCAAGGGGCATGCTTTCTGGGAGTCATTATTCCTTCGTCTTCTGATTCTTCAAACCTTAAATCTTACCTTGGTTAGAGAAATACAAGAGACCTTAAAAATTCCTAAGTCTTTTATCTTCACCAAGTTTATAAGCATCCTATCATGGCTGCTTAAAACATCATCTTTAAAGTTTCTTTTGATACAAAAAGAGCACAAGATAACTTTGAGCATAGAGATGGTCATAATACTTTCAACAGAAATAGAACTTAGCAAAATTGAAATTCTAGAAATAGTTTAGGAAGATTTAAAGGATGTATATACTGCATTACAGATTTACATTTGGCCATTATTGTCATTTGTAAGCACAGCTCCCACAAAAAAGTACCCTGCCCAGAACTGAGCATTCACCTTTTTTTTCCAGGATTTAAAAATCAAAGAACTGTTTAAAAATACATGAAACTCTGTGTGTGTGTGTGTGTGTGTGTGTGTGCGTGTGTGCGTGTGTGCATGTGTGTGCGGGGGATACATAGGAGAGGTAACAATACAACAACTTCTGTAGTTTCTTCCTGCTGAGAATAGAAATATCAATGCTGTCTCCTGCAACATCTGATCTGGATAAGGTATTTATTCGATTACAATTTAATTATGATATTGCTAAAGTGTTAGACCTTGAATTAGAAACATCCAGCACACAAATCAGTTTTGCTGCAGTATTCAAGGTTCGTGAAATCATTTCTTTTCTATTTTGGAATGAAAACAAACTTTTTAAATAATTTCTTATTAAATAGGGATTGAGTCTTTTTGTGTTTAACCCATCTCAGCCAAGACCCTATTTTGTCCTTCAGTCTCCATACTACCTTGCAAAGCAAGACGGAGGCCTGCTCCCCTTTTTCTCCCCCTAAATCTAAGGTGGTAACCCTAGTCTCAACTTCAACATGATGCTCTGAATTTCCTCTCCATGTTGTGCTTGTGCTATAGTAATACTCCCTGATTTCATTCCATCTAGTTAAATCCTCATTAGAGTAAAGGAAATGTCATTCAAACAGTAAGGAATGGGTCTTGGCAGACCATTTATGACTGGCAATGGTTGTTAAGTCTTGAAGAAGAGTTGAGTTGGTCTGTTTAATCCACTGCTTATCAGATGAAACCATTCTGCACTTCTCCAATAGTGAAGCTCTAACAGACACAGAAAGGGTAGCAGCTAAGTTTCAGTTTTACCAACAAAAAAACCCCTTCTTTCTGCTAGTCTACTTTCATTATTCAGTTTAAATCTACATAAAAGATGAAGAGTTATCATTTGCAGCCCAAGAACAGGAATATTGTAGTCTGTAGCCAAGAAACATAACTGAAACCCTGCTGTGGTAGGAGAGATGCATAAGATGATAAGGGAAAACTGTGCAGTTGTGTTCAAGAAAACCTTAAAAACAGTGCTGTTTCAGAGAACACATTATGTGAAGGATGACGATGATAAAAAGATCCTTAGGCAAGTGAGAAGCACAAAGTAAAAATTGCTTCTCTAATTTCTGATAGTCATATATGATATTTGCATTCTCCATCGTTCCGTGAACAAAATCACAGCTGCTAAATCTGAAAAGCTAATTATTTCTGAAATTCTTTTACAAAAAAAATGACAAAGAGTAGAAAAGAGCTTAAGTAGCTGTCAGGTAATACTTGTCTTCTTCCTGAAGGCTTATACTGTAACATTTTATGGATACGATTTAAAAAATATTCCAAATTAAATTTAATTTAAAAATACACCTCCTCCTTGACTTCTTACACAGACACATTCTGACTGAATAAATATGTCTGTGTCAGTCTATGTTTGAGATCATGCAGGAAACATAGGACAGCTTTCAGTGGTGCACTAAGATGATCTTGAGCACCCTCATTTCTCTTACAGCGGGAAAGTACTAGCTACTCCATAACTGAATTGGAGTAGAAGGAAGGCTTGACCACTCTATAAGCTGACTTCAGCGTCCCAGACACCGATACAGGTGTCTGAGACCTGTGTTTTAAGAGGAACCAAACACATTTATCTGCCCAAGTTACCCTCTAAATCTTGTAAGACAGATATTACTGTGCAGGATTCACCAAAAGATCACGTTTCGTCGAAATGCACTTCCTTCAGGCTACTTTGAAGGGAATGTAGAGTGAAAAAGCTGTGCCACAAAGTATGAATTGGGAACAGTGCTGTGAACCTAAAAATAACCTGTTCAGTAACTAAATATTTCTAGTTTAAGAGCTAATACTTTGACCTTTTTATTTAATAAAGTGCCATTTACACCTATGAATGTTCTTCACAGATTTTATGGTATCACAAGTCACATCTTTTTAACTTCTCATTTCCCTGACTTCTTTATATGCCACTCTAATGCAATGGTGTAATGCTTTTAACAGGGAAATCCAATCTAACAGCACTTCAATGATGAGGTCCAACAACTGCATCACTCACAATATCTCCAATTCACATTTCTTGTAACAATATTCTGTGGAAGCAAAAGACAGTTTCCCCCTTTTTGGAAGCATGAAATAAAATTAAAAGTTTGTATTTTTTTCTTTTCTGATTTTTTGCATTTTTAGGGCAGGTTTCATTCTTGAGGGACACAGCTTGCCTTCATTTTAAACAAAGCATTATGTAAATGTAAAATAATCAATACAAGAAGCAGAAACAGCAATATATACTAAAAATTCAATATTAATTTCAAAATCATCTAATCAAGAAATACACAGTACATTCCAGATTAGTTAGTTGGTCTTGACTGACTATGATGTAACAGCCAAGCAAAAGACTTCACTATAGGACATTGCTCCTTCTGCCTTTTATTAACCGTGAACATAATTCACCTAGATATCTTTAAACTAGTGAGGAATGCTATTTAATTTCCATTCTTTGGCACTTCTCGTTTGATACATTCAGTATATTCAGGCAGGCTATTTCTCTTTGCCTAAGCTGCTTACACTGAAAAGACACAACAGCATAAGTTTAATTACACATTTACTTTTCTTAAGGCTTCTCTTTTCAGGCCAATACCTATTTCATTCAGTTTTACTTTCATAGAGAAAATTCTGAGAATATATTAGGAATGTTTGGAAATTTCTCCGGGTTTTTTGTATACAATCTTAAAATTGCTGCTATAAACCAGTGACAATACAGTCATATACAGCAAGAATACCCTAAAAAAATCACAAAACTCATTCAAAACTATTGTATTCAGTTGAGCCAAAGGTTCACTTCACATATCTTTCTCTGAGAAGAACCAGCAATGGAATCTGAAGTGTAAGAGATGGGTAAATATAAAGTGGTATGTTTCATGGTACATCCCTTCTGCTTCTAGCACTTTGTGGCTGTTAATTCAGATAAGATGTAAATTCTTACTGTATCTGTGAAGTAAAATATTGAAACTATATTGCTATCTTTCTATCATAGCAATAACTTATAGCTTGACTCCATCAAGAGTTGTACTCCCTTGTACCGAGTCAAGTACAAACATATAAACTCTACCCTAAAGAATTATCTATTAGGAAATGTACTAAAGAACAATCTGAAGGAATAAGATGAGTTAATGAATGGGAGGGAGAAAGAAATAAAACAGCTTAACTTGCATGGCTTTTCAGGTAATCTATGTTGCAAAGAACAGAAGTTTGGTATTCTGACTGCCAGCCTCTTCGACTGGTTAATGCCATCTTTTATGATTAAATTTGTGCAGTAAGGTATTAGGGACAAAGTTGGTCATATATTTGTACAATAACTTGCTAGTCAAATGTTTATTGAGGGATATCCCTTGAGATGCAAGATGAAATTCAATTTCAACAATATACAGTGCATAAAATTACTTGGGATCCAGGCCTCATCTCCTTTTTCGTATTCCCCAAAATGTTTAAGCCAAAACAGTCAATTTGATAGAAGTGTGTCAGCATAAGTAACAATGGAAAGAAGAATATTTGCTAAGTATTACATAGTTGGATATTTTAAAGATTTTTGAGCCATTCCTGTGTTTTCAATTCATTATGGTGCAAAAAAGCAGTAACCGTACTTTTAAAGAAAAGTCATCATTCTAGAATGAAAAATTCCTATTCTTTCAATCTGATAGTAAAGTAGGTACAGAGATAGTGTAGACTACAGATAGGTAATTGAGCAAAAAAAAGGTGTTCTGCTAAAAGGATAAGTCTTAGAGTCCACTGACATCTATTCTTGAAAAGCTGCCCAAATGAACTTGTACTATTTGTCTTCAAAAATCTTATAACCCTTAGTTTATTCAGATGATAATTCCCATGCAAGCAGTTTAACTCAGTGTCACTGCTAACCTCCTACTTCACATTGAAAATATACGTTATATATAACGTAGAACTCTTAGTTCAAACCACTCAAGAGAATATTTCAATTCTTAATTGCGTAAGGGGCATGGGTTTTTTTGTTATGATAGCTCGTCTGTATGCAAAGTTATAACATTGGAAATGTTACAGTTTACAAAGGTGCTAATGAGCTTCCCTAAATACCACAGATTATTGAAGTAACTTTCTTCTGTTGTTATTTTACAGTGTCAGAGGAATTTCACACAATGTGTGAGAGCGGCATAATTTGTTTCTCTATTTTCCTTCTTTACTTCAAATTGAAAAAAACAAGAAAAAGTGTCAAATAAAATGTCATTAATTTATTTCTATCAAATGTTCCCATATTAAAGCTCATTCTCCTATGCAAAACAAACAAATGGAAAGAGGAGGGGGAATTCCTTCTCTGGGTAAACACAAGCTCCCTTTATTGCTTTTTAGAATGTTAGACATTTCCAAAATGACAGCAATACTCACTTGTGCTCTTATTGTCAAGTATCTATCAGGATATATTTATGGGTTTAAACATTGAAAAATATTCAAAAGTGGCATGCTTTCTATTTTTGTTTCTCATGTTGCACTTTTTTCAGATAATAGGAAGGGATCTTGTTAACTCTTCTGCATCACAGATTTTAGTTTATAGAAAAAGCAGATGCTTGACAGCAGCCTTTCAAATGGATGAGGGACCTAACAGAGACTGAAAATTTTTCGAGACTGGAAATAATTTTTTAAACAAATGTCCTAATTTCATATATGCTATGATAGGACTCAGAGCATGTTATCTACATGTTTACAGGGAGTCCCAGTAGTTTCCAAAGAACAGACGCCAAACACAATTAAAAGGAACATTATCTCCAGTAATCTACACATTACGCTATACCAAACACAACCATCAGCATAAATTGGCATACCACTTTTAATTTATAGGCACACTGAATGCCTTATAGCAAAGATTAATTTATCCACTACTTAAAACTCAAATCTCTTTTTACTGTTTATCACTTCTAAGGACAAGAGCTACTGTTATGTTAGAAATACAGTTAACTAAGATCTATGACTGAGCTAGTTTATTTCCACTTTTTTTTTTTTTTCCTCTTAAGGGGCCAGATTGGGGAATGTTAGGCTTAATAGCAGAACCTATGTATTTATCTCCAATGTGATAATGGGGTATTTCACAGAGTCCATGTTCCAGTGCCCCATTACTACAATCCATAATGGTGTCAGCAGTCTTGATGGTGTTCTCATACGCGAAAGAAACTTTGCAGTCTTTTTCCTTCAGCTTCCCTTTTTTCTGTTTCTCCCTACCCTCTATCTTCCTGTGCTATTAAGCAGGTTCAATGTTATTCGTCTGATCCTTCCCTCCCCACACCCTAGTGGCCACTCCAGGCAGCATCTGGCCATGACAGTGTCCATCAGGGCCTCAAAGGTTGTATTTGGCCCAAGCACTATATCTAAAGAGTCCGGAGTGGGATAACTAAATTTAACTTAAACTGTATGATGACATACAATTTAAACCTTATGGTCTACTGTTAACCATATCTTAAATTCATAAATACATTACCTTGTTTTCAAAAAATACAAAATATCCATAGGTGCAATAATTACTCAGCATTTCTGAAAAATCGAGCTTGATAAATACTCAGATATGCCCTAAACGTTCAGTGTCCTCTGAAAACATGGAGTTCTACATATTCCTCTTTGTCTATACCAGCTGTGCCTCATCTTAAATTGGGCATTCAAATGAGATGTTAGAATACTCCATCTTTCCACTGTATGATTAATTTCTGCAAAACTCTGCAGGTAGTAGAGGTAAGATGCCTAAGAATAGAACGAGGCTTTCGGAAACCATGTATGACAATAGCAAAGTGGAACCTATTGGATAATCACGTTACCATTTGAAATTCTTCAAACGTCAACTGTGGAAAAATAACATTTCACAGGTTTTCACGGTTTTACTCACCTTTCATTGAAATCCATTAAAAACATAACAGATGAAGAAAAGAATCAGGAACCTGACAAAAATGTAAATATAAAATTTCACACAAACAGAATGTTTTGCAACTTTACAGAAAGAATAATTTGATATTGTTTCAACTGCTAGAAGACCAACTAGCAAGTTTAGGAGTAAGAACTTTATGGCTTACTTACATACTGTTTTTTCAATGATTGTTAGGTATTATTGAAATAGGTTTGCAAAGTGAAGCAGAAACTAACTACCCAACAGATTTTCCTTGAGGTTTTTGCTTCAGGAAATCATTATTTCTACTCCATCTGATTTGAGAATAATTTCTGAAACTGACTGAGATATTCTGAGAATCCAAGGAAAGGAAAACTGATATACAATACACACCTGACAGTAGGCCAAAACTGAACTTATATGTTTCATAATTTCAATGTATTTATTTTTTTCTAAAAAGAAGCTGCACTTTGTATCTTGAATATGAGAGAAACACTTATACCACTTCTTTCAGCCTCATTTATATGCAGAAGTTAAGCCATGCTGTTTTTCTCATTTAATTCATTTGAGATATCCTTAGGATACAAGTCCACATTACTTAGATTTTTGGCACTCATACCAAAAGAAACAATGCTTATTTCTTGATGATATATGCCATCAACGCATAAATCCTTTCCCGTTTTTCTTTTTAATCACTTTTTTTTGTAAAGTTAATTCACATTTGTTTTAAAGGTTTGCCTATGGGTTTGGACACATCGATTGCTTTCTTTTAATCGTATTCTTATGTCTGCCATTCTTCTTGATCTAATTTAATCAGTGAGACAGTGCATTTCAGAACTCTCTGTTTAATATTCTGACCTTAATGCTATGATAAGTGTTAGAGGAAATCTCACATAATGGATTCCTCTATCACTTAGACATCATAATTTTTGCGTGTATGTATGTGTTATATTTCCAGCTCCTGCTCTTGAGGCAATGCCTGTATTTTTGACAAAATTTTCAGTATTCTTCTAATCCAAAAGCACCTTAAGTACAAAAATTATTTTTCTTCTTTTTTTGATTGTTTTCTTGCCCAATGTTCAATGATGTCTCAATTTAAAAAAAAAACCTACTTTCATTCAAATTCTGAGTGAAAATGTACTCGAATAAAATTTTGATGAGGTTGGGGAAAAAAGATAGAAAAATGTAATTCTTTCCCTTTTCTTCCCAGTCTTTTTCAAGTTTATGCTTTATAGAGAGACTGATGAGTGACAGGAACAATTGCAGCAGGCAGAGATACAAGCCATCAAACACAAAGCCTTAAAACTAATGACATGAAGATTCAAGGAAAAGCTAAAGAAAAGCCTAGAAAAATACTGATAACACTCTGCAATCCTGAAAAAGCAATCAGTTTGTTACTGATGCTCAAATAACTTGAAATGTGTACGGTTTTTGAATACCTTAATAATTATCTCAGTTGCTCTCCTACTTAGTGGTCAATACATACGATTTCCATACATTATACATACGGGAAAAATTCTTCTGCACTAATATTAAAATGATTATGAAGAATTCATGCTAAGTGCAATTTTATCAGAACTAGATCTTGAAAAAAATGAAGTAGAAAATGAGATCTTTTTAATTAGAAATTCAGATTTCTTAGTGCTATCAGCACGTTTTTTAAAAAAGATCGGATAATTTCAAAAATTCAAAGACTTCATAAACTTTACATTTTCCATTTCATTATTTTGGTCTCATTTTGGTAAGAGCTTTACAGTTTACATCCCACAGACATACTATTCCATTCTACATACTCATAAAATTTCAGGAAAGATTTCTAACAGTTTCCTTTCCTCCTATCAATTTTCGAAATGACCAGAAGAAAAAGTACCAAAAAAACATAAGAAAGCTCATGTATGCCATGTTTCCAGTGAGCAAACGCATTTTAATTTAAACTCTTTTCTTCAACCTACTAATTCTGACTTTCTTGTTATCTATTCATTACACAGTATCTGTATGTTCTAATCCTACAAAGTCTTGTGCATATACTTTGAAGAAGAGACTATTTATGAGCTTGAAGTCTTAAGAGTGTGTTGCTGAACTGGAGTCCTGTTTTATAAACTTTACAAAGAATGAGACATCATGCATCTTGGATTCTTCCTAGGAGCTTTTAAAAAGCTTTCCCAGATACTTTTTTTTTTTTTTTTTTTTTTTTTAAGTAAAATCCCAGATGCAAACTTCTAAAACACTCATAGATTCTTTCATTGTAAGATTCTGCAGTTTGTTCTAATTTTCAACAGTATAGTTTTAACCCAGTAGTTCCACCATGAACTGAAATAAGCTTAGTTCCTGATGAGGATTTCCTTTAACAAAGTATAAGTAACCAAAAGTAAGTTGTAATGAGGATCACAGTACTTATCAGTTACTGTGCGACAGACTAAATTCAACTTAGTGTGTATTTGCAAGAGGGACATAAACTCTCCATATAATGATGCAATATTCGCTCATGGCATTTTTTCCTTAGCAATTTAGGTAGATTCAGTACCCAGCTGATGTGGGACCCTCAATCATTCATTCCCATAATCGCCATAATCGCCTTTTTGTCACCACAAGTGCTGTTATGTCCTGATGAATTGAGGAAGTCAATTCAGGGAGCTCTTTGTTCCTAATCCCCAAAAAGGGTTTTCAGCTGGATCATTTTCCTGAACTGGCTCACTGTGCAAGCACATGAGTGGTGGGGGCTAAGGCAGGCTATGAGATGGGGATGGTCAGGGCCACAGGAAGACCTCTAGAAGCCCTCAGCTAAGTGGTCTTCTGTTTTGTGGAACCACATTATCCAACATGTTTGCTCTGTTCATGAAGAACTGAACCTCATACTTTCCCTCCTTGGCTGTTTTCTTCTGTCTTTCAAGCTCCTTTCCAACTTTAAATTCTGATTTCCAGTTCTCAGACTTTAAATAGACTTGGAAAATTGCTTTTTTTCAGTGAATCCAGGGTGGATCCATGCATGTGAAGGCTATTAAAGATCTTATTTTTAACAGATCACAATAATACTAATAGAGCTCATTAGCCTCAGTAGAAACAAAAGCAACTCAGACTACAAGATAAGAAGACCACATTTTTGAAACTGATACCTTGTTTAGATCTTTCTAAATGAACATCAAATTCTTTTGAAAATCTTGCCTTCAAACAAGCTCTAGCTTTTAGTCTATGGTAACCACATATAAAGCCACACTATTTAACCTAATAACCTCCTTTATTACTGATTATTGATTACTTTATTACTGATTAGATCAAGCTATATTTTATAGAGTCAATATGCAAGCCAGTATGGGTTTTGTTGACAGAAATGCATTTCCTGCCTTATTCTGTCACATCAGACACCCATGTCTCACAATTCCCTGCATAAAACTTATGAACCTCATTTTAGAATCCCCTTACCATTGAACTTTTGCTTCCTGTATTTTGAGTGGAAGACAACTCTAGCTTGTTTAAGAAGCTTTAGAAAGACATTAAGGGCCTCATCATTTGCAGATAATTTTTATTCATGGCCAAGTTATAACTATTTTTTTTTTATAATAGGGTTTTTTTTTTTTAGTTCTGTTTCCATGCAAACGTCAGGCAGCTCTTCCCACGGCCATCTTCTGACCAATCCCTGTCCCCAGTTGAGGGACGTAGCCCCAGAGAGCTGGGAACATGCAAGTAATTAAAGCATCTGAAAAGAAACAAAAAAAAACAGATGCAGTTATTTCTTCCTCTTAATCTCAGCTCATAATCCAACAGCTGCTGTTGGTAACCACAGAGGTTCACAGGTGGTGAATACTTTTGAAAATCTATTTATCTACAACATATTTGAAGTAACTGTGGTTTTATTGGCAGTAAAACGGCTATGGTAGCCTCCCATGAAGCACAATATACCCATGCTGACTTTAGCAGACCTGACTTATAAAATAATGCCAGGGATTAGTCCAATAGTAAATCATTTCATCATTTTATTTTTATAATATCTACAGAGAATTTAAAAAGAAAGCACAAATACATACTTTTTATTTCTAAAAAAAAGCAAAGTCCTGTACCTATTCATACTGAGTACAAAGAAACGTCATTTTTAATATCTCAAGACAGAAATAGGTCATAATTAGTATTTTGTTTTGTCATAAGCCTCAGTTTTTCTATGGAATTACTTACAGCAAACATCTTCATCTTCCAGGAAGAAACTTTGATCATTTACAAAATTATGACAGTAGAGTATTTCTTATTTCTCATGATCATAAATCAGCAATAAACAAGCTTTGATGCTTTTCAGCTCTCCAAAGGTACAATAAGTGCAATACTGAGAATAAATATTGTCCCATTGCTACAACACAAATGAATCACCATGCCTAAGATTTGCTCATTTTTTTCTTCCAGTATGCCTCTTCCCAAGCTCAGTCTTGAGAGCATAATTTGCAGAAGGTGTACATCATCTTATCCTTTGTATTGTCACTCTCTACTTTAAACACTAAGCATGGCATTCCCATTAAAGTTATTTGTAAGGTACCCATTATCTGATGGGTATGCTAAAAACATGCACGTTTATCAGTATGTTACTTGCCGTTACCAACTAGAGTAGTATGGCATTTAGGTATCCCAGCCACTGTAATTTGTACCTTTTCTTTAGTGGCAGTGTCCGTGGCAAGTACAAATCATATATAATATAACCGGTCTAATAATAAGCAATAACTTACCACGTAATCTATATGCTTCCTGAAAAAAGAAATGGCTTTCATATAATGTATAATAGTTTTGGAATATTTCCCTGCAAAGGAAAATATAGATAGTATATGCCAGTGACAATTTATATTCAAAACAAATTTTTGAAAAGGCGTCTTATCTTTATGTAGTGAAGTGTTTATCTCAAATTTGATTTGTTCACTCTCCAAATCAAGAATCTTTTTTTAATCAAAAGTGGGATTGGCATTGTTTTTCTTCACTTCGAAGATAAAAGCCTTTTGTCTCCCATATCCTGATTGGGATCCATTAGCAAAGCAATTTTTTTAATGGAAAATATTTGCTGTCATACATAAAGTCAAAGTTATTTTTATGATCAAAAATTGCTCTGAAACAAAGGTGAGTTTTTCTTTTTTTTTTTTTTTTTTTTTTTTTAATTTAACCATGGGAAAAAATTTATATGCTGAATTAGGAAATCTCAGGTTTTCATGAAGAGAGTCAGAAAACTGATGATAATTCAAGGCAAACTTTCACACTAATAGTGTGTCCATTTTTAAGGTGGGACTTATTAACTGTTTTTCCTAATATACTTGTTTCAGATTCCAAGACTCACTGAATAAAATATCACAGTTAACGATAATTGCTCAATAACCTTCTCCATTTTTAGATGGCCTGTATTGTACCTCATGCTAAAATACTGAGTAAATATCGAGAAGAATTTACTCTAGTTTTCACTAAGGAAATAATGTAAATTGCTTCAGATACCCATATATCTGGAAACTGATGCTTCTTAACAAGTGCACATAATGGAAATAAATGAGAAATACAAGTGATTGTTAGTGGAAACAGTAGGTTAGTGAATTATCTGCATAGCTTAGGAGCACTACCATATGTTCAAATTTGCCTTTAGTCCTTAGCAAAATGTACTGATCTTGAAGTTCTCCCCAGCAAATGAATACCCAGGAAAAGAAAACAAGTGTGTGGCATTTGAAAGTCAAAGCAGCTTTTTCAATGGAGCTTGTGAACTCAAAAGAAAAAATTTAGAATGGAAAGGGGTTTTTACTTTCAACGTTGAAAAAACAGCAGAAAAAATAAAATGAGATACTTTAAGATGACACCGTAACTACTGATCAAAGTTCTTCTGGGTGCTTGGAGAGAGAGAATAGCATTTAAATTTGAATGAAAATCAAAATGAAACATGGGAAGAGCAATGAAAAGGAAAATAGTACAAGTAGAAAAAGACAGACAGTGCTAAAAGGTTATACAAAGCTAAAAAATGATGAGAAATAAAAATGTATTTGATAAATGTCTAAGAAATGGGGAAAATTCAAAAAGAAAAAATCTTCAAAATCTTTCTAACTATAGCCGTTAAGTGGGAATTTGAAAGCAGCAAGGTGGGTATTAGTGCTTTGTCCACAGTATGTTTCACAGAATTTGGTTCTTAATTCTGCAGGTATTTTTAAAATTGCAGCCTACAGGATTCTCAGTATTTGAAAAACTGGAACCAGACTAACAAAGAAAGAGCATAACAGTGAAACATTTAACAATACATAAGATAAAATGTTTTTTAAAAAAGTTTTTAAGTGTACTTAAAGCTATCCATAACTGAGCAGAGCCTTTTCCTGTGATACTTTAATTTCAGGAACCCAACCTGCACCAAGTGATAGAAAATCCACTTTGCACTATCAGAGGATGTTTTCATGTACTTTTAGCTATATTTCAAAGAATAATCTAGTAAAAAAAGCACTTATTTCCATACAGCACCTACAAATACATAGTCTCTGTTCATGATTGTATCTGAGTAAAAACAAACATAATACCAATTTGCAATATGCCCATGCGTAATTTTTCAAGAATACAATTGTTCCCTGTTAAATTTGAATCTGACATTTTAATTTGTGCAACTGGAGGGATTCCTGATATTTATCATCTCTTTGCTTTTAACAACTACTTTATCTTGCTTCAGAGGACGGGGGTACTGCTAGCAGCTGTGCCTTTGAAATCTGCACTTTTGCCAAAATAAACAACAGTTTTACTGCCCAAACAGCAATGACATTTATTATGATATACTCATCTAAGCTGATCAAAGTATATTCTATATTATCAGAAAAGCAAAACAAAAATAATCAGTTATCAAATCCTGTGAAAAGTGAAAACGAGGAATAAACCTCATGTTACAGCAAATTCTCAGACTCTCATATCTTTAAACATATATTCTAAGCAATTCTCAAATCTGCGATCCAGTACCAGCATAGAAATCTCCTCATAAAATATTAGGTATGCTCACTAATTCCTTCCCTTCTGTTCTGAATATAGAGATATGTTTATATTACATGTTTTACTGATTTCAATTTAGCAATCTGGAATATCCTAGGATAAAATACTAATTTGAGTTAATGAACCAATAAAGTGTGCTCATCTCTCTACAATTATAATGTGTAGTGTTGTATAATCCTCTTTCTGTAGACAGGGATGTTCTTTTAAATGTCCCGAATATCCCCAGAGGGAGTATAACTGTACTCTCTTCTCTTTTCACCACACTAGGCCTTTCGGAAACTGATATACCCATGTATGAGGTCAAATGGCATTTTCCTAATCTTCTTCTACCTAATTCACAAAGAAGCTCTGACATATAATCATAATGCTAGCAACGCTAATACCATGGTGAAAGAGCTTTTATAAAAAGAAGCAAGTGCATCAATAACAGTAGAGATACACAGAAATGCGGAAGAAAAGGTAAGAGACATCTTAAAATACTATTTTTTTCCTCACTCTTGGCAATCCAGCAGGAATAAACAAACCAAGGACAGAATTTTAATGATCTTACAGGAACTATAATATACTGAGAGCTTAAAGCCTTTTATTCTTCTTCTGTCATTTTTACTACAATGCTTTCCTCTTGGAAGTTCTCAAGCTCCAAGTCAGCAAACCAGTTTTTGCCTTTTCTAGAGATAGCCTATAATGACGACAAAATGGAAAAGGGAATGAAAAAGACATTCACTCAAAATAAACGATACTGAATTTCTATGTCCAAGCTAAAATGGTTCTTCAATTCTGGTGGACATCTTGATACAACCATTCCTGCCCAGCTGGATTCCATTAAGAATCACAAACCAGATTGCCATAGGGCATCCTGAGAGTGGTACTTAAAAACCCATTAAGACAAACCTTTAGTGCAACTGAGAGTTTATGGAATCAAATTAAGAAGGGAAAGGGCTTACTTCCAAATTAAAATAGCAAAAATAAGCTTTTTTTTTTTTTTTAATTGTTCCAGGGAATTTTGTATGAGGCCATTTGGCTATTCTGTTTTGATTTTTGTATGTGTACGTTTTTAAAGTTTTTACAATTATGGGCATCTGGAAAAAAATTAGTTGTAACATGATCATGTAAAGTGAATATGTTGCTTGTAAGATAGGATAACAACAGAATTCGAAGGAAACATGCTCAGAGCATGCTATTTCCTTTCAAAAAGACCCAATACTAGACATGACAAAAAATATATTTAAAATTTCTAATTAATATTTAAATTAAAAAATAGTAAGTTATCATTAATTCCATAGAATTTGAATATTCTTTTCATGAAGCTACCACAGAAGCCATGATCATATATTGCTTTTATGA